>NW_027186331.1:2486604-2503692 GCF_028583685.1 Petaurus breviceps papuanus
CACACACACACACACACACACACACACACACACACACACACACACACCATAGCCCAACAGCCTGGGCTCATTCTCCTTGGAGTCCACAGTCAGCTCTCTCTTTTGCCCGGGCCACACTCTCTGAAGCTACTTCTTGCCTTAAATCTCCTTAAATCTCAAGGGTCTATGTGTTTATGACTGTCTGGGGACCGTGTGCCTGCTCCCAGGGAGATATGATGCCTCCCATCAGACAAGGAGGTCCACGTCAAAGAGTGATCGATGGTCAGTCTTGTGGGAAGCAGGTGAGGGTCCAGAGGAAGGAAGAAGAGCCCCGTCTCCTCCCCCAGAGGTCTGTCTCCTTCTCGGACTGGCCACAGGCTAGCTAGGTAGCTTTTTAAGGACATAGCAAGTGTTTGTCTGGTAAATGGCCAGGCTCCCCTTCCAAATCAGAGCTTTTTCACATTTTTCAAGGTATAGCAAGGCGCTGACTGATCTTTTCGCTCAATTTTCTGCCCAGTTATCTGCTCCTTCCTTTTTGTAAGTACATCCTACGTTTGGGAGGTTGGTCAGGGATCAGTCCCTCCCTCCTCAGTGGCAGAAATTTAGAGCTATAGGGTCCCAGGTAACAGAGGGAGGAACAAAGGGAGGGAGCCCAGATTCAAACCCAGGCCTATTGTCCCAAATCATTGTTCTTTCTGCTGCTCTGAGACGGCAGAGGAAGACGTGGCTGGTCCTTCAGCTCTCCGCCTTCCATGGCCATTAAGGCCTATGACCCAAGGTGCTCCTTCCTTTCTGGTTGGCGGGGGATCTAAGAAGGTTCCTGTTTCCTGCAGAGTAACTCAGGTTATTTCCATCCTTATGCCCCGTCCCCCATTCAGTCTTAGAGTCTGACCTTTGTTCTGATGTTTTTTCCTCCTCTGCTATCCAGAAAGCAGTTAAAAGTTTGTTGGTGCCCAAGAATATTGCCTAGCTTCCTGACTTCCCGTCTTAAGGTTAAAATTGGCTGTTTTGAAAAAGGCACGATAACATTTGAGGCCATGGAAACTTGAAAGGAGAAATAAATTTCATTATGAGCAAGAAGATTTGAGCTATAAGGACAACTAATTGCCCTGTAGTGCTTTCTGCTTGTCTTTCATATTTTGATGGATAAACCACTCAGTACAGAGAAGAGTAATTAAATCATGTGAACACTTCGGTTAGGAATTGGGGTCCTGAAAAGAGAAAGTGTCTATCTTCTCACAACAAGCTGACCTCTCATCTGTCTTTATGTTGTGTTTTAACATTTTATAACTGGCAAACACCCTTTAGCACTAGAATGTGTGCTCCGAATGAAATACGGGCCATCCACTGGCAAGCCCACCTTTGATGCTGCTGGGTTGGATCTCTTTTAAATTATGCCAACTCAGATTCAGTGCAGCCCATCAGCAAGCCCTCGTTAAGTTATTAAACTAATTAAGATAACTAAATACTGTGAGCCAGGCACTGTGCTAAATGCTGGAGATACAAAGAAGGGCAGAAGACTGTGTGTCGTCTCCTCCCACTAGACTATAAGCTCCTTGAGGCCGGGGCCTGGCTTTCTCTTTACTGACTGTATCCCCAGTGCTTAGCACAGAGCCTGGTACGAAGCAGGCCCTGACTAAACATTCATTAGACTGGACTGGATAGGAGATGGCGTGCAAGCACCTCTGTGTAACAAGCAACAAATGCAGTGTAAATGGCTGTCATTGTCCTTCGTTCTGGAAGAGGACCGTGACATCAGGGAGGTGATGCCATGACATGCAAGTGAATGGGATTTAACTGAGGGAGGGCTGTGCAGAGCCACCTGCGTCCAGTGTAAATGGCAGATCATCTTAGAATACAAGGGCCAGCAACAGAGGGGGCCGGGCTGAGTTTTAACTCCAGATGGAGGGGGAAGAAGAGGAAGAACCTTGCAGGCATTGGGGGAATCAAAAGGCTCAGTGTCCTTCCTGAGGAGCAGCAGGGACCTGGAGCTAGATCATAGAAGATGTGGAGGGGAGTGAAGCAGGCAGGCAGGGCTTTGAATGTCAGACAGAGGGTTTTCTATGTGCCCCAGATGGAGTCAGGCTGCTGCAGCCTCCTCAGCAGAGGAGACGTGCTCTGGAGATGACTTGGGCAGGTGAGTAGAGGATGAACCAGAGCAGGGAAAGACCAGAGGTGGGAAAATGATTAGAAAGTGTTGTTCTAGCCTAAGTGAGAAGTGAGGAGGCCGAGGTCTGGGCCTGTACCTAAGAAGGGCATGTGCACAGGAGACACCGCAAATATCAAAAGGACATGGTTGGACCACATATCGGATATGGGGATGGGGGAGAAGTCAAGGAGGACATCGAGTTTGTGTGTGAGCCTGGTGACGGGGAGGACAGGGTGGCCTGGACAGGAGTAAGGAAGCTGGGAAGGGGGGTAGGTGGAGGAAAAGGCACATTGAGTTTGAGGTGCCTAGCTGATGTCCAGTCTGAGATGTCGAAGGGGCACTGGTGACGCGAGTCTACAGGTCAGAAGGGAGATGTTAGATCCGAAGCATAGATGTGAAAGTCATTTGATAGAGATGATGGTGGAAGCCATGAGAGCTTGTGAGCTTCCCAGATGAGACATGTAGAGGGAAAAGGAAAGAAGGCCCAGGCAGAGCCTTGGGACACACCCACGGTTGGTGGCCGTGGCCTGGCGGAAGATTCAGCAAAGGATGCTGAGACACAGCAGTCACGTGAGCAGGAGGAGGACCAGGAAAGAGGGATGTGACCAAAACCCAGCAGCCAGGAGGAGAAA
Source organism: Petaurus breviceps papuanus (assembly GCF_028583685.1). Lineage (NCBI taxonomy): Eukaryota > Metazoa > Chordata > Mammalia > Diprotodontia > Petauridae > Petaurus > Petaurus breviceps. The sequence goes on from NW_027186331.1 coordinate 2,489,365, forward strand.
GGAGCCACACTGTGAGCGGCCACTGGACTTGGCGGCGTAGCGGCAAGCGCCCCACGCGTCCTCAGGGTGGCTGCCAGCACAGGTTCTTGGATCTGCTTTGATAAAGGAAAGCAACTCAAAATGGGTTAACAAGCTTACTTTAATCAGTCAGACATATATCGTTTACCTTGTTCAGGGGAAAAAGGTCAGCACCCCGAACTTCAAAGCATACAGGCAGAATTATCAAGACAGAAACATCAAGTAGACAGATTTCCAAACTGTCCAACCATTACATCCATACCCAGTCAACATCTGGGTTTCCACATCTGGGTTTTTCAAAGCTGGGGGGCTCAGGACAACGGCTCCCCAGAATTCAGATCAAATCACAGAACACTTCTCAAAGTGAGCCCCCAAAACAAAGCCTCACATCAGGGCTTATATAGCCTTCTCCTGGCTCAGAGAATGTAACAACCTTTTGGACCCACTGGCCAATCAAAAAGTATCTACTGAAAAACAAGCCTCCCTCCCCAGGCTTCAGGTGCACTTTAGCCTAGGGGCAGGGAAGATCTTCCAAATTTGCATTCCCATTACAGGCAGCTACAAGATCAGGCTGACTTTGGAGAGAATAGTTTCAGTGGGACAGTGACACCGGAAGCCAGATCACAGAAGATCCAGACATGAATTGGGAGAAGAGGAAGTAGAAACACAGACTGAAGATCACTCTCTCAAGGGGCTTAGCCAAGATGGGGAGGAAAGACAGAAGATGAATAAGGATGGCCTGATCAACTGAGGGTTTCTCAAGGATTGGGGGAAGCACAGACATGTTTATGGGCAGCAGGGAAGGAGCCAGTAGAGAGAGATGGAAGAAATGGGAGTGATAGTGTGGTCAGTCTCTTGGAGAGATGGGATGAAGGGTACATTGAGAGGAGCCTTGGCATGGAGAAGGGCCACCTCTTCATGTGAACAGGGGTTGAGGAAGAGATGACAGGGGAAGATGTTTCCATGGCATGAGAAGAAGGAGCTCTGGGCTAACAGCCTCGATTTTTCCGGTGAAGTGTGAAGCGAGGCTCTCGGCTGAGAGGAGGTGGAGCGCCAAGGGATTTTTGAGAAGGGCGGAAAGATTTGGAAAAGATACTATGAGGAATAGGAGAGGGAACTGATCAGGATGGTAAAAAAGGATTGCCTTGCTGCAGCAAGGGCCCGGCTGAGAGGGCGTATGCGCATCGGTGCGTACCCAGTAAGCATGGCTCTGTGGTTTCTTCCAGCTCTGTTCGGCAGGGCAGGAACATGAACAAAGGCAGCAGATGGTGCGAGTCATACAAAATCGGGGTCTCTTTGGCAATAGGATGAGGGGCCAGGAGAGTCTAAAATAGAGGCTAGTATGGAGTTGAACTGACTGAGAAATGGAGATAGTGAGGGGAGAAGCCAGTATGGGAATTATAGCCCCAGGAAAGAACTGGGGGCGAAGGGGTTGGGGATCAGTGAAGATGAAGGCCAGAGCCAGATATTGTAAGGCCTTGGGAAAGATGGTGATAAGCAGAGAAGAGAATTCCAGAACTCATGAACGGGGAAGGGGAATGCTTTTGAGGGACAACCATCTGTATGTATGTATCTGAGGTAGGCGGGAACATCACTGTTATGTTGACATCCCTACTATGAGGGCAGAAGCTATGCAGAGAAACAGCTCATCGAAGATGTAAAGGGAACATCCTCAGACTGAGAGATAATGGCCACCGAAATGTGGCTTGGGTGATCCCTCTGGAGAATAGCACCCTCGATAGTAGAGAGTCTGGAAGTGGCAGTGGAGAGGCAGGGCCCCCCCCCCCCCAGTTAGTCAGAGTGCGAGTGAAGTTCAGCCAGTACTAAAAATGGAGGCCAGAGGGGCTGTATCATGGGAGGAAGCTGGTTCTTGGGGAGAGCCTGCAGACAAAAGGAATGGGAAAGGAAAAGGCACAAGACAACATCATTCACATTTGTTCATTGTAGAGCAGGCATTCCAGAGAGCACTATGGGAGGTTGGGGCAAACCTGGAATGGGCTTTGGGGGGTGGGGCTACAAAATGGGGACTAAAACCGATATCGAAGGCTTGAGGATGGAGAACAGGATTTACACATCTGTCATTTCCCCTGTCTGGGCCCCAGTTTTGCCATGTACAAAATGAACAAATAAAACCAGCTAACTGACCTTTAATGCTTCTCTCCCCTCCCAAGTTCTATTATCTATTGTCTATTATCTACTTCCCTCTTCAGCCCAACGCTTCACTGATCCTTGGTCATCTCTTTGCTCCATAAGTTATTTCTGACTCCCCACTCCCCACAGTGACCTCTGCAGCCCTCACTCCCACCTGCCCAGGTACACTGGCCCTCACCTCACGCTTCTGAGCTTGTAGACAGAACAGCCGTTTTGCATTTGCTCACTGCCCCCTCTCTCCTTACCCCCTCCAGCCGGACTTTGTCCCACCATGCTCCCGAAGCTGCCCACCTCAGCAGCTGGTGATCCCATCCTTCCTGGCCAAGCATTTCATATGCTCCCCACCACCCCCTCTCATTCCATGCTTTCTCTTCTCTTCCCACCCTCTTCCTACCTCTCTAACCTTCTCTATCTCCTTTCCTAGACCCTCTTCCTCTTCCTGACCCCTGAATGTGTACTTGCCAAGACCCTCTCCTTGACCTGTGACCTTTGCCTCTTACCTCTACGCTGTCTGCCTTGACAATCACTCCCAGGGTTCCAGCTGCCCGTGCTCTGCTCACAATCCCCAGACCTGTACCTCCAGCACTGAGCTCCAGACCCAAATCTCCAACTGTTTACAAGAATTCTCCCCGGCCACGTCACCAGCCCCTCAGACTCATGCAGACCTGATTGAGTAAATCTTCCTTCTCACTCCACTGCTCTCTTCCCTTCCTCCCCACCCCCCAGCCCCACTCATCCACTCTCATCCCAGCTTCTGGCTTTGGAGCCCTGCAGTTGTGAATCTGGACCCCTCCATCTGCTGACTCCAGAGCTGAAGTGGCTTTCATCCTTCCCACCGCCAGCCCCTGCTACAGCCTCCTGGACAATTGTCGTGGCCTCGAAGCAGGCTCCCTTAACCTGCCCTTCAGGCCATCCTTCCCGTTTTGATGGGCACCTGAGGTGAGACACAGAAGCATCCTTATCAGGTGTATGGAAGGCACAGTGATGCTCTGGCTGTATGATAGGAAAGGTGCTGGAATCTGGATTCAGCTTGGAACCATGGGCTGAAGCACTCCGTGGACAAATATGCAGGGACGGGAGTGGGGGGGGGGCAGCCGCCCACAGCAAACGCAGGCGACAGACTTGGCCTGATGATCATTCTTATGAAAGAGGCTGGGAGCTCTTAGGGCTGCCAGAGGGGTTCATGAGACACAGGCCCAGAGCCTCCCTGCTGCTGCACTCCGAGGGGCTTCCGTCTGCTTCCATGCTACTCTGTCTTGGCCACACCTTTGGCATCTTCCCCCTCAGAGAACCATTTTCTTTTTTGACTTACTGCAAAATCACAGAATGTTAGAACTGAATGTCAGAGCTGGGAGGGGCCTGAGAACAGGGGATGGCAGGGCTGGGAGGGGCCTCAGAACAGGGGATGGCAGGGCTGGGAGGGCCTCAGAACCCAGAATCCAGCATGTTAGACCTTGGAGCTAGGAGTACATCCAGAGGAGTGTAATAAGGATGGTGAGAAGTTGGATAGGACTGTGGACCTGGAGTCAGGAAGCCCTGAGTTTGAATCTAACCTTAGACACTTTGTAGCTGTGTGACACTGGGCAAGTTACTTAACCTCTGTCTGCCTAAGGCTAGCAGCTCCCTCCCAGGGTTGTTATAAGGATCAAATGAGCTAATGTTTGTAAAGCAGTTAGCACAGTGAAGGGCAAGTAGAAGGTGCTTAATAAAGGCTTGTTTTTGTTTTTTACCTTCCCTCCCTATGAGAGGATTAATTAAAGGAACTGCATGTGTTATCTTGGAGAAGAGATAGCTGGGGGAGGTGTGGAAGGGCTTATGACCTCTGCCATGTGGAAGAACTAGCCTTACTCTGCTTAGCCCCAGAGAGTGATGGGTAATAGAGGTGCACAGAGCCTGATTTAGACTCAATGGGTAGAAATTTTTCCTGAAAATGAGGCCATGGGGCTGGGGAAGGACGTGGCCTCCGGAAGGCCTCAGTGGGGATCCTTGTGAGGTCAGCACCAGCCCGGACGCCCATGGGCGCCCTTCCAGCTCCTCGTAAGGGAAGAGGATGGCATGGGCAGCAGGAGCCCTGCCCGTCGCCTCCGCTGGCCTGTGTCAGACCCAGTCCTCTCAGCCGGCAGCCTCCGCTCGCTTCTCCCTCCCTGTTTCTCTTGCCTTCCTTTTCTCCCTCGCTCTTCCATTGTCTCCATCATTGCCTCCTTCTGTGTCTTTGTTTCTCTCCCTTTCTCTGCTACCTTCTTTATAATTCCCATAACTAACCATAATATGGCTATGCAGTATATTTTAAATTATTTAGTGTATCTTTTCAGCAGAATGTTATACTCTATTCCCTGGACTAATGGAATGTTCTAAAACATTTCTAAATTTCTCAAACAAACACTTACCTAAATTGAGCTGCTTCTGTCTTTCCAGTGGTTTGGGAGGTCCCCCCAAAGTCTCCTCACTCTGCCATGGTGCAGTTTGGGAGCTCAGTCACCCCACAAGCATTTGTAACCACACCATGGCTGGCACTGTGCCTGGCATGGGGGACAGAAAGACCAAAATGAACGTCTGTGCCCGTAAGCTTCCATTCTCTTGGCAGATCCAACTAACGTGTACACATCTAAGTAAAAGCAAAATATATTCAAGGCTGTGGGGAGGGGAGGGCACTAGCAACAGACCAAGCTCTCCACAGAAGTGAGGTGGGAGCTGAGCTCTGCAGAGAACCAGACTTATGGTCCTAGAGAGCTGCCCTGGGCACTGAGCTGACGTTCATAAGAGGTGCCTTCTCCCTCTCAGCCTGTGATGCAGCCCCTCCAAGAGGCTGCCCCCTCTCAGATCCCTACTGCATGGCTCCCACATGACAGCACTGTGAGGAGGCATGGCTAGATGACCGTTCATCTGAAGAAGATCTGGGGTTTTCAGTGGACTGCAAGCTCACTGTGAATCCATAGGGCGACAGACATCAGCCAGCAAGCTGAGGGAGGCCGGGCTGCGGTAACAGGACTTGGTGTCCAGAGCCAAGGCATGACACCCTCCCCCCTGCTTGTCAGGCCCCAACTAACATATTATAGGATCATTCAGGGGAGATCATCGGCCTCATGGTCCGGAGGAGGGCAGCCAGCATGTGGAGGAGACTGCCCCCCTTGCCATGCAGAGGCTCCATGGGAGGAAGCCAAGGAAGCCTTCAGATGGTCGAAGGAGCTTCACACTGGGGAGGGCAGGAGGGTAGACAGAGGCAGGAAAGCAACAACCAGGAACCTGAACGTGACCCAATGAATGACTGACCAACAATCACGTGTGCAAGAGGGAGCAGATGTTCTGAGTGGCCCCGTGGGTCCCACGGGCAATGGGCTTTGTGGGAAGCAGAGAGTCCTAGTGCATGTGGCCTCTGGACAAGATCAGGGAAGGGACTCCTCATTTGCAGCAGCAGACACGCTGGCTGCCCAGGTCTCCTCAGACTCTGATTCTGTGATTCCACCTGCGATAATGAGAGGAGAAGGAGGAGGAGGAGGAGGAGGACCGAGTGATGGGGGAGGGGGCGCTAGCTTCTCCTCCAGCTTCTCTTCGTGAGACCCCACTTCCTGGGCTGCATGCCTTCCTCCCCTCCTTCGTCCCCTGCCCTTGGTCCCCAATCTGACGCACCAGGCTCTTTTATCTTGGGCATGGGAGTCCTGAGAAAAGCCAGCAGGGTTTGGTGGAGAGGATCTTTGACTTTACAGCCAGCATTTCCCTTCCCTGGAATCCCCAGAGAGGAACCTGCCCAGTACTGCCTAGGATGTGCTGGGGTGGCTGGGGAGCTCCCTTGTGTTGGGTCTCGCGGCTTCAGCCTTGGTCTTTCTATCAGTGCCCCCTGTGTCTCTAACCCTGGACTCCCCAGGTCATGCTGCCTGTACCCCTCCTCCGGGGCCTCTTCCCCCCAAACCTGCCTCACCCTCACTTCTCCATTACTCCCAGTGGTGCCCATGCTCCAGTGGGCCGGAGCTGAGAACCCTGGAGTTCTGTTGGATCCTCCCTCACACACGTATCCAGCATCCCCACACATGCCACTTCCTGTCAAGTCTGTCTTTCCAATGCCGTTCATGTGTGTCCTTAACTCTGAGATGGGCCTTGCGTAGGCCCTCCTCTCTCGCCTAAATGATTTCTAATTATCTCCTACCCAGTGTCCCTGCCTTAAGTCTCTGCATTTCCAATGCGTTCTCAGCCTTTCTGCCTGAGTCATCTTCCTTAAACACCTCTCTGACCACGTCCTCCTCCTCAAAGCAGCCGGTGGCTTCCCGTTGCCTCACAGTTGAGCAGGCTGGCCCAGCCTGCATGCAGAGCTCCCATGACGTGGCCCAGCCTGGATCGCTGACTTCAGTTCACTGCTTTTTTGTTTTCACCTCTGCATTTGCTCAGGCCATCCCCCAGCACCCACAGAGGCCCCTTCCTTCAGGGGCTGCCTTCTCTAAGAAGCCTTCTCCTTCACTCCCAGGTACAAGGACCCTCCCTGCTCATCTTTGTGCTGGCACTTTGCCCGGTCCTCTCCTGAGCATCATGCTTGGCTCGCTCACTCTCCCTTGGCTGGGCACTGTCTGGATGTGCCCTTCCCAGCCAGGGCCTAGTTCAGGAGCCAAGCCTTTCCTGATCTGCCCAGTTGTTAACGCTCTCTTCCCTTGGAAATTGCCTGAAGGTGCCTGCCCTGCCCTACGTCAGCTCCTTGGGCATCGACTGGCTGGCTTTCTTGTGGCTCTCCTAGCACAGAAGGAGGCCCCTCATCATTATTTCTTCAATTAGGAAACAAGATCAGCATCCCATCTCTCCCCATGTCCCATCCCTCCTGCCTAGTACAGCACCCAGGAGCCTGAGAAAGGCTTGCTTCCATTGGTGCAGAGCTGACAGGCTCCATAATGACCTGCAGGAGGCGCGAGAGAACCCCAGGAGCCTGAGAAAGGCTTGCTTCCATTGGTGCAGAGCTGACAGGCTCCACAATGACCTTCTGCAGGAGGCTTGAGAGAACCCCAGGAGCCTGCTGGCCACCTGAAATTGGACTTCCTTGGGGCATCTCAGCTTCAACATGCCCCAAAGTGAAGTCTTACCCTGCAAACGCATGGCATTCCTGAATTTCTTTATTGCTGTAGGGGGCCTCACTGCCCTGCCAGTCCCACAGGCCCAGGCCTACAACCTTGGGGTCATTCTCAAATACTTTCACTCACTGCAGATATCCCATCTATTAGCAGATCTTGTTGGTTTTACCTTTACCTTGGCCTGCCCCCTTCTCTCCTCTGACCCTGCCCCCACCTGGTGCAGGCCCTCATCTCCTCACCCCTGGACTACTGCCATAGCCTGAAGCTGGGGCTGCTGCCTCCAGTCCATTTTCCATTCAGCCACCAAAGGGATTTTCTGATCATGTCACCCCTCACTCAGTAAATATGAGTGACTCCCTAGTGCCTCCAGGATCAGAAGGCAAGTCCTCGCTTTGGCATCTTCATAACTGAATTCCTTCCTCCCCTCCCAGCCTCGTTACATTCTGCTCTCCTCCAGCTGCTGGGTCATCTCACTACAGTGACCTTGCTGTGCCTTCTGCCCATCTTCAGGTTCAGCTGGGATTCAGCCTTTTGCAGGAGGCCTTTCCCAGTCCCCGCAGCGGCTGGCACCTTCCTTGCACACCGTAGCTTTGCAAGCCTGGTGACTTAGAGATTTGCATTCTAACATAAGCTGCCTTCTCCTTTCAAGGCCGAGACCAGTCCTGCTTTTCTCTTTCCCCAGCTCTGGCTCTGTTAGCACTTACTAAATGCTTGTTGACTGGCATATGGCTGGGGATAATTCCAGGATGACTCACTTCTGCTGCTTCTATGGGGGAAATGGGCCTATGACCCCAGACGCTGTCCCTGAGGAGGTCAAGAACCTCTCGCTGGTCACTGCTGGAGCATCCAGCTGTCTATGACAGTCTTGGCTGACATCTGACCTCTGAGGTCATGTGCCCATTCACTTGCCTCCTACCTCTAGGTTCTGCTTGGCTTGGAAAGCCCTGCACAATCTGTGGTAGAGGAGTGGCCACCTCTCAGATTCAGTCCACAGGCCCCTGTCTCCTTCACAGACTCTGCCCTCCTGCTGGACTGCTCACTGCCCCCCACACCCACCCCAGCTTCCATTCTGAGGCCTTGGCTCAACCCCCCTTCTCACCTCTGCCACCAGCAGCACTTCCATATTCCTACAAAGCTCTGTCCGAGGGCCATGTCTGACAGGCACCCATCAGGACCCTCTCCACTGCTAGCACTCTCTCCCATAGTTGCTTTGAATATTTTTTGCATTTAATTTTCTAGGTACAGATTGCCAATCCCAGGCTCCCCTCTCCTGAGTGCAAGGTCCCCAACCGTTACTTGGCTTTGCCTTTGTATCCCCAATGTCTCAAAGAGTTTCTACACAGTCAGCATTCAGTAAATGCTTATGGAATATTGGAATTGGAAAGGGGAGAGTTAGGGAATTTAGAGCTGCAGAGTTGGAAGGAAGCAACCCCTGGAAGGAGTCCTGAGCAGGCCTGAGCTGTACATTCTGTCCTCTGTCATTCACCTAAGGCCCACAGGGTCATTCCAGAGATAACGCATTCCACTTGGTGATACTTCTGTCAGCAAGCTTTCCCTTCTCACATATAACTATACAGCAAAAGAATAGAGGCCCAGTGATTAAGAAAGGCAGAAACATGTGCATTATGCATGGGGGTGTGAGGAATCAGAGGAGGCTTCCTGAAGGAGGTGGCATTTGATTTGGGCTTTAATGAATGATTAAGAATTCAAGAAGTTACAAGGGAGTGGGGGGAGCAGCATTCTAGCCCTGAGGAAAGTGTGAGCAAAGGGAAAACCATGGGAAAGCACAGAATGCGTACAAAGGGAGAGACTAGTCCAGCTTTGCTAAGGTGGTGCGGAATTGTGCCTGAGGCTGAATGCCATTCTGAGGAGGTCAGTAGGGAGCCATGGAGGGGCTGGGAGCAGAAGGCAACATGCTCAGACTTCTGCCTCAGTAAGCCACTAAGTGGCTGCATCCAAAAGGTCCCCACTCTGGCCACGGCTTTTCACTGACACAACATGGCGGCAGTCCCATTACTCTCCTGCTCATCACAGAGCAACAAGCCAAATAATCAGTGAAAGGATAGGCAGTTGTGCACTCCCCCATGGGAAAAGATCAGAGCCTGCTTTTTACCTGATAGGAATACAAAAGCTGCTTTCTGCCCACGGTGTGGGCGGCAGATGGAGTGGCTGGGAGCCTGAGGAGGGCAGGTAGGGGAAGATAGAGAGGCCTTGTGGTCTGGAGCCCCCTCATCCCTTTGGCTAAGCTCGGAGGCGTGGGGGTGGTCTGCAGAACCCCAACCAGGACAGATGTCAGTATTATTCTTACACACAGAGGACCCTCAGCCAGGAATGAGGGCCATTACTCAGCAGGCTTCGGCTTAAAGCTGTGTTTTAAGACTTGCCCACTTCTTTTGTTTTTCTCCTAAGACTCCTGGGGGCTTCTCCTGTTTCTGCCACCAACAAAATTAATGACTTTTCTGCTTGCTGCCTTCCTGACCACAATTCACTCTGAAGGCCCGGCAGCCACAAATGTTGTTTATTCACACAAGAAACACTTGGTGAGGCTCCCATATCTTAGGATTTTTTAGGCTCTCAGACTATAGACTGGAAAGGACGAGACCCAGGCCAGTGTAGGCCAATGGCAGGACACCCAGAGACGATCACAGACTTGGCAGGGCCCCAGCAGCCATCGTGTCCTCTCTACAACATTCCTGTTGATCGGTCATCTTTCCTAGGCTGGAAGATCAGCATTGGTTGGGACTCCTCAACCTCCCATGGCCTCCCATCCCGCTCAGGCAGGGTGTGCCCCTGATGTCTGCTCTTGGCATTCCTGCCCCACTGTTCCTAGTGCTATGGGGCTGAGGGGACCAAGTTCAGCCTGTCTTCCACATGACAGCCCTTCACCCAGTCACAGAGCTGGGCACAGGCCTAGGCCTATCACTTGCTAGCCAAGTAAACAGGCCCCCTGAACGCCAGCGGCTTTACCTGAAAAGTGAGGAGAACGGCACGTGTAGCCCCAGCTTTGTAGGAGGGTTATGAGGAAAGTACTGTGTGCCAGGCACTGTGCTAAGCCCTGGGCTTATGTTTAGAAAGGAAATAGACAGTCCCCACCCTCAGAGAGCTCCCAGTCCAGTGGGAGAGACACCGTGTGAACAGCCCAGCAAGCCACAGAACAGGTTGGAGGGCATCATAGAGGGCAGGCTTGGAGGAGAGTAGGTGCTTCATCAAAGCTGACTGGCTGAATCTGGGAGTGTGAGCTGCGCCCCAAGCCACAAAGCCCCAGGCCAAGGATTGGAAGGAGGCCTTCTCATGCCAGAGTCAAGACTGTTACCACCATGTCATATACCCTTCCCTTCCACAGATGTGGGACCCAAAAAGCAGCATCCCAGGAGCAAAGCCTGAAGGACCTTTTCTGAGCAGCTTATCTAATGCTCCCATTTGACAAGAGAGGTTCAGTGAGCATAAATGTCCAAGGCCACAGAGCTGTCAGAGCCAGGATTTTAATCCAGTTCCTCTGACTCCAAATCCAACACTGTCTACACTGCACTGTGCTGCCCCCCAGGTTTAGGAGCTAGTGAAGACAATAGAGATCACCCAGACCAGCATTCTTATTTTACAGACAACTGAGGCACACGGTAGCTAATAGTAGAGTCAGGATTTGAACTTCGGTCTTCTGATTCCAAATCCAAAGACATCCCCCTCTATGATTTAGAACCCTGGCACAGAACACTGAAGTAGACTGATGAATCTAGAACCCTTCAATGGAGTCTCAGAGGGGTCACAACACAGAATCTAGAACCCCTGGGTGAAGCCTCAGAGGGATCACACCACCAAATCCCATGGTCTAGCTTTAGATCTTGTACTGCTCTTCATTGACTTCACCTGCATCGCAGGGAGCCCTAACACCCGTGGTGGAATTTAGGGCTTTATAAGAAAAAAAAAGTTGTGCTCCTATCTCCCTGGCATGCTGTTGGAAGGAAGAGCTGCTATCATGTGTACATTTTTGTCTAAATAAATAACCCAGGAAGAATCATACAATGAGCAATGTGTCGTCTATAACCCAGTTGGGTTTTTTTCCCTTCCATTTTTGTTTTATTGCCGCATCTGTCACGTTGAAGATAGCTGTGATGCAGGAAAGAAAAGGATAAATCAGAAGGTCTGGGCTTGTAGCTGCCTCCGATTGCTTGGCTGCGAGACTTTCTGTAGCTGTTCTCAATGTCAGCCATGACACTGCCATCACTTAGTGGCAAAATGGTTCCATCCATCCCCGCTCCATCAGCTGGGCCTCAGCTCTCTTCCGGCGATCTGTGAAGCCTGACAAGAAAGGCAAAGGTCCCCAGTTTAGGGAGACAAACAAGAGAAAACAAGAATGTTGGCATGTTTTATGGCTCTGACTTTTAGAGAAATAATTTTGCTTAAGGGGAAGTTTGATTCTTTTTCCTGACTAAGGAGAAAATAGTGCTTTTTGAACAAATGTACAGATAGGCTGTTTTTTTTCTTTTGAATATTTTCCAATTTGCCAATGTCCTTCCTAAAATGCACCCCCCAGAACTGAGCATTCCAGGCATGGTCTAGCCAGAACAGAGGACTATGGAACTGTCATCTCCTTATTCCTGGACATTCTCCTAAATCAGCCTAAGATGATATTGGCTTTCTTGGCTGCCTTATAAATATAAACAATACTCTCTGCTGACTCATAATGAGCCTTAGTCCTTGAAAGCCTTCAGGACCTTTTTCAAATGACTATATGTGCCTCCCCCATCTTGTATTTGTGTGGTTGATTTTTCTAAATCTGAACATAAGACTTTGTGTATCCTTATTCACTTTTATCTTATCAGATTCAGCTTAATACTATAGCCTGCTGGGATCTCTGGAGCTCCTAGCTCTGTCATCTAGCATGTTAGCTATCCCTCCTAGCTTTGTGTCATCTGAACATTTGACAAAAAAAAACAGTCTCTGCCTTTATCTAAGTCATTGGACACAAACTTTAAAGGCCAGAGCCAAATGTATATCCCGGTGGTACTCAGTGAGAAGAGATCTCCTAAATTAGCATGGAGCCTTTTGAGACAACTCCTTGACATCTGGTCATTCAACTACTCCTGGACCTTCCTCACTGTATTCTTTTCTAGCCTGCATTCCTCTGTCTTGTCTACAAGAATAACAAGAGAGATTTTGTCAAATACTTTTCTGAAATCAAGGTGAACCATTTCTTCTCTAGTATTCCCCTCATCTACCAGCTTAATAGCCCTGTCCAAAAGGAAATGAGATGAGTTTGAGGTGATCTCCTGCTTCTGTTCTCTCTGCTTCTTTTTCTACATAATAATACAATCTAGAATTTTTTTAGGAATCAGATTCACTGGATTGCAGATTTTGCTCATGTTCCTTTTTAAATAATTGGGACATGGGTCTTTCCCAAGCCTGCTCTCCACAGCCTTTCTGAGATCCCACAGAGAGATTCAGCAGGTACTCCTACCAGCTCTCTTGGGACTCTGGCTTCTAGGTCACTTGGTCCTGTCATTGAGGGTAGCTGGAAGGGGAACAAGCATTTGTCACGTACCTGCTATGTGCCAGTGCTAAGCACTTTCCAAACATCCTCTCATTTGATCCTCACAAGATCCCATGGAGGTAGATGCTGTTATTAGCCCCATTTTGAAGAGTATACTGAGGCGAACAGAGGTTAAGTGACTTGACCAGGGTCACACAGCTAGGAAGTATCTGAGGCAAGATTTGAACTCAGGGCCAGTGCTCTGTATCTACTGTACCACCTAGCTGCCTCTAGCTAGGTAGGCACTCTCTTATTACCTTCCATTTATTTTGACTTTAAACTTCCTATTATCCTTTTTTGTTCTTTCAAGTCCAAAGACCATTTTCTTTGGCCAAGAAAGATAATTAATTAATACTTTTTTCTCTGTTTCATTCTTTATCCCACTCCCATCCCCAAATGTGGGTTTGTACCTTCTTTAATGGTATTTCTCCCAACTTGGCTTTTTTAAAAACCTCCCTTTTTTTGTCCTCATAAAGGATCCTTGACAATCCTCGACCCATTCCATACTGTTACGATTCCTAGAAGACTGAGCCACCCTTCTGAATTCAGGCACCATTACCCTCTCCTGCTCCCATCTTCTATACAAGTCTATTTAAAATCTAAGTTTGTTCATGAATCTTTTTGGACACTGTCCCCCTTTTCTTCCTCATAATTATTTCTTTGTGACTTCACAGTTTCACTCTTGAGGGCTTCCCTTCCTTCCTGGGCTAACTTTCCCTTTAGAATTTTATGCCATGGGGTCTTCCCGCATGAATTTTTGCCCTTGGGAGTTTGTTTTGTTATCTGAAGAGTTTGTCTGACAATGCCTGCCTTGCTCTCATTCTCTATCACAGATTCTAAAATGGAGTCATTACCAACGCCCCCCCCCCCCAAAGTTCCCATCATTTCTACTTTAGGGACCAGGAGAGAATTTCCCCTCTTTGTTTCCTTTGCCTTCTAAAAGATGGAATTGTTCACCTAGGAGCAGGGGTGGGGAACCTGTGGCTTCAAGACCACCTCTGGCCCTCTAGATCCTCAAGGGCCACCTGAGGGTTCCCCACCCCAGCTCTGCTTGTGGCAGAGAGAAATCTCCAGGTGATGTATGTGTAATTGAAGTCAGCAATGGCCACTATCTCATGCATCTATTTCAGGCTAGTGATCATTTTCCTAAAGTTGTAGTATTCATTTTTTCCTTATGTCCAGGTGGTCCATAGTACACTCTGTTGATAGTCCCTAGTCTGTTTCTGCCTCCATTGATTGTTACCTAATTGACCTTTACCATGATTCCTTCCTATTTTCCAGATTTTCTCACCTGAGTTTATTTTCTTAATGTGAAATGCTACCAACCTTTCTTTGACTCTGAAATCTCCCTGATGTAGATGCTTTGTCCAATAGGGTGGATTACAATTTCTCCGTGACTTTTCATGGCTGCTCATGTGGACTACAAGTTTGAGAAATTATGCTGTTTACTGCATGATTTGCAATGCGATAGTGTCACCTGAAGAATAGTGGTGCTAAAAACATGGGGGTTTGTTCAAGCAAATAAATTGGTAAAAGCAAGGAAGGAAGGAGAGGGGAAGAGAGGGAGGGAGGGAGGGAGGGAGG
>NW_027186331.1:2504092-2646870 GCF_028583685.1 Petaurus breviceps papuanus
GAAGGAAGGAAGGAAGGAGAATACAGTTTTGTAGCCAGTGTTGAATAAATATTTGTTAAACATTAGATACTTGAATTGAGATATTTGTACCATTGCCAGTAAAGATGAAAGTCCATTTACAGCATGTAGAATTTTTGAAGCTTATGTCATTGGTCACATCATCCAGTACAGGTGTATTTGTTTTGAAAAATCACCTGGATGGCTCTCATGGCTTTGTCCAAATAGAGATTTAAGGAATTCCCTTTCTTGTTAGAAGAAAGGCTGAAACACGTTGAGAGTGAGCCATCTAATGGCAGTTCCCAATTCCTTCATTCTTAGAAATAAAAAGCAAAAAAGTCAAACTGGCCTGGCGGGCTTAGCCGTCAACATAAAACAGCATTTCCAAAACTTCGTTTTGTCTAGATAAAGACCTCCACTATGCTGGGGTTGCCATCCCCAATGTGTGAACTGACTGGGCTGATACAGGCCCTGCCCTCATTGCTGCTGCTGCCATCTGAGCCCTTCCCCAGCTGCCTGGTGTGAGGGGCAAGGAGAGTTACCTTCCATAGCCCAACTGACCCTTCTCCCTTCCCACACCACAGTATACTTTTAAACAGTCTCTCACTATGGCTACCAAGTGCAACAGAAAAAGGCTTCTGAAAATTCCCCGTCCTCAGACCCCCTCTCAAACCAATGGCCTTCTACCAACTCGGAAATTTAAATGGAGTGTGGGGGAAAGCACATATTTTGACTCAACAAATTGTTGTTTGGAAGCCAAGGAAACAGGAAATGAACAAGGCAGCCACAGGTTACTGCATCCTAGCCAATCTTGAGCACAGAAAGGGTTCGCTTGTAAAGCCAGGCTAAAGGCTAGCCAAGCAGTGACTTGGGGAACCAAGCTGCTTCCTCTTCCATGGCATTTCCAGAGCCTGGCTAATGCTAGCCTGAGACAAATGACATGGCCAGAAGGATGCCCTGTGACCCCGGGCCGGGCACCACCACCGACAGTTCTGAAAACAACCTGAGCCTCCTGGCTGCCATGTTGACTGATCTCTCTTCTTTCTTCCTCTCTCCTTCCATCCCTCTCTTCTCTCCCCCTTCCCCCCTTCTCTTCCTCTCTGTCAGCACCTCCAAGGGAGATGTATTTTGCTACTACGGGAACCGAGGTGAGCAAGAGCCCGTCATCTTAACGCCAGGTAAGTCATCTTCATGAGAGGAGTGCTATGAATGTGTGCTTAACTTCACACCTGTTTTGTTTCTGGGATGGCTGTTCAGTGGCTTGGGAGGAGACAGAAAAGCATTTAGCTGCCTGTCTCATTATTGCCTTCTCTTGTCATTTAACTTCTTTTTGGCAATAACAGCTGTTGTTTATATAGAAGTTTACATTGTACAAAATGCTTCCTAAAACCAGTCCTATGAATCCAGCAGCCAAGTATTGTTATGCCCATTTTATAGAAGAGGAAACGGAAGCTTGTTGGGGTGAAGTGGCCAGTAAAGGCCAGGGCTGGGATGTCACCGGGGGTCTCCCGGCTGCAGGACAGCACTCCTTCTCCTGCCCTGCACGGCCCCTGTCAGTTTCCCCAGATGTGGCCTCCTCACTACTGGTCTCAAGCCAACTTTGCTGTTTCTGCCTGTTTTTATTTCGGAACATGTAGGTCTTCCTTTTCTAGTTAATGCCTCAGTCACAGATTCGGTCCTTCAGGACTGACCAGTTGATGTACCTTTTTTTTTTTTTTTTGCTTTTTGGAGGGCAATTGGGGTTAAGTGACTTGCCCAAGGTCACACAGCTAGTTTTTGTGTTAAGTGTCTGAGGCCAGATTTAAACTCAGGTCCTCCTGACTCCAGGGCCGGTGCTCTATTCACTGTGCCACCTAGCTGCCCCCGTATACCTTTTTAAAGAGGTCACTGGAGAGATAAATGTGTGATTAGAAAAGCAGGTGGGTGGGTCACCTGGTGAGAGCTAGGGATGACCAGTGCACAGCCCTGTGTTCCCCTGGTTCCCGTCCTCTGAAAAGCCTTGGTGCTTTGGGCAGACCCTCTGTAGCAACCTTGGGGGAGAGCCCAGACAAGGCTGCACCAGATGGACAGGCCTGAATGACCTATGTCCTGAGCCGAGGTCACACTGATGAGATGGCAGAGCCTGGGGAGTCCTTTCCTTAAACAGTCTTTCCTCCTAGAGTTAATATCCCTCCCACTGATCATTTTTCAGTCTTTTCTGGGCACTCCAAGGAATGCATGCCCTTAGGAGCCTCCCGAGACTCATCCCAGAGACAGCAGCTCCAGTCCCGCCATGCTCGGCCCTCTCAGACTCCACCTGTAGCACCATGTGTGCAGTTCTGGGCACCACAATTTCTGGGCCTCAAAGAGCTAGAGAGTATCCAGCTGAGGACAACCACAGGCTGGGGGAACTGCAGCAATCTCTGTCTTCAAGCCTGTGAAGCTCTGTCACACGGAGAAAAAAGATGAGTCTTGCTCTGGTTGGCCTTGAGTGCAGAACCAGCAGGGGGCAGATTGAGGCTTGAAGTCAGGCGAAATGCCTAAAACATCTGCCTTCTAGTGGAAGGTTCCTTTCGAGTGTGGGCTGGACTAGTCCTAGGCTGCTGAGGGCCCACCTGGTTCTAGAAGTCTGTGGCTCCATGTAGTTCCCCCCCATCCTTTTGGGGCATGTGATTTTTAAAATGTTTTTTAATTTAATGGTCATTTTGTGATCCAATGGGCCATGGCACAACAGGCCCTTCTGCCCTCCACTATCTCTCTAAGTCTGTCCAAGTACACTGTCTGTCTATCTCATTCTCTGCCATCCCCTTCTTTCCCAACATAAATTTACCGGCCAAAATAAAATTTAACTGTTGAAATAGAAATGTTCCAGCCTGACCCTGAAAGGATTAACTGTGAGCTTTCTGCAACTTACTCCAATAACTCATCCCCAGTCCAAAGCTGGACTCTAGTTAGGGTTACTTTGACACCAACCAAGCAAAAAGTTAAGGTTTCTCTTTTCCCTATGAACCTCCTGTGCCCTCTGAGGAGGTCATAGCTATGAGGGATTCCCAGGTGCCCCCAGCTGAGAGATCATCCAAGAAAGGGCCAAGGAAGAAGAAATGAACAAAAACAACTAATGATTCCCTAGTAAGAGGGCCGTTGACCTTGACTAAGCCACAGAGAAGCCAGTGGCTTTGCCAGACACGACAGAGGCCCTCCCAAGATGTATCCAACTTGATGACTGCTTCTCACCTCTAGAAATGCACATGGGGTCAAAAGGTACTGCCAGCAGCAGTCTAGAGAGCACTGCTAAGAATGACGAGGTGTCGGACACCAAGCAGGAGCTTTTAAATGGACATCTTATCGTGGTACTGTCTGAGAATGGGTTTGGGGCTCATGGCTAGGCATGGAATCCCATCCAACAAGAGCTGATAAGACTTAGGTTTGTCTGGAGCCTTACAAATATAACCAAGAAGCCTTTAAACTCAATTGGAAGGGATCAGGAGAAG
This sequence comes from Petaurus breviceps papuanus, assembly GCF_028583685.1. Classification (NCBI taxonomy): domain Eukaryota; kingdom Metazoa; phylum Chordata; class Mammalia; order Diprotodontia; family Petauridae; genus Petaurus; species Petaurus breviceps. The sequence goes on from NW_027186331.1 coordinate 2,507,560, forward strand.
CTGCTGATGTAGACCACAAGAAGGCTGGCCATCCCACAGAGCCTGGCTGCAGTGGAGAAGGAAGGGCAAAGGGAGAAGACAGGGGAAGGAATGCACAGAAGATGCAATCCAAGGAAGCCAAGACATCCAGCCTGGAGAAGATGCAACCCAAGAATGTGCTGCTAGAAGGTAACAGGAGGAGCAGGCACCGGCCCTGGAGTCAGGAGGACCTGAGTTCAAATCCGACCTCAAGCACTTAACACTTACTAGCCGTGAGACCTTGGGCAAGTCACTTAAACCCAATTGCCCTGCCTTCCCCCCTCCAAAAGAAGAAAAAGAAAGCAGCAGGACATGGAAGACAAGTCTCTGGAGGCCTGATAATGAGGGTTAGACAAGAGGTGGTGGAGAAAATGTGGTGGGAATGAGCCAGAAGCAGAGGAGATGGCTGTTTTTGTTTTGGTTTGGTTTGGTTTTTGCCTTTTTTGGAGGGCAGTTGGGGTTAAGTAACTTGCCCAAGGTCACACGGCTAGTTTTTTTGTGTGGATGTTAAGTGTCTGAGGCTGGAACCAAACTCAGGTCCTCCTGACCCCAGGGCCAGTGCTTTACTCACTGTGCCACCTAGCCACCCCTTTTTTTGTTTTTGTTTTTTTGGGGGAGGAGATGTCTGAAGGAGGAAGAGGGGGAGCAGACATTAGCAAAAAGGTCCTGGCAACCCTGAGGCCATCGAGTCCAAACCCCTCTCCTTTTACAGGTGAAAAAACTGAGGCCACAGAGATGAAGTGACTTGCCTTGAGCCTCACAGGGATGAAGTATTGGAAACTGGACCTTCAGACTCTGGAGTCAGTGTTCTTCCCACTCTGTCCTGCTGCTTCCCTCGTCACCCAGGAAGTCCGTGCTCAGAAGAGGATAAAGAATGACAAGGGACAGGCACAGGCCCCAGAGTGCACGGTGGGTCCCGTGGTCTCACACTTCAGGGGGGACACAATGACACGGGAGGAGCGAGCGCAGGACAGAGAGGCATGGGCAAGGTACCGTGTGCTTATTGGAAGGAACTTTCAAATCAGTGAGATCCAGATCCATTTGAGTGCGAGGAATGATGGCACAGAGTTGGCGCCCATGGCAGGTCATAGGCCGTGATCCTGGAGTACGGGAGCGGAAACACAAGAGCTCAGCAGGGGCAAAGAGTGCAGGAGGAGGATGCCGTGCACAGAGTACAGAGGGCGGAAAGAACTGCTCGCACCAACCCTGTTTTCTTTTGCCGAAAGAGAATCCTTTTGGGGCCACAAAGGACAGAACAAACAGCCAACAGAGAGACTAAGTCCTTCAAGGTGAACAAGGAGAGTCAGAGAGCCCCTTTTGTTTTTGAGGAGTCCAGGTGACCAGGACGAATGAAGTGTGTCCTGAGGCAGTGAAGGAGCCAGTGGATGTCAGAGGAAGGGCAGCCAAGCCTTGGACAAAGGCCAATGGACTTGGAGTCAGGAAACTGGTTTGAATTCTGCCTCAAACACTCCGTACACAGTCACTGGACCTCTTCGGCCTCGGTTTCCTCAGCTGTAAAGCAGGTCCACTTGTACTGCTCGCTGTACACGTCTGTGTTCAAGCCTGAAAGTATCACATCAGTGGGAGTTGTCATTATTAGCATATGGTTGTTGCATCACCACACGGATGCTCAGAACAGCACAGGGACTTCCTCTTTTCGTTGGAGAGGAGGACAGCTATGGATGTCGAATGTTGCATGTGCTACGGGATGCAGTTGCGTCGGCTGGTTCTGCTTCCCTGTGGAAGCATGGTTAGGACGATGCAGGGCCTCAGAACAAGGAACGGCAGATGGGAGTTGTCAAGATACAAATTTAGAGTAAACTAGAAAATACTTCTTAGCAGCTGGAGGCATCCAAGTGATGGCGCTTTCCCTTTTATTGGCGGTCTCCAAGCCTAAGCTGCTTAACGCTTCTGGGGGGATGATGTCAAAGGGATTCCCGACAGGGATAGGTCGGGCATGTGGGCCCAGAGGTCCTTTCCAAGCCCCAAATCTGATGTCTCTGTGACAAGGTGGGGCAGAGTAGGCTAGACTGAATGACTAGATGTCAAAGAAGAGACCCCTGCTCTCTGCATGTCAGCTTAGAAAGAGGTCTCCGGGGGAGGGCCCCAGGGCTCTGGGCCTTTTGCCATCATTGTCAGCTATGGAGATAAAGGTGTACATATCATGCTTATCACATCTGCTTATGATACAAAGCAGGTAACATACTAGAAGACCAGAGTCAGAATCCAGGAATAGCTTTCTAGGCTAATATGTTGGGCCAAATGTAATATGATGAAATTTATTAGGTACAAATATAGTCTCACATGTAGGTTTTTGAAGAGAACTGCACACATGCAAGATGGGGTGGCAGGGCTAGGCGGCCATCAGCTGAACAAAGTGTTTCCAGTAGCAGCTCTCTCAGGTGCCTTCCAGCTGTGACTCCTGCAGCCTGAGCTGAGTTCAGAGGCCTCGAATTTTACAATGGGGAACCAGACTCCGGCAATGCTTTCACTTATTAAAGGCAGTAATTCAAAGCATAAAGCTTCATTTAATGATTAACTTTTAAAATGGATGTGGAAATGTAGGCATGAGTTATGGATTTGCTAATTATTCTTCTCTGCAGCCAATATTAACCAGGTTTTGATTAATTGTCGTGTATTACAGATGCTCATGGCATTGGCCCTCATTAGTCAACATACTTAAGATACGAGAGAGAAGACAAAGACCAGCTCAGGGCCAGACCTGACTCAAGCCCTCTGGCATTTCAGACCTGGCATTGGAAGTTTGTAGTCGGCAAAGATACAGCATTGGTTCCAGGGGATGCAGCTCCCTTCATCCCCTTAGAGACATGTCTAGTCAGGTTTCTTGAGGGAGGAAATCCATCAAGCCTGGCAGCCCCCACTCCTCATGAACTGGCCATCTTACGCCTCTGATGACTGGAAACCTCCATCCCCTCTCAAGTCTCCAGGCGCTGACAACCTTGGTAGAGGCCATGACGCCAGCCTAGCCTGCGTGGGATAGATGGTGCTTCCACCACAGAAGTGAATTGTGTCACCCAGCCGGGCTAAAGAGAAATACAGGATGGCGAAGAGTCCCATGGAATGTTGTGTTTACCTTCACCCAAGCTGCCATTCCAAGAAATGGGGGCATCCCTGTGGGAATTCTTACCCAAGTGTGCCTCAGAATCCTCCCAGCAGCCCCGGTGTGGCTTGGGGGTCCCAATGACACTTCCAAGCCATTGCCTATCATTTTCCTAACAACTGGTCTACCTGTTCTTCAGGACACATCTTTATGTGCTTTATGCCATCTCTCACATGGATGTTGAACTTGGTGACAGGTAGTCTGCTAATATATTTTTCCATGGCCTTTTGGAGTTGGGTGGGTTTTTTTTGCATTTTAATTAAACCTGGAACATGAGTAATTGATAAAAATCACAGAAACAACTAAATGATTTAATGCTTAACACTGTGGAAAACATCACCTTGATCAAATGAGTGTCAGGAAGAATACAATCTCCTACCCAGTACCAGGAGGAACAGTTTTATAGTGTATCTAATGATAAGGGGAAAAAATACAAATTAGCTGAGGAATTGTTTGAAAGAGATGAAAAATGATGAAATCTGTACTTGACAACTGCAAATCACAAGACAGCCCTTTTCCTGAAAGCCTGTTCTCCTGAAAATGCATTAGCAGGAATATGGATTTAATACAGCCAGCAGCAGTCCAGGGAGTATTCTGGGAATGCACCAGATGGTTATTTTAATATAAAATACTGCTCTTCTACAACCTCCCCATGATAATCTGAAATCCCATTTATTGGATAGAACCAAATGTTAGAAACCTTGTTAGTGTTGTTTTTGTGAGAAGGCTGTGGTGTCTCGGGGAGACAGGTCATGAAATATACATTGTGTGAACGCTTTTGTTAGGAACTCTGAACCCAAGGAAAATCCTAGTGGGTAACAGGCAGGCAATTTTTAAATTTTATTCTTTTCTTTGAATGCAAAGGAAGGAGTGACTAGGCTAATATGGGTCACCACACAGTGGAGAGAGCACCAGGCCTGGAGTCAGGGAGACTTGGCTCCTGAGTTCAAATCCAGCCTCAGACACTCAGTAGCTTCTGTTGGCCTCAGTTTCCTCCTCTGTAAAATGAGCTGGAGAAGGAAATGGCAAACCCAGAAAACCTCAGAGGAGGTCACAGAGTTGGACATGACTGAAAAGGCTGAACAAAAGTAGGGTTTTTGCCTTTCAGTAAATATGTTGAAAGCTACATTTGATCCCAAAGCAAGTTTCCAGCCTCTGTCCATGAGACACCCCAGAATCTTATAACGAGAGAAGTGGAAGGGATGGTAAAAGATTGTCTTGCCCAGCCCCCTGCCATCAAGTTTGGGAGGCTCTCTGGTCCAATGGAAAGAACACCAGATTTTGGGGCAAGTAGGTGGCTCAGTGAACAGAGCTCCAGCCCTGGAGTCAGGAGGACCTGAGTTCAAATGCTGCCTCAGACACTTAACACTTACTAACAGTGTGACTTTGGGCAAGTCACTTAACCCCAATTTGGAATCAGAAGACATGAGTTTGAATCCTCACTCTCCCACTTTCTGTGTGTGACTTTGGGGAAAGTTATATTGTCATCATCACTAGTATTTTTTAAACACCTGCTATGTGCCAGGCACTATGCTTAATCAATAGCTTTTTAATACCTCCCTATTCCTCACAACCACCTTGGGAGGGAGGTGCTACTGGTACCACCACCTTACAGGTGAGGAAACTGAGGCAGGCAGCCATTAAGTGAGTCACACAGCTAGTAGTAGGCGGGATTTGAACTTGGGTTCTCCTGACTCCAAGTCTGGCGCTCTCCCCCCCATGCCACTTCACTGGGTCTCGCTTTCTCATCTGTAAAAAGAGGCCCATGGACTAGATGACCTCTGAGATTATTGCCAGTGTTAATTCTTCAATGCTCTGATCTCTCTGTAATGTTCTCCTCGGCTTTTACAGAAGAAGCAGGCCATTCACCACAGGTTCCCTCTTCTCCACTCTTCCTCATGTCCTGGCACTCAGATTCCTTCTGCCTCCTCCTTCACCCCTGGCTCATGACTCCTGTCCAAGGCCAGTCCCTCCACCAGCTCAAGTGACCCCATTCCATCCCGTCTCCAACAAATTGCTCATCTTGTGCCCCTGGCGTCATTTGTTTTCAGTCTCTTCCTCTACCGGCTCATTCCCTTCTGCCTACAAATATGCCCACGTCTCCTCTGTCCTGAAAAAAAACATTCACTTGATCCTTCCACCCATTAACTATTGTCCTGAATGGGCGTCACCTCACTCACAGTGAAAACCTGAAAAGGTCTAAGCCTAAAAGGGCCAAGGTCTCCCATTGCATCCTGGGTCATCTCCAGTCATTCTGATGAATATCAGGCCACTGGACCCAGATGGATCTGGAGGAGAAAGTGAGGCTGGTGACCTTGCACAGCCCTGCCTCACTTAAATCCAAGTCACTGCAAGTCAATCATTTCCCTGATGTCATGGTCCTCTTCCGGAATGAAGGACAAAACACATGGCAACAACATCATCCTATATCTCTTCTGCTCCTTGTGGTTAAGCTCATGGAAAAGGCATCTTCGCTAGGGGCCTCTGCTTTCTCTCCTCTCACTCTCTTTTTCACCCCTTACAATTTGGCTTCTGACCTTACCATTCCACCAAAACTGTTCTCTCCAAAGTGACTGGTGATCTCCAGTGACCTTTTCTCAGTCCTCATTCACCTTGACCTCTCCACAGCCTCTGACACTGTCCATCATTCTCTCCAACTTGGTCCTTTCTTCTCTCTGGGTTCTCCCCTGGTTCTCCTCCTCCCTCTCTGACCATTCTGTCTCCTTTGCTGGATCCTCCTCCAGATTATGTCCTCTAACCAGTCAGAGTCCATCACCTGTCTGTCAGGGGATGGGGCATGTAATCCATCACACTGCCTGGAATCACTCTTGGCACTTTTGCAGATCAGAGTTCCCAAGTCTTCAGAGCTGTTTGTCTTTACATTACTTTTGTCATTGTAGAAATCGTTTTTCCTAATTCTGCTCCCTTCACTCTGTATTAATTCTGTCTCCTTCATCATTTCTTACAACACAATAGCATTCCATTACTTTTATATACCATCAATTATTCAGTCCTCCCACAATTGATGGGCACCCCCTCAGTTTCCAATTTTCGCCTCTGCAAAAAAGAGCTGCTGTAAATATTTCTGTAAGTCTTTAGTTTGTTTTGCTTAGAACTAATCCTGCCCTTCATCTACCCTCACTTTCATTCCATCCTTTCCCTCTAGTGTGAAATGTATTTCGGTAGGTGAAATGTATTTGTGTGTGTTCCTTGGACCACTTCGGATGAGAATGGAGTTCAAATACCACCTGTGCCCCCAGCCCCTTTCTCCTACTTTATACAGATTTCTGCTTGAGCAGCCCAGTTATATGAGTTGATATTCCCTATTCTTCTTTTATTTCCCTCCAAAACAGAAACAATGGGTCCTAGCCTGAGCCTCCTTTGTTCATTGTTTGGGCTCTGATGGCTTAGAGTGAGTGTAAATAGTTGTTCCTGTTCTGGCCAGAAACCCTGAAGGTCTTCCCCTTTCAGACTGATTTTTTTTTTAACTAGGTAAAAGAGGTCATTCTTTGCCTCATTTCTTACCTAGCCTTAATCATTGAATGGGCATTGCCTCAGACAAACTGAGACCTGGGAAAGACTTTAGCTTCAAAAGGCCAAGGTCTCCCACTGCATCTGGGGCCATCTCTAGTCATCCTAACCTATATCTGGCCCCTGGACCCAGATGCTGCAGAGGAGAAAACGAGGCTGGTGACTGTGCAGCCCTGCCTCACTTAACTCCAATTCACTTGCAGGTCCTGACATCACCTTCCCTGATGTCATTGATCCTCTTGGAGAGACAGTTCTTGGCTGTCTTCTCTCACCTAATTAATTCACCATCAGCCCTAGTACCTTTACACTGCTTACCAGATTTCTAGCTTCTCTTGGAGCTAAAGTCTCCCTGGAGGTTCCCTAAGACCTATGGACTCAATCTGTATCTGAGTATCTGTTAGTGATGAAAAAGGATTGCATATGAAACCAAGAATCTCTGTTGCCTACAACTTTTTTTTTAAGTCTTTAATAAATTTAGGGGCAGTTGGATGACTCAAAGGATAGAACACCAGGCCTAGAGTCAGGAAGACCTGAGTTCTAATCCATCCTCAGATACTTACCAGCTATGTGACCCATGGCAAGTCATTTAACCCTCAGTTTCCTCATCTGTAAAATAGGTTGGGGAAGGAAATGACCAACCACTCCAGTATCTCTGCCAAGAAAACTCCCACTGGGGTCATGAAGGGTCAGACAGGAGTGAAACCACTGAACAAGAAAGGACTGTAATCCTGTAGCACAGACACTGCCCCACTTGGCTTCCTGAGCTTTTTCTGCCGCTCTCTTCTGTGCATTTTTGGGCTCTTTCAGTGACTCTGTTCTTTTCTTTTGGCATCCCCACCCTCCCCCTGTATTCCAGCCCCATCTGTGCCATGGCTGGCAAAGCCCCGAGTCTGTCACCCCATGAGGGGACTCTCTGGAGTCTCCATTTGTCACTGTGGCCTGTTTCTGCACGCTTCACTCTGCTTTCAGGGGCCTCTTGTCATTTCCGTGGCATGGTCAGAGCTAATGCTTTGGTCACAGTTGTGGTTTGCTTGCAAAGTGTTTTTCATGACCCAGTGAGGTGAATGCCTTTGTCCCCATTTGGCAGATGCAGGAACTGAATGGCTTGCTCTCAGGCATGTGGAACAGGAACTGAGCCCAGATCTCCTTGACCCCAAGTCCACTGTTTACCCATTAGGCCAAGTTATGTCTAAATAATATTCTGTTGTGCTTGTATACTGTGATTTGTTCCACCATTCTCTGACCAATAGCCACCTGCTTCGTTTCCTGTTCCAGGGAACGACAAAATGTATTTTTGGTACATGTGAGCTCTTCCCCACTTCCTGTAATATCATTGGGTATATGGCCAGTAGAGGTACCACTGAGTCAAAGGGTGTGCACAATGTAGTGACTTGGGGGTATGCTTCCATTCTGTCTAAAGGCCCCTGTTTGTTCCAGCAATCTCTGCTCTAAGGCCACAAGGCCACAGGCTCCCCACCCTGGTCTATATTTTTTTTATATTTTTCCTTTTAGACAAATATTAAAACTTAAATACATAATAAGAAAAGAAAAAGAAACATTACAAACTTAAATATAAAATAAGAAAATAAAAAAACATGTCATGTGCATAGCAGAACATAGAAGATTCAAAATATATGGCAATAAGTTATCATTTCAAGAAAGCCTACATATTAAATGCTGTACATTATTTTGAAAGCTGTCCATCTTTTCTTTGCTCCCTTAGAGATTTCTTTTGTTCTCTGCTGCACACTTTGAACTTTGTTCTTTTGCCCACTTTCTCCCCCCTATCCACCACCCCAAGCCTACAATGAGCATGGATATATTTCTAGATAGGTATTATATAAATAAATATAGATTTCTATATAGGTATATAGACATATATAAGCATATATTTTCCATAGGAGATTCTATCCCAATCATGTTTTATGTTTGTGCATATCTCTTTTTCAGATCTCTAACTCTTCTACCATCTGCCACCTTGCTGTCCTGTTACTTAACCTACCCCCACTCCAACACTCCCATTCCCCTAAATCTAAATGCCCTTCTCTATCCTCCTTTTAACCTATTCCCTTCCCCTCCCCTCTAAAGGTCCCTCCTTTGTCTTCTCCCTCCTCCCTATCCCCTTAGAGGTTTTTTAATTTAGAAGACTTGTACACTCTTCTAGATGGATATGTATTTTTCCCTCTTAAAACCATTCCCAACAAAAATAAGTTTCCCAAACTAACAGCACCCCCACACACACCTAATTCGTCTGTATTGGTTCTTCCTCTTGCATCTCATTTGTATAGGATAATTACTCTTTTAGCTGCGCTTGAATGGCTTTACTTTTAAAAGTCATATCATACTCAGGTCTGCCCCACTCTTTCTTATAAGCTGCCTACTTCATCTTGGCAGCAGGTCTCTGGCTGAGGGCCCTCCTGCACCGCAGGCAGAAAGATGGTGGCCACAAAGAAGATGAAAAAGTAGCTGGAATCCATCAACTCGAGGTTCCAGCTGGTCATGAAAAGTGGCACATATGTGCCAGACTACAAACAGACCCTGGAAATGATCAGACAAGGCAAAGCCAAACTGGTCGTCTTAGCCAACAACTGCCCAGCCTTGAGGAAACCAGAGATCGAATATTACACTAGGTTGGCCAAAACTGGTGTGGGTCTCAACAATGGCAATCACACTGAATTGGGTACAGCATGTGAGAAGGATTACAGGATATGTACACTGGCTAGCACTGATCCAGGTGATTCTGATATCATTAGAAGCATGCCAGGACAGACAGTGAAAAGTAAACTGCATGGAAGTATGCTTTAATAAAACAGGCCAAAACTTGTTTTAAAATAAATAAATAAGCCCCCTACTTAATGGTAACAATCTTAGAGGTTTTACATCTTCCGTACATTAAAGGTAAACATTCCATCCTTATTTAGTCCCTTGTCATTGGTATGTACCTTATATTTCTCTTGACTCTTGTATGTCAACTTTTCTATTGAGTTCAGAGTTTTTTTTAACAGAGTCCTGGAAGTCTGATAAGATGTCCGTTTTTTTCCATTCAGAATTATGCTTAGCTTTTCTGGGTATGATTTTCGGCCAGAGGCTCATTTCTTTTGTTCTTCAATATATAGTGTTCCAAGACCTGCGATCTTTTAGTGTCACCAGTGCTAGGTCTTGTGTGATTCTGATTGTGGTACCATCATATGTAAATTTTTTTATTGTTGTTCCTAATGTTTTGTCCTTCCTGGTCTATATTCTAAGGTCTGTTCTAGCTCTGACATTCTAAGCTCCGAGGACCCTTCTGACTTTCACATTCTGTCATCCAAGGACCCTTCCTTCTCTTAACACTCTATTCTAGGATCCTTCCCAGTTCTGACATTCCATGTGCTAAGGTCCTCCCAGCCCTCCCATTCTCTGTTCCATGTTCTCAAGTCACACTCAAACCTGACTCTTAGGCATATTTCCACAATGTGTGTGCCCGGCCATTCTCCCATCTTGTTTATCCATCCCTCCATGGAGCATTTGCTTTTCCAACTGAAGAATCTGATTCTTTTTTGTACTAGACTGGTTTTTTTTTCCCAGTTTTTAAGGTCACTGTGAACACACATAATTGAGTTTGCTTAATTTAGAACATTTTTTCTTCTGAAAAATTTTGAAAATGTTCTTTTCAACAGAAACTGATGAGTTAGACAAGTCTTCCAGATAGGCCTGGGGCACCCAGTGGAGATGAGGGGGTTTCCTTGGGAAGTTTGCCCTTGTTCAGTCTCTTTTGTTTGGCTTTGTTGGCAGGGAAGGGATCAGAAAGAACCTTCCAGGGGAGAGGCCCCAGGCCAGTGCTTGGCTGGTGGTCAGGAGCATCCTTCAGTGTCCACACTAATTCTCAGGGTTGCTCATCTGTAAAATGGGAAGAAGGAAGCTTGTAATTCCACTGCAGAGAGGCAGCATGGGGCAGCTTTTGAAAGATGAAGACCCAGAGCCAATCCTGTCTCTGTTACTTACCACCTGCATGACCCTGGACAAGTCACCTAACCTATGGGTCCCAAGCAGGGCAGCAGGCTCCCTCCTTCTACGCTCATTCTGTCATGGCCTCTCAGCCTCCCATCTAGGCTAGGTTCTAGAGCAGATTACCACCCTTAAGGAAGGGAGTTTCCAACCTTGGAAAGACCCAGAAAGAGCTTGAGATAGAGTTCTCCATAGTTCCCTCAGTAGAATTTGCCCACAACAGGGATTGTGCCAGAAGAGCCCATGAGATGAGGGCAGCCATTCAAGAGTTTGGTAAATCCTGAAATACTAGGAAAAATGTTAACTCTCAGAGCTGTTACTAGGAGGGCACAAAATAAGCCAGGCTGCTCTGCTAGGTTGTGGCCAGCCAAGCAGCCCTGAATCTCATTTTTTTTAAGCAATTGGGGTTAAGTAACTTGCTCAAGGTTATATGGCCAGTTATTTCTGGATGTGGTGCTAAGTGCCTGAGTCCGGATCGATCCCAGGTCATCCCGACTCTGGGGCTGGTGCTCTTACTCACTGCACCACCTGCCCCCCCCCATGAATCTCATTTTTAAAAGAATTTTCAAACCCATAGGTGTGTATGGATTGAGCAATTCTCTCTTGGAGACCCCTTGGAAGAAACTTCAGTATGGGAAGCAGCTTTTTGTGGATGTGATCGAGCAAAGCCAGGAGCTCAGTAGAGAGGACCTGATTGGTGAGCTGCTCAAAGTGATGAATAATGAGGAATGGTAAGAGTTCCTCGCCACCTAATGCCCTTCTCTGGCTGGGAAGGGCTTCTGTCTACACCCACCTCCCTGACTTCTGGTGGGGGAAGGAGGAGAGGCACCAAGGGAGAGCTAAGGCTGGGGGCCCAGAGCTATGCATGGGAGCAGAGGTGCCAGGGAGTTCTTGGGCTGCACTGGTTAATGCATCTTGGCCAGAAAAGGTGAGGAGGGAGGCCATGAAGTTCCATTCACTCAACATTTATTAAGCATCTACTGTGTTCATTCCATGGTACTAGATGGAGAGAGCAATTTCTGTGTATTGATAAGGTCAGGAACCAGACTGTAAGGGGTTAAGAGAGTAGGAGAAAAAGAGGAGCCCCCTCTTGTAGACAAATCTCTCCTCCCATAAAAGGACAGAGGAGGATGATGGAGATGGATGAACAGCTCATGAGAAGGAAAAAGTGGACTGCATCCCTCCCAGAGACCCCCAGCAGCACCCCCTAAACATATACAAAGGCAGGGAGTCCTGTGGGATGAGCCACAGATGGGCAGGGGGAGACCATCAGGAAAGCCCTCATCAAGCTGACCTTGGGGACACTCGAGCTGTTCTGAGGGGCCAGGGTGAAGAGGGAGGATAGCCATGCCCGGTGGTGAAGAGTCTCAGGTTTCTCTATATCTGCATCATTTAAAGGAGTCAGGAAGGTTTATCCTGGAAAAGAGAAGGCTGGATGCAGGCAAGACAGTAGATGCAGGTATTGGAAAGGGAGGGGGTGTCAAGTGGAAAAGGGATTCTGGGAGGTTTTCGGTGCCCTGCCCTTCCCTGCCCAGCCTCCGGTGACTTCCGTTCCCTCTGATGTACCTTCTCTCTTTGCTTTGATGACCCACTTTTGGTCACACCTCTGATTCACTGGATGCCAAACTGGATCCATCTGACCATGACCGGCTTCATGACATGATTTCTGGGGATGGATCTCACTAATGCTTGTCCCACCATTGTCAAAGACCTGAAATGAGGGAGAACATACTGCCTCCTGAAGCAGCCATTCCACCTTGGGAGAGGACTGTCTGTCAGAAGGACGGCTAGGGAGCGCCATAATGCACAGAGTGTCTGGCCTGGAGTCAGGAAGACTCATTTTCCCAAGTTCAAATCTCTCCTCAGACAGTTACTGGATGTGTGACCCTAGGCAAGTCACTTCACCCTGATGCCCTCAGTTTCCTCATCTGTCAAATGAGCTGGAGAAGGAAATGGTGAACGTCTCCAGTTTCTTGCCCAATAAACCCCAGAAGAACAACTTTTGGGAAGAACAACTTTCTGGCATCGAGCCTAAAGGTGCCTCTTTGCACCTTTCACCCTCTGCTCTTACGGGCCGAGCAGAAAAGTCTTACCTCTTTCATGTGACGGCTCCCAATTCACACACGAGTTAGAATGTCACCTGTGATGTCCTTGCTCCTCTCTGAAATGAACGATGAACAGCAACACAGTAAAAACAGCTGTCACCCACCCTCCAGTCCAGGGGCATACTCTCTCACAAGTAGCTACAGAAACCTGGGGAAAGTGGTTCAAGCTTAGAAACACCCACAGCTCCCAGTTACAGCAAGACTAGAGGAGGCTCCAGATTCAACATAGAAGGTCCTCAGCTTGTCTGGGGGAAGAAATAGGTGCAAGTTGGTAACTCTGTCACTCACTCCTCAGTCCCAGGTCATTGATTCAGGGCAGACTGAGGAAAGGATCTGAGCCTAGGAGTGGCATTCCACAGTGGGGAGAAGTTGTGGCCCTAACCTGTGTACCAAGCAAGGAGCAACAGCTGGGAGGCTCAAATCCCAGGAACCAGGTAGGGTCCCAGTGCATTCTAAAGCTGCTGAAGAATTATCCAGATGGAGGGGACATGTTGTGTCCTGGCCTGCTTTGCTGCTGTAAACCAGCCGAGCTTTCCAGTCAGCTGATTGTGGCTGAGTCCAGCAGCAAACTACTGGAACTCAGTCAGGCAAGCCCACACAAGTTGCTCAGGCTCAGACCCAAGTCAAGAATTTGTAGAGCTCTGATAAGGAGGGCAAAAATCAGACTTCCCCCTGGATCAGACCACTTTAGGAGCACTGGAAGGCTAGTCCCCAGCCTGACCTGTCCCCGAGGTTCTGGAATACAGCAACACAATACCCCCAAGAAAGTACTTTGCACAACACATGGTATATAGTAGTTGCTTAATCAATATTTCTTGACTAAGAGTAGCAAAGACTTATCCAACCATTTCTTTTTTTTTTTCTTTTTGGAGGGGGGAAGGCAGGACAATTGGGGTTAAATGACTTGCCCGAGGTCACACGGCTAGTAAGTGTTAAGTGTCTGAGGCTGGATTTGAACTCAGGTCCTCCTGACTCCAGGGCTGGTGCTCTATTCACTGTGCCACCTAGCCGGCCCCATATCCAACCATTTCTTACAAAAGTGCATCAAGGCCAACCCTCACAAAAAGCTCAAAGTCAAGAAGAAAACTGGGAAAATGAGCAAACAAAAAAGAACCTCACCATAAAAAGCAGTTATGCTGACACAAACCAAGAAGAAGGGAATGACCCCAAAACATCTATAAGTAAAACCTCACATAAAAACACAGCTAAGGCACAAGATCACCTAAACTTCCTGGAAGAGATGAAGCAAAAGTTTAAAAAAAAAGTTTTTATAAATGAAATTAAAACACTAAAGGAAAACAAAAACGAGAAAAGTCATGAGAACTATGGAAGGAACAGTTGGAAAAAAAAAATGAATGACTTTTCACAAGAGGCACAAAACCTCACCCAGCAAGAAACTCCTTGAAAATTAGAACAGACCAAATAGAAGCTAATGACTCCATGAGACAATTAAAACAAAGTAAATAAAAAGAGGAGAAAATATAAAGTAACTCATAGCAAAAACCAACCGACTGGAAAAGAGACCAAGGAGAAGTAATCTAAGAGCAGCTGAACTATCTGAAAGCCATGACCAAGAAAAACAAAAAACAAAAAGACCTTGACATCTCATTCAAGAATCATGAGAGAAAACTGCCCAGATCTCTTAAAACTAGAAGGCAAAGTAGAAGGAGAAAGAATGCACCCATTACCTTCTAAAAGGAACAGCAAAATGAAAACACTAAAAACGAAAACTCCCAGGAATATTATAATCATAATCCAGAATCTCCAGGTCAAAAATAAAATACTGCAGACATTCAGAAAGAGAGAAGTCAAGTCCCAAGGAGCCACAGTCAGGATCACACATGATTTAGCAATCACCACTGAAAAGGTGCAAAGAGCTTTGAAAATTATCTTCCAGAAGGCAAAGGATATGGGCTTCCAAGAACAAGTCACCAAACAAAACTGAGTATAATGCTATAGGAGGGGGAAATGGACCCTTCATGGAATAAAGGACTTCCAGACAATCTTGATGAAAAGACCAGAGCTACATAAAAATTTTGAAGTGCAAATTAAAAAATTAAGAGGAATATAAGAAAGGTACTGGCTGCCCCCATCCTGTCCCCTCCCCTTGTGGGCAGAAGAGGATGGAGCTCACAGAGAATGGTAAATAATACTGACAGACTTCAAGAAGTATTTTGACTTCCTCTCCTCATGTAAAGTGTGCCCAGTTCCTTTCCGATGGTTTTGGTAGAAGTCACGCCTCACTACACAGATGAACCCAGACTCACGATAGAGCAAAGAGGCCTGAGTCAGCACCTTCAACGCACTGAAATGACCATACACAACCTCTCCATGCTCCAGAAACTGCAGCATCTTGATCAAAAGCATGATGACAAATGTGGGAGAAGGCCAACTGTGGAGGTGGTTCCTATGGAAATAATACCAACAGTGTCTCGGCTTCTTCCTCAACAGCTACAGCTTCCACATAGAACTAACATTTGGAGACGTCCCATCACCCAGCAACAGTTATGACACTTCCCCACAACCTTGTACTACCAATCAAAATGGCAGAGAGAGTCATGAAAGCTTGTCCACTTTGGATGGAAAGATGTCTCCCACTGGTGATCATGCAAACAGCATGGGTCAGAGACCATGCAGTTGTGAAGCCTCAGAAGAGGGCCTGAATGTAAGATGATAAAGTGGAGGAATTAATGAGGGGGACAGTAGTGTGATAAAAGAGGAAATCAAGCTTTTCTTGCCGAGCGGAGGATTTCCCAAGCAGCTGTTGCACTAGTAAAGGGGATCAGTCACAACTAGATTTCCCATTGGCTGTTGCTGCCAGGGTCAGGTTTGAGTGAACAGAAGAAAAGGGGCGTTTTCTTGATGGTACCAGCTTGAAAAGACAAACCCTGGGGCTTCTCTTAAGTATGAGGCCAGCTCCCATTCCAGTGGAAGACCCCTCTCCCCAGCCATTGCAACATCTGGCGCCTCCAGAATATGGCGAGATAGCCAATTTACTTGGAGAACAGAGTGCCAGGCTGTCACGGAAAGGTCACCAAACAAAATCTCCACTTCTGACCGACTTCCCACCAGTGAGTGAAGCCTGACAAAGCAGAGACCAAGAGGATGCAGCTTCTCTCCATTCTGAGCCAATCAGATGCATCAAAAAAGCTCAGACCATCCCTGTGTGTTCCTCAAGGATGTGGGAAGCGCACCAGTAGTCATGATGTGCTTTTACCAAGGAACAGGAGCGTTCACTAGTATGTGTCCACAGCTGACAGGCCGAGGAGGAAACCAAGAAGGGGGTGAAACAGAGACACTGCCAAACTTTATTTAGTCTTTGTTCTGACTAAATGAACTGGAGATCTGAGCAGTTCAGGGGTGAACTCAAACTTCATTATGATCTTATTGGGATAATTTATTCAGCCAAAACAGCCCTTCCCTCCTTAGAAAAATGCTTTTTTGTTTTTATTTATCTTTTTATTTCACTGATTTATTTTTATTTGTGTTTATTATTTTGTTGTGTAAGTCATTGTTAAATTTTTTAAATATTTGCTTGAATTCCCCCAGAAAAATGTTTCTTCTCCTTTTCTCATTCTCTTCATAGAAACAATCTTCAGGCTAGAAGGTGACATATATTTTGGTAGGGAAGTTTGCTCTCCTTTAGTCCTGGGGACTCTGATTTTCTCTGACTAGACCTTCACTCGTACTAGTAATGAACTCCCACCAAGACAAGTCAGACAGGCTGGGTACGTCACATGCAGCTTTTCAGTTATTTGGCAAGTCCAGGAAAGGCCTTACTTCATCTTTTTCTGCAAGACTTTCAGAAGTGACACATATCCAAGCTTCTCATAGTCTCAGAGCATTAACTCACATTCGTAGAAATATATTTAGCACACAGCTTAACAGTGTCTGATCTAAACCAATATCTGACAAGTCAGGAAAGCATTAAGACTTAAAATCAAAGAATTCAGAATGTGAAGGATCTTGGAGATCAAGAAGATAATGAATGGCTTGAATGAATCACGTTATCATTAATATAGACTAGACATATCTTTGGGTTTTTTATGCAAAAGAAGGGAAACCTCTTACTATTCCAGCAACTCAATCAGAACTTCTTTATAATGTCAATGTTGCTATGGATTAACTGTTCTGTATATACACTTTTATTGCATGTAGATGCTTTTTTGCATGAATAGTCCCAGGGCTTATGGATCAAGGACTTCTCTCTCTGTCTCTCTCTCATCTGTCTCTTCTCTGTCTCTCTCTCTTCTGTGTCTCTATCATCTCTCTCTCCCTCCCCCTCTCTCTCTCTCTCTCTCTCTCTCTCTCTCTCACTCCCTCTCTCATTCTCTCTGTCTCTCCTCTCTCTCTGTCTCTCTCTTTTCATCCCCTTCTCCCTCCCCCCCACCCCCCCGGAGAAATATGGTTAGCAGTTAGATGATCTCTAGGACATGAAATTTCATCTGTTTTGTTTTTCGGGAGGACAGAGGGGCCCTGGTTTATATTAGAATGCCTTCCTGGGTCTGTTGTTAGTCTTTTGCTGATGCTGCCACACTTATGTGTCCTTTCATACTTTTCAGGCTCCCTGGTATAGAAATTTACCTTAAGATCCAAAGCATAAAATATTATTTCTGACTTAAAGACGATTCCCCTAAAGTCCTGGGCTGTAACTCTGTTACAGTTAGGTAGTGTGGTCCATGATAAAGAACACTGGCATGAGAGTCAGGAGGCTTGGACACCTGCCTCAGCTTCACCCCTGACTCATTCCTTGCCGTCCTCAGGCCTTCTCGGCACCAAGAAATAAGTGTCACATGAGATGATCCCCACAATCCCTTCCACTCCAAAATCCTGTGATTCCTGTATTCTGTGACAAGACCTCTGGTCCTTATATGATATCCAAGCTCTGGGGGTCTGCTGCATTTGGACGGATGGCATGTGCTGTGACTGAAGAAGGAATTTAGAGCCAGAAGACGGAGGCTCAGGCCCTGCATCCTCTGCTCACTCCCCAGAGAAACTCTTCCTCAGCCAGTTTCCTTATCAGTAAATGTGGCTACTTACCTCAGAGAGATGTTTCCAGGATCCAAGACATTATGTATGTGAAAGTACTTTGTAAACTATAGAGTTTAATTTAAATGTAGGAAGTTGTTCAAGTCATTCCCTGTCATGTCAAAGAGAAACATAAAAAGGTGAGCTCGAATGAGCGGGATAAGCTGCTTACTTCCTACGGAAGCGTTCTCATTGTTGCTTTTCCTTCTTTCTCAATGACCTTTCTCCCCATGACCTGGGGAAGGGGATGTCATGGCATGCAAGAGAATTGGATTTCAGTGAGGCAAGGCTGTGCAGTCACCAATCTCACGGTCTCCTCTGGAGCTTCTAGGCCCAGGGGCCAGACAACGATCAGGACAATTGGAGATAGCCCTGGATACAATGGGAGACCTTGTCCTGTTTGAAGCTAAAGTCTTTCCCAGGTCTCAGTTTATCTGATGTAATGCCCATTCAGTGATTAAGGCTAGGTAAAAAATGAAGCAAAGAATGGCCTCTTTTACCTAGTCAAAAAAAAATCAATCTGGGAAAGGAAGGAAGAACACACGCACACACATGCACACGCACACACATGCACGCACGCGCACACACACACACACACACACACTTGATACGGAAATACACTTCACCCAAGAGGAAAAGGGAGAATAGAGAGGAAGGGATAAGTGAGGGTAGATGAAGGGCAGGATTAGTTCTAAGCAAAACAAACTAAAGACTTAACAGAAATATTTACAGCAGCTTTTGCAGAGGCAAAAATTGGAAACTGGGGGGGTGCCCATCAATTGTGGGAGGACTGAATAATTGATGGTATATAAAAGTAATGGAATGCTATTGTGTTGTAAGGAATGATGGAGACAGAATTAATACAGAGTGAAGGGAGCAGAATTAGGAAAAACGATTTCTACAATGACAAAAGTAATGTAAAGACAAACAGCTCTGAAGACTTGGGAACTCTGATCTGCAAAAGTGCCAAGAGTGATTCCAGGCAGTGTGATGGATTACATGCCCCATCCCCTGACAGACAGGCGATGGCTCAGAGTGCAGACTGAAAGTGTGGTGGTGCCTGTCTGACTCTCGGTGATCCCATTTGGGGTTTTCTTGGTAAAGATACTGCAGTGGTTTGCCATTTCTTTCTCCAGCTCCTTTTATAGACAAACCTTTTCCTCTTGCTTCCCTATTGAGTTAAATATATTTCTGTACCCAACTCCTGTGTGTGTGTGTGAGTGAGTGAGCGACCACTCTAGATGAGAATGAGGCAAACAGGGTGAAGTGACTTGCCCAGGGTCACACAGCGACTAAGTGTCTGAAGCCAGATTTGAACTTAGGAAGATGAGCCTTTCTGACTCCAGGCCCATCACACTAGCCACTGCACCACTGAGCTGCCCTAGAAGCTTTTCTAGACTCGGCCAGTTGCAGAGTGTGTTTTGCTTGACTGTGCATGTTTGTAAGGAGGGTTTTACTTTTGTTTCTTTTTTGATCTAGGTGGGGGAAGGGGTAAAGGAAGCAGAATTTTACTGAGTAAAAAATAAATAAAATCTAATTGAAAAAAGTATTTTAAAACATTATGTAAATGTTTTTAATTATGATTATGGGACCTGAAGGAGAAAGAGGTTGCTACCAACAGGAGCATCAGGAAAGCTTGTTGGAGGAGGTAGCATGGCTTCTCTACTCAAACCAGGGAGGGATTCAACAGGCAAAGAGAAGGAGGGAAACTGCAGGCATAGAAAATGTCAGGAGCAAAGGAGCGGAGGTGGAGGTGGGAAAAGGGAGAGTCAGTTGTCCAATTTGACTGGAGCACAGCAGGCATTCACGTAAGATAAGACTGGTAAAGGTGGATGGTGATGGATTGTTGGTGGGGAGATCTTAACTATCTGGGATAAGCATCTGAACGAGTCAGTGAGAAAACCTGGAGATGTTTTGAACATTGGAGTTGACTAGACCAAGCCAAGGAATGAGCAGAAACCTCTGGACTGGGGGAAAGGAGGAATTGGGAGGAGGGGGGCGCGGCTGGGCTGGGAGCAGATGCTGGGGCTCTCTGACTCCCCATCTGAGCATGAGGAGTAATATCTCTGTGTCTTCCCAGCCAACTGCCAGACCCTGCCATTGAAGACCAGGGCAAGGACTATATCCTGCCCATCCTGAATAAATACTCGGCCGTGTGTGTACGCTGCCCGGGATATGGCACCAGGTAAAAATATGTCTAGATATTGAAGATATTGAAGCAAGGTGAACTGATGAAGTTGATTTAGTAGTTTGTGGAGGTTCCCCATTTAACTCAACCAAGCTTTATTAACTTTTTAATCTATTCCTCGCTGTGCTTGGGTGGGGACCCTGCCTTCAGGGTCTGCTAAGGAGGGATAAGACTTATACTAGAGGAGCTTTGGTACAATATGCTAAGTGCCCAGGAAAGGCCAAACCCAAAAGAGTAAGCACTTGGTTGGGTATGCAGGGAAATCACTGCTACCTGGGGCCATCAGGAGGACTTCCTAGAGGAGGGAGCTCTTGACCTGGGCCTTGGATAGAGAAAAGAATGCGGGGAGGGTCCTGCCCAGACTCAGGGATAGCACAGGCTTTGAATAGATTTCTCTCACTCATGGCTCACTGCACACATACCAGGGCATCGGAGTTTCTGTCCCTGATGTAAGCACCCCACACTGGAAGGCTTTGGGGAGGGGGGGAGGACTCTGGCTGCTAATAAGAGTGCTCCCCACTCTGGGAGGCCTGAAAACATGAAGGGTAGGCCGGAAGGGTGGGAGTCTGACTCCCAGATTCACTATCTCCCAGAACCTTCAAGGCAGATCTCAAGAGTCCCCCCCTCCCCTGCTAGAGGAACACCCAGTACAAGATCCCCACCCAAGGCCAGCCTTGACTCAAGACCTCCAGGAAGGGCAAATGCATGACCTCTGGGGGGGGGGGGGGGCCTCCTATGCCTTAGTCGGATTCTTTGGGCTGCTCTGGGGGGGGGTGGTCTGGAGATTAGAGAGACTGGAAGTATAGTGGTCCCTGGAGAGGTAATGATCTCACCTGGGGCTGCTGTGTGGCCAAAGAGAAGGGGAAATGCTCTCCAGGGAGGGCAGAACCACTTGGCCTGCCTGGGGAGGAAATAGGAGAAAGAGGACATGAGCAGGGATGGGCCTCAGAGAACAGCAGGAGAAGGGGAAAAGTCTTGAAGGGCTGCGCCCCTGGTTCCTTCTTTCCCCTCCCTCACACTTCCATGGGCCCAAGGGGATTTGGGGAAGGCAAAGTAGGAAGAGGCCGTGAGGGGTAACAGCACGACTGGGTTCGCCCTCTGTGTCCGACCTCCACAAAGTGTGAATCTAACTCAGCTGAAAAGAGCCCTTGGGGATTCTGATCAGGAGAGCGCCCATTTCTAGAGTTCTGCAAAGCCCTTTACAATTGGTCTTCCTGACTTCTTGCCCAGCACACTATGCGCTGTGCCCACAGCTGCCCTAGTGACTTGGCTTCATAAGTCATAAGATTTATAGGTTAAAAAAAGAGCCTTAGAGATCATTTTTATACCTCTAATTTGACTGGTGAGTAAATGTAGAGGTTGACCCATTTGGCCAGTCATGCAGTAGAAAGTTGAACAGCTAGATTCAAACTCGCGGCCTCTGACACCAGATCCATGGTTCACTGCGCCGGATCAGCCCTGTCAAGAGAGAACCGGCCTGAGCTCTGCCCAAGGGGCACAGGACTCGGGCACACAGCTTTCCCATTGGCCGACCCCATCAGTGGGGTCTGTCTGGCAATACTGGGAGAATTTCAGCTGCTCAAGGAAGCCTGGAGCAGCTTTCAGCAAACAGCAGAGTAGACCTAGGGTCTAGGGAAGGATCAAGGCACTGTGTGATGAACACAGAGGCAGGTGGCCATGTGTGAGCTGGGTCCACTCTGACCCTCCCTCTCATTGTTAGGAGAAAGCCAGGCCTCTCTCTAGCCCAGGAAGCCCAGGAGGAAGCCTTCCTGAGTACACGAGATGGAAAAATGTGTTTGAGCTTTAGAGGGAGAAAGGAGCTGTTTAGAAAAGAAATGAAGACAAATAAAGCGCCAAGATGGGTGGGGTTCATTTGATTTGTGTCCAACTAATTGCTACCCAAACTCAGTTTTCTCTCTGGGGCCCGTGGCACACGCTCATCAATATTAAAACATTCTCATGAAGTCCCTCTGCCCTGCCTCCTGCCCTTTGTCACCAAGGGGGTTTGGGGATCCTCTCTGTCTAACTGAACACTGCCCTGATATCCAGGGGAAGAAACCCCGAGAGAAAGCAGCCCTCCCGGGAAGCAGGGCATTGACGGACTTTCTCCCGCTGCTTCTTTCAGAACAAACACCATTGTTCTCATTGATGCCGAAGGCAACGTCACTTTCACCGAGCGCAGTATGATCGATGAGGACGTCAACCATTGGCAGACCAGCACCTACAATTTCCAGCTGCACAGCGCCTAACTGCGCGTGAATAGGCGCCGACCGAAGAAGCTGAAAGAAGCCCTCGCAGCCCCCAAGGCCGAATCTACCCTGGCTGCCCCCTTAGTATTCCTCGTAAATGGCCAGCGCTAACCCGGCCCAAGTTCGTAGCTGATGGCGGTGCCTCGTCAGCGGTCACTCGCTTTAGACGAGGCTTCGTAAACGGAATCCATGCCGTCCCCTGCAGCCCCCACACTCACCGCCCCTGCAGGGTCTCTGGAGCATGAAGCCGGGAGAAGCGGCCCCCCAGACCTTCTCCTAATACAGGTTTCCACCTGGCTTTACCGCTGGCTTCCCCTGATCTTTTTTTTAAGCAAGCCAAAACCGTAGGAAACCTTTGGGTGAAAACAACACAGCTTCACTCACTTGTTTCAGGGAGGCCCCTTGGTGTCCTTTAATCACAGACGATAAACTTCAAGTGAAGTCGATGTAAGATCCCAAGGAAAGCCAGTTCTGAAACCGTAACCCAAGCTAGGAACAACCCCTGCTCCCAAGACGGCGTGTGGGCGGAGGACTGGGAGAGGAAGGCTTCCTTCGCTGCCCGTCCCGTCGGAAGGGCTCTGCTTCTGAGCTTCTCCAGGGTCTCCCTGTAGGTGTCAGACGCTAGAAGTCCGGGCCAGTCAGCTGGGTCACCAGAGGCTCTCCAGGGAAATACCAGCGGCCAGGGTTTGCTGGACTCCTGTGCCCCTCCCTCATTTCCCAGGAGACAAAAAGTTAGTAGGAATGTGTCTGAAAAGCTGACAATAAAATGCTCATAGAAAAAGGAATCGTCACACATATGTAAACAAGCACATGCTCCCTTTCTAAAGGGTGGGTGAGAGGGGGGATGGCGACATGCGGTGGGGAACAGCCATGAAGTATGGCATCTTAGGAACACTGACCTCGGACGAAGATCTGGCCTTGAACCCTAGCCCCGAAAAGTAGTAACTTAGTTAACTCGAGTTGAAGAGGTTACCCACTAAGAGGGTTAGGGCTGCTCTGGAGACCCCAAAATACCAACACACGGGTCCTGCCCAGTGAATTCAACTTGAGTCTTCTGAGGCAAAGAAAAGTAAAGTTTATTAAAAGTTTTCTTGCATTAGACACAGAGTAATTCTGTGCTGGGTCATTCTCACTCTTCTATGGTGCTTTCACCCTTCTGTGGTGCTCTCCCTATTCTGTGGAGCTCACCAACATGGCATTCTATGGCACTCTCACAAACATGAAGACAGGATGGGGTGGTATGCAGAAGGCTGTGGGAGGAATCTAGGGGTGGTCTAGAGGAGGAGTTTGGGGAGGGTCTTCAGGAGGAGTTAATGAGGTCAATGAGTGATTAAGGGTGGGAAGTCCCTGGAGACCACAAACAATGGTGGGCTAGGCCAGTTCAAGGGTGGATCAATATTTTGGTTGGTGGGAAGTCTAGTAGCCAGGCAAGCCAAAAGGAGGTATGATTTCCTTTAATAGGAACTCTGATACCTCCTGAGCCTTTTCAGTTCTGCAAGGGGAAGCTTCTGCCCAATTAGTAAAGGTGTCAATAAAAACCAAAAGAAATTTGAAACCCCTACATGGGGGCATATGTGTAAAATCTATCTGCCCGCCTTCACCTGGGTAGGCACCCTCCTCTGAACAGCTTTTAAAAGGGGAGGAGGTTTGACTGCCCCTTCAGGATTCACCTGAGCCACAGGTTGGGCAGGCCCGATAGACTTGTCTGATGGTTTCTCCTAGCTTACTGCCAGTAAAAATGGGCTTTATCAGAGACTGGAGGGCATTCTTCCCTAGGTGTGTGGCCTGGTGTAAGCCAAAAAGAAGCTTCCACTGACTTTCCTCTGGAGTAAGAAGCCCTGAGGATGTTTGAAACCACCCAGAGAAGGGAAGAGAGTATCCCCTTTCCTTAGCAAGGGCCTGTTCCCGAGGGCTGTATGAAGGAATCTGGGAGCTGTGGGAGTTGGCCTCAGTTTCCTCAGATGTAAAAAAGTACTTGGATTCCCAAAGGGGTGGATTTGAGGGAAGGGCTTAGTACATGTTAGAACTCATGTGACTGCATAAGACTGCTCCGGAACCTCACGGACAGAAGGGTCCCAGAAGCCAAGACTCTCAGAGGTGGACGGACAGTCCTTGAGCTATCTAGACCGAGCAGCAGCTGAATGAGAATTTCCCATTCCACTTTGGGATGGCCCCTTAGGAAGTTTCTCTTTGGATCAAGCCTTCCTAATCCTGACCCCACTGGATCAAAACTAATCCCTATTCCTTTGTGGTTGTTGTTTAGTCCTTCATGACACCTTTTTCAGGTTTTCCTGGCAAAGGTACTAAAGTAGTTTGCTGTTTCCTTCTCCGGTTCATTATAGAGTTGAGGAAACTAAGGCAGATCAGGTGAAGTGACTTGACCAGGGTCATACAGCTAGTGTCTAAGGTCAGATTTGAACTCGGACTTCCTGACTCCAGACCCAGTGCCCTATCCACTTTGCCACTGAGATGTTAAAAGGGTAGTGCAGCAGGAGTGCCATCTCCCTGGCCCTGGGTCCCATGTAGCCTTGCATCCATGTCACACTAGTGACTCTCACCAAGCTTCCATCCCCCCAAGTCCCCAGCTCTCTTTTCAGATGCCTTCCTCTCTTGCTGCACCTCCCACCTTATATTTATGAAGTGGATTTTTTAACCCAACCTTGAGACTTGTCATTTATTCCTCTTTGAATCAACTTCCCTCTTTTGTTGCCTGACTGCCCCCTCTTCCAGATATCTGGTGGGCGTGCCCTGATCCAAGTCACAGATAGAACCTGCTAACCTCAGAGCCCTGAGGCTGGTCACAAGAGGCTGCCTCCCAGCTGACATTGCACCCTGGGATCTTTGGAGCTGGGCATTCGAGTTCCAGATTTGTGTATTCTTGTGATCACGGAGCTGCATCTCACCAGCCTTTCCACAAGAATGGAGACATTTTATTTCTGGGGCATCCATGTAAGCAGGACACTGGCAGAGCCAAGGTAACTAATGGGGCGGGTACCTCATGGACCTCTGCTGCTCTTCAGGTGTCCTTGATGCTAGGCCTCTTTGGACAGCTAGGTGGCACCACAGTGGATAGAAAGCACCAGGCCTGGAGTCAGAAAGATTCATCTCCCCAAGTTCAAATCTGTTCTCAGACACTTCCTAGCTGTGTGACCTTGGGCAAGTCACTGCACCCCATCTGCCTCAGTTTCCTCATCTGGAAAATCAACTGGAGAAGGAAATGGCAAACATTCCAGTATCTGCCAAGAAAACCCCAGATCGAGTCATGGAGAGTCAGACAGGACTCAACAACAATACCAAGTGCTTGGCCTTCTTGGCTCTGTTGGCCATCCCAGCTCCCATCTGCTAGGGTGAAGGGACTAGAGAGCAGCTCCATCCTTAGGGGAGACTGATGCCACAAAGGTAATGAGCCTCCTGTCCCAGCTAAAAGGGGGCTGCACAGGGACAATGCCACCCTTGGGCTAAGACTGAGTCTGGCTATTCTGTGTCTGAGGCTGAATCATATTCCCTGGCTGCACACTATTATCTGACCAGTTGGACATTTTTTTTTCTTTTTGGAGGAGGGAAGGCAGGGCAATTGGGGTTAAATGACTTACCCAAGGTCACATGGCTAATTTTGTTTTAATTGTCTGAGGCTGGATTTGAAGTCACCTGACTCCAGGGCTGGTGCTCTATTCACTACAACACCTATTCCTGCCTTATGTACATTGGTCAGCAGCAAAATCTCTCAGTTTTGGTACTTTGTGGGGGAGAAAAGAGAACCTGTGTATCTACATTTGAAAATTAATGCCTTTATCCATTTCCAAACCCATAGCTCTTCTCTGGTTCCCTACCAATGGTTCTGCAATCACATTCATTGGGTCTTTCAGTATGATATCATGGGATATAGTTCAACTGAGTCAGGTGACTTCAGGTCAATTCAACAAGCATCAATTAAGTGCCTACTGTTTGCTAGAATCTGGACAAAAAGGCCAAACACCACACAGATATACAAAAATAAATCCAAAGTAATTTTGAAGGGGACAGGAGTTACCAAAAGCTGTCGACCAAGAAAGGCTTCATGTAGGACACTGAAGCTGAATTGAGCCTTGACTTGACAAGATTAGGAATTGATCCTAAGAGGCAGAATATGCCAGGCATGATGGACAGCCTGAGCAAAGTCATGGTGGATTGCCCTGTTCAAAGAACAGCAAGTGGTTGAGTTTCACTATAATATAAAACCTCTGAGAGGGAATAGTGTAAAATTGGGCTGCTGCACAGCACAGTAGAAATCAGGAAGACATCTTCATGAGTTCAAATCCAACCTCAGACACCAGCTGTGTGATCCTGAGCAAGCCATCTAACCCTTGTCTCATGTGGATAACCAATTATTGAATTAGGACCAGGACTTTTTACCTTTCTGTTTCCTCATTCAGAAATCAGCCAGCATCTGAAGGACATTGCTGATAATGAGATGGGATTAACTTTCTCCTCAATCATGTTCAGAGCCCACCCAAGTGGGAAGCCAGGGTTAGATCCTTTGTCTAGATTGTCATTGCCCAAGGCTGGGGGTGGTCTGGGAGTAACAGTGATATAATCCGTCATTTCCACCAGTCCTTCATTAGAAGAGTTCCACATCTCATTATAATATTCATTCTTCTCATTAATTTTAACCAGAGTTGATTGCTGTCTGTGGGGAACACCTACTCTTCCAAGGACATATGAGTGTCAACAAGCTGCCATGATCCATTTTTAGTCCATGAGAGATGGCCAAATGACCAGTCCTTTTATTATTTGATAGCCATAATTAATACAATTATTAATTACCCCCAAATTATGTCTCTCAAACATTTTATACATCCCATTCTGCCTCACTTTATCTGTAAAACAAGCTGGAAAAGGAAATGTCAAACCAGTCCAGTATCTTCACCAAGAAAACCCTAAGAGGGGTCACAAAGTCAGACACAACTGAACAGTGTGAAACCAGTAGGAAAAGATTAGCAGGTGCCAGGGTAAAGAGCCTAGGGGCAATAAAGCAGAGCTGGAGATTTAAGGGCAGGAAAGTACAGGTTAGACCCATGCTTTAAGATTATTTTGGCAACCTTGTCTTCCACCATTAAGGTGTGATTGTGGATTGTGCTACTGCCCTGGGGGCTGTTTCATTACTCAAATTAGAAGTGTTGCAGCAGGACTTGGCCAAAGTCCACCCCAAAAGGGAATCTCAGGCTGACTTCTTCTCCAGTGTTGTGTCGTGTTCTGGACACCATCTCTTACAAGAAACATTGACAAGTCAGAGTATCCACAGGAGAGCAGCCAGCCTGTAAATCATGCCTTGTGGGGATCAGCAGAAGCAAGGGTGTTTGCTTAGAGACAAAATGAGAGCTGTCCTTCCATAGTCTGTGACCCAGTGGCAGGAAGCCTCTTTGCTGTTCTTCCACCCAAGACATCTCCCTTGTTCCTCCACCTCCTGGCTTCCAAGTACCAGCTAACATCCCATCTTCCCCAAGAAGCCTTTTCTGATCCCTTAAAGCTAGTGTCTTCCCTCTGAGATTAGCCCCAGGTTAGCCTGTATCTTGTATGAGCAGACCTGGTTGGGGTTATGTATCAGCAATGCAATATTCACAATGCCTACGGAAATTGTAAATATGCTGACATGGTTATCCAGCACAAAATATATCAGGCTTTCTATATGGGGGAATAAGCTAGAACATTTATTAAGATACCAAAAGACTGAGTCCCAAAACCAGAAAGTGAAAGCCATCAGAGTAGTTATGACATTGGCACAGGTAGATAAAGTAGAAAGCACCCACATTCTCAAGCCTTTAAAACAGAACAGACTACCTCAGGCAAAGGTTGTCCTCTCCCCACTCACAGCAACCACCCAGCGTCCGGGAAGCGCACTCCCAGCAGCTCCGGCCCCTGGCAGTCCTCAGCAGGAGTCCTTAGCAGAAACTCTGGCTGACTCAAAAAGGGGTTCTCGCCTCCGCTGCCTCTGCTGCTGCCGCCGCTGTCGCCACCACCGCCAGCCACCGAAGGAACTCCAGCTTGGCTTCCGCTTCCTCTTGCTCCGCCCCTTCCTGCTACGTCAGCAAGTCCAATGGGGCATGGAAGATCTGTAAATCCCATAACCCTTACAGGTTGTCTCTCCTGTTTGTCTATGAGATTCCTGAGAACAGAGACTCTCCCTTGCCTCTCTTCAGGTCCCCAACACATAGTTGGGAGACACGCTTCTCGCCTGACTAATGGTCCCAGGTGAAAAAATGATTATTAGCTTTCTCTGTTTGGCTCCAGAGGACTGAAGTGGCCATCATTAAAGAGAGGCAAATTTCAGCTTGATAGGAGGGGGGGAAATCTCTGTCAATTCAATAAGTTGGGCAACAAGTATCCCAAAACCTGGAATGGGCTGCAAGGTTCTTGATTTTCCTCAAGAGAGAGGTCTTCAAGCAAAGGTTAAAGGACCACTGCGTTGGGTCCATCTCCAGCCATCCTGATCCATATCTGACCGCTGGACACAGATGGTGCCTGAGGAGACAGTGAGGCTGGTGACTTTGCAAAACAGCCCTGTTGCACTTAAATCCAATTTCCTTACATGTCATGGCATCACCTCCCTGATGTCACAGTCCAAGGACAAACAATAATACCAACAAATGACCGCTTGTTGGGCTTAGACAAAAGATATTTATTCAGGTCTGTGTCAGACTATGGCCTTTGGGACCCCGTACATGTGAATGAGGCGGCCAGGTTGATCAGTGCCCACTGTGTGCTGAGCATTGTATCAATTCTGGATAGACAAATACAAAGCTGGAAAGGAGGGAGGGGAGGAGAAGGTCCCTGAGGTGGGCCATGGTGGAGAAGTCAGATTCTGAGCTGGGCTCTCCTTAGAGGTTTGGAGTTCATGGCCCCACCTCCAATTGGAGAGGCAGAGGACAGTGATAAGGTAGAGTCCCAAGGCTGATGGGGTTACAGAATAATGGAATTATTCCAATAGTGAGCTTCCTAGGTCATGGGGGAGAAGTCCCAGAGTAATGAATCCAGGAGAGAAATGAGCTAATGGACCCAGAGTATAAAGTACTAGGCCTGGAGTCAGAAAGACCTGAGTTCAAATCCGACCTCAGAAACAAACTAGCTATATGACCTTAGGCAAGTCACTTAACCTTTACCTGCCTGCCATAGGTTCCTCATCTGTTTGTAAAGTGGGGATAATAATAGCACCTGCCTCTCATAGGTTTTGTTAGGATAAAATGAGATAATATTTGTAAACCTTAAAGTCCTATCTAAAATGCCACCTATTAGTATAAGATTCTGGAAAGACTGGGGCGAGAGGGTAGAAGATGGGACCAGGGGCCCAAATGAGAGGCACTGAGAAGGGGGAGGGAATGTGGGGATGGTGTCCAGAGGACAAGATGTAAACTAAGAAGAAAAGGGGGCCCACAATGGATGTCCTCAATTTTTTCACAGATAATGCCTGAGACAGAATTTGAATTTGGATCAGTCGCTAATTTATAGGGAACCCAATTATCAGTCGCCTGAGAGCAGAAGCAGGAAGGGTCAATGGTGGGAATGATCTCAGGTCGCAAGTTAGAAAGAGATGAGCTGGGTCTGGGCGAATGAGACTCACAGATGAGGACAATGCAGAGTCAGACTGGTCAGCTTGGGGTCAAGATCCTGGGCACAGGAAAGTGAGGCCAGAGCAGGGCGGATTCCTGGCCCGAGCAAACAGGCAGGGGGGAACGGTGAGACACTTGGTAAGGACGGAAAACGTACTGAGCAGGAGGGAGACAGGAGACACAAAAGGGAAGGCTACTGTCAGAAGAACTTCAGCGTTCTGGATTGCTGACACACACAAGTCCCATTCTCATGGAAAAAGCACAGATGGAAGGCTTCAGCTGCCGGTCAGAGAAGTCATGGTCATCAGAGTGTGGCGGCAAAGCAGATGAGAACGCACAATGGCATGGGCTTTGGTGGAGAATCCCACCATGTGCCAGGCACTGTGCTGAGTGCTGGGGGTACAGATATGAAAAAAGGGTAGCCCCTGGCCCCAGGGAGCTTACAATCTAAGGAGAGAAGAAGACCCACCAAGGGAAGCGGCAAAGGGAGGGGAAGGAGAAGGTATCCAACATGGCGGCTGTGGAAGCAGTCAGCCCCCACCTCCTGCTCAATCCATGTTTTATCCTTACAGAAATCTCTAGTTATTCCCCCTCTCCACATGACTGGTGCTCATGAGTTCATCCAGGGACAAAAGATTGTCACCCTTTATGGCACTTAGCTCAGAACTCATGAGACCATCTTTCCCAGAGGGAAAAGTAGAAGTAATAAGGAAAGAAGCCATGACTTTCTGGTCCTGAACCAGGCCCAGGCGCTTGGAGTCAGAAGACTGCTCCCAAAGACAAGATGGCAGGAAGGCCTTGACTCATCAAGGGAAGCTAGTGCTCCCCTCACTCTGTGAGGCATCCACCCCTACCCACAGTTCATGTTCTCTCCTTCCCAGTCTAAAGACCACAGAGATCACAAGGCCATAGGTCCAAACCTTTCACTTTTCAGATGTGAAAACTGAGGCACAGAGTGCTTAAGTGACAGCAGGATCATTGATTTAGAGCAAGAAGGGACCTAAGAAGGCCAACACCCTCCTCTTACATTCAAAAGGCAGAGGAGTTAAGTGACCTGCCCAAGGACACACAGGTATCCGAGTCAAATGAGGGTTAGAAAGCATTCTCTTTGGCGATCAACCAATTAACCATTAAAAGCCTACAGTGCTGGGGCGGCCAGGTAGCACAGTGAGTAGGAGCACCTGCCCCAGAGTCGGGATAACCTGGGATCAAATCTGGGCTCAGATACTTAGCACCACACCCAGAAATAACTGGCAGTGTAACCTTGAGCAAGTTACTTAACCCCAATTGCTTTAAAAAAAAAAAAAAGCCTACAGTGCTACAGTCAGGCCCTGCCCTTAAGGGTCTCATCTTCCATCTGGGAGACAACCCTGGACCAAAGCACACCAAAGAACTGCAGGCAGAGGAGGGGGGAGCACTGGGGAGGGGGCTGGAGATCCTGTTCACAGCTCTCCACAGCCTCATCCACCCAGAGTAGTCTCTTGGCCCTCCTTTGAGCCTTTTGTTTTTCCCATTATAGAGGAAGGTTGGGTTTTTTTTTTTAATTTTGAGGCTGTCCTGGACCTTCCTCACCTCCATTCATTGTCCTCAGTACCCAGGCCAGTATCTGGTTTGGTGTGTGGTTGTTTTGGGCAGCTAGGTGGTACAGGGGATAGAGTACTGGGCCTGGAGTTCAAATCTGACCTCAGACACTCATGAGCTGTGTGACCCTGGGCAAGTCACTCAACTCTGAATGCCTTGGTTTTCTCATCTGTCAAATGTGTTGGAGAAGGAAATGGAAAACCCCTCTAGGATCTTGGCCAAGAAAACCCCAAGTGGGTCATGAAGAGTCAAATATGACTGAAAAGCCACTAGCGCTTCTTGAAGGAGTGATCGATAGATGGTTTTTAAAAATCTAAGTGGACTGGTGAGTCTGGACACTCATGCAGGCTCTTCAGGCAATGCCCCTTTTTCTTCCTCATCATGATTGGTTTCTCTTTCTTCTTGGCCCACCTGAGCTGAATTCCCCTCCAGCACTGATACAGATCCTCCAGTCCAACTGCCTCCTTTCACAAGGGGAGAAACTGAGGCTTGGAGGAGGGAGGGGACTTGCCCAAGGTCCCATGGGGACTCCAGTTGCCCTTGTGGTGTTTTTTAGACTGAGGAAGAAGCCCTTAGTAGCTGCTGTGGGTGCCTTTCAAATGAGAACTAAAAAGATGGTTCTATTCTGTGTGTGGTGGATTCTCTGCCCTGCTCTGAATGGCTCCTCCAGGCCTCTGGGCCTCCCAGTTGTTTCAGTCTGTCCCCGGTCTGTGTACCACTCCCAAGATGCCAGCTTGCTGTGAGGGCACAGCCTCTGACACTCAGGAGATGCCTCTGTTTGGTGGCAGA
Organism: Petaurus breviceps papuanus; assembly: GCF_028583685.1. Classification (NCBI taxonomy): domain Eukaryota; kingdom Metazoa; phylum Chordata; class Mammalia; order Diprotodontia; family Petauridae; genus Petaurus; species Petaurus breviceps. Next base: position 2,539,740 of record NW_027186331.1, read on the forward strand.
GGCCTCTGAGCGTGAGTTAGCAGCACCCACTACAGTATCTCAAGAATAACTTTTCTTCAAATGCATCCAAAGGCCGGGCTGCCACTCCTGCTGTGCTCAGGGGCCGTTTTCTGCCTTCAACCACACTATGCTGGGACAGCCAGTCTGACCAATGACACCCCAGCCCCAGGACCTGTAAGCGGCTCATCTGTGTCTCCTCTCAATACTGTGGTGAACCGAAGGCCTGCCCCTCCCCCTGCCCTGCTCCTGGGCCTCCTTGGGATGCTTTTCTCTGACACCAGGATTTGTTCATACAGGGGAAATCTAGCCTCTCTGGTGGAAACCAGATTTCACAACAATGAAATCACAGCTCCATGTGAGCATTGGAAATCTGGTAACAATAGACATGAGGAGAGCTTTCCAAAAATGTCATTTCAGGTCTCTGACTCATGGAACCCTTACTGTCCCAGGAGGGAGTGAGCTCTCCGTCCCTGGAGATGGAGTCTTCAGATGGAGAATGGACAGCCACCCTTCAGGACCACCAGATGGAGGCTTCCTGCTCAGCCATGGGTCTAATTCCAGGACCTCAGGGGCCCTTTCTGAGCCTTGGGAATCTCTGATTAGATGATCTAGGGAACTTTGAAAAAGCAGAGAAGGGGAGGGAAGGGGCCATGGGAGGGAGGCGTGGGGCCAGGCTGCCGTCCAGCTGTCGCTGTCCCTGCCCCTTGGGTGAGGGCCAAGCATTCCCCCTTGTCACCACTCTCCAGATACATCCCCCACCTGTCTGGACAACATTCCCCATAACTCTTGGTCACTTTATTTTTACTTTTCTTCATTGACCTTCACACACACAACAAGGAAACTGGGGAGAAAGAAAATTGGGCTCCAGTCACCAGTCCAGGGAAAAGCGGTCCCTGAAAATCCGGAGGCCAGAGAAAGCTGCTTGATGAGAGAGACCAGGGCCTCCGGCGTAGAGAAGGGGAGAGAGCCAACAGGGGGCCCCACGTGGAAAGGGGCCTCAGAATGGGGAGCTGCTGCTGGGACAGGGTGGGCAGGAATGTGGGAAAGAATCAGGGGAGCAAAGATCTTGAGCTGGAAAGGGCCCAGGAGTCTTCATGGGAAAACTGAGGCCCACAAACTTGTCCAAAGTCATACACATTGTATCAGAGTCAGGATCTGAACTCTGGTCTTGGAGGCAACCAGCCGAAAGGGTTCACACTCCACTCCAACATTGACTACCCGTATAAACAGGCAAGTCAATTAACTTCCCCTGGCCTCAATTTCCTTCTCTGTAAAATGCATCAGCTGGAGTATTCGACTTCTGAGATCCCTCCCAGCCCAGCTCTAATCCTCTGACTAAACCCAGGGCTCTTTCTACTGAAAGGAAGGACCAACTAGTACTTCCTCAATCCGCTCCACCCCTCTATTGGTGTTCAATACCACAGGTAATGTATAGGTGCACTTGCACCTAGTTAGACCTGGTAACATGAACTTCCCAGATAGATTGTGATTGTTTCTGTTCTCTTCCTCTCTTTTCCAGTCCTTTTCCATGAGGGAAAAATCAGCCTGTTCCTACAAAATTCAGAATTTGAGTCAATGGGAAGGATTTTTTGAAAGAAAATAGGAACCCCAGAGGTGTCCAGGACTGGCGAGTATTCAGTAAGCAACACACATGTTTCTTGCATAGATGTCAGTGGGTCCCACATACCTAAACGAGGGCTCTGCTTGGCTCTAGAAGGATTTATATTCATTCCTGTTTCTGCTTTTCAGAAAGCTCTGATCCCTTTCTTTCTGTTGACTTTGTTTTCTGCCTAGTATGATAAACTTTGTGACCCCCAGTCATCTTCCCTTGATGCCCCATGGCCATAAGTCCTGGAGTTGCTTAGAACATGTTGACCTGGGGAGAAAAGAGAACCAAGTCTAACATGAGGCCTGACCCTACAAAATATTAAGAACCTGAGAAAGACCACCAAGGAATCCCCTCGAAAGGACTGAAGGAAAGAAAGGCTCTCAAAGGGAATGTGTGGAGTGCAGACCTGTGATGGTGAAGGGAGCGCCTCTATCCAGGAGGCCACAAGTCAGCAGAATCAGTGGGACTAACTCAAAACCCTAGCCTCCCCGTTTCTCAGCTCACCCATTTCCCATGATCTACTAGCCAATGCCGTTCCAAAATCTGGCCCTTCACCTCTTTTTCTCTTAGCTTTCTGGTTTCAGATTCTGGGTCCTCTCATCAAATGTTCTCATCACAGTTTATGGCTAGGAATCAAATTCTCATCTTCTGTCTATGACCAAATAAATTATATTTGTCATGTTCAAAACAAACAGTTGTCTCAGAACTTAGGACAACCATGTCTTAGAACTCTGAATTGACTTAACCCAGTCACAAACAACTCCATAATTAAAAGGCAATACCTTAAAGGGCCAGTACCTTACCCAAAAATGGAAACTTTGGTGTCCATCTCCCGCACTTTCTAAATTATGACCTTCACTTATTTAGCCTGGATTTTCCTGGATTTGAGAAGGCCCTGTGATTTGGAAAGAAGTTTGGGGAGAAGCGCCCAGGCTGTGAGACATTAGAAGCCACGCGGGGGAATCAAGGGATGCTGTTCAATAGATGGTTTCTGTGTTTCATGTCTAATGCAAAGCAAAGCCCTCCTAAGACAGCCCCTGACACCCTCTGATCCCAGGCAGGGAACATGAAAGCCCCCCTGGGACAGATTCTCGACTTCTGAGATCTCCAGTCAAGGCTGGCTGTGCCTGCTGCCAAAAGTGTTGTCTTTGTAGAGAAAGTGGGAGAAAAGGGAAGGTCTTGGCATGCGCCCTTGAGGTCTAGTTCCAGCGACTCTCCAGCCCTGGGAGCAGTTGAAAGTGGAATGGCAGCAGCCGGAGGACCCCAGGGCCCAGCCCCAGAGCATGGCAGCAGGGAGATCACCTGCCCCCACATCCCTCCTCTGCCTGCCCTGGTGCCCCTGGACGGTGGCTCCCGGGGGAAGCGTCAGGCTGTGTCCTTTGGTGTTTGCTAAAGTGGTGAGGTAAGCATCCTGAGCAACACCAGGAAAACGCCAGCTTGGCGCCTCTCTGCCTGGGCCATAGGCACACGTTGGTCTTCCCAAGTAACTCTCAGGTAACAGAGAAGCCTCTGCTTCTCACCTTGTTCCCTCAGGTGGGCTGTTTCCCAGAAGCCTACAGGACGTAGGAGGATTGCTAATAGGCCCAGGGGGAGCTCACAGAGCAGGTGATTACAGGTATGGGCAGCTTCCTGACACTAAGCAGAGGGAACAAGGACTCAAGGGTGATTCAATGGTCCTGGTTAAGAGGGGGCAGTGACAGAGAAGTTGTATATGCAAGGTACTTCCAAGAGAAATCGATAGGACTTAGGGAATGATAGAAGCCATGGGTGGGAGGCGAGGCGGAAGAGGAAGGAAGTGGGACTTGAGGGAAAGGGCACCCTCCAACCCCACATCCCCTCAGTTCTTTCTAAGGTCATTAATCTCGCCCTGGCTACACCCTCCTCCCTTCCTCACACGGACACCTTTCATGGTGCACCAACCTGGAATCAGGAAGATCTGTCCTGGCGCATAGTAGGCGTCATAGAAAGGCTAGTTGCTATTGTTAATGTTAGTATTGGTAGTAACCTCTCTGCAGCCTTTGACGCAGTCAGTCCCTCTCTCCTGGACGCTCTCCTGTCTAGGTTCCAGGACACCATCTCTCCCGGTTCTCCTCCGCCCTCTCTGACCACTCAGCAGCCTACTTTGATCATCCAGGGCCCTCCCTCCAACTGCGGATGTCCCCTGGGCTTCTGTCCTTCTCTTCTCCCTCTGTAGTGCTTCCTTTGGCGATCTCATCCGCTCCCACACATTCAATCATCATCTTTATGGGACGATTCTCAAATCTACTTATCCAGACTAACCTTTCTGCTAATCTCTCACCTCACATTTCTAATTATCTTTTCCATTGGACATCTGAGGGCATCTAGGTAGCACACAGTGCATGGAGTGCCCACCCTGGAGTCCGTTCAAATTCAGCCTCAGATACTTCCTAGCTGTATGACCCTGGGCAAGTCACTCCACCCTATTTGCCTCAGTTTCCTCATCTGTAAAATGGGCTGGAGATTGAAGTGGCAAACCCCTCCAGTATCTTTGCCAAGAAACCCAAATGGGGTCACAGAGAGTCAGACAAGACCGATCGACTAAGCAAAAACAAAAATTGGACATTTCAAACTAGATGTCTTATGGGCACCTTAAATTCAGCATGTGCAAAACTGAACTCATTATCTTTCCTCAAAAAATCACCCCATTTCCAGTTCCTATTACTGTTAAGGTTGTCCCCAGGCTCACGACTGGGTGTCATCCTAACTCCTGCCTCCTCCTCCCCTCCCCCGTATTTATCTGTTGCCAAGGCCTGTCCATTTTAGTTTGTCACATCTCCCCAGTGCACCCCCTTCTCCCCTCTGACGTGGCCACCACCCTCATCACGTCACATCAGGCTTGTCTTCCTCCCATCCATCGCCTGCTCAGCTGAGTGGTCTTCCTAAAGATCAGATCTGATCCTATCACCCCCCTCCTCACTAAACTCCTGTGGGTTTGGTCCAGGATCAAACGGAAAATCCTCTGTTTGGAGTTCTAAGCCCTCCTTAACCTGTTCCCCTTCCGTTCCCCACCTCACTTTCCCAGTGTCTTCATAACTTGGGTCAAACGCAGCTGACTTGGTCCCAGTCCCATGAACTGTCGGAGGCGGACCAGACATTACCGATTCCAGCCTCTACTCTGTAAATGTCCAGAATTCTCTCCTCCTGGATTGGCAAACTTTCTCTAGGAACTTTCAGTTGGCATGCAAAATAAGGCTCCTTGTAAAACCACAGAAAGTCCCAGCCCCTCGCACCTGCAGCCCTTCTCCCTCAAATACTTTCTCTGAGCCCCAGCTTGAGGCTCCCCAGATTTTGCTGCTGGGGGGGGACCCCAGTTGCAGCTCCTTACCAAGGGCACAAGTTTGGCTTAATTTAGGTTGGCACTAGGTCCACAGGCACTCTGACCCCGGTCTCCTTCCGGCTCCATAAACAAGGTAATTCCTCCCGTCCAAATCAGAAATGAAAGGATTCTGTGCTAAGAGGTTGCCCAGGTCGGACAGGAAATCAGTGGGAGGTAGCCACATGTAATAATAGTAGCAATAATCATAACAATAATAGCGAGGGGCAGCTGGGTGGTGCAGTGGATAGAACTGGTCATGGAGGGAGGACCTGAGTTCAAATCCAAATGAGCTGTGTGATCTTGGGCAGGTCACTTAACCCTAAGTGCCTCCAAATTTAAAAGAAAAAAAAGCCCCCAAATAGCTCGAAGTTAGAGAGCATTTGAAGGTTTGCATATGTTACCTCCCTTGGTCTTACCGATTCCAGCCTCTACTCCGTAAATGTCCAGAATTCTCTCCTCCTGGATTGGCAAACTTTCTCTAGGAACTTTCAGTTGGCATGCAAAATGGTCTTGGGAACCCTGGGAGGGAGGTTCTTACCCACAGTTTAGATCCAGGCTGATGAGGACGACCCTGGTCCTGCCTACCCAGGAAGGTTGTTGGAAGAAAAGCCCTTTTCAAACCTTCAGATGGCGGCAGGTGAAATGGTAGAGAGGGTGGAAAGTGGATTTGGGGAGGGACAAAGCTGACTACATCCTGGGCTATCGTTAGCTTTTCCTGGGGGATGTGGAAAGCACCAAATGTCTCCTTCCCCCATTCTCCCCCTCACCATCTCTTTATGTTTATAAAAGAAAACTCCTAGGACTTTGAATAATTCCAGAAACTCCTGCCGGCCCTTTATCCTATCCAATCAGACGCCAGGAGGAGCTTAACAAAAGGGAATTCCCTCACTGACTAGAAAAGACATGCTTTCTTGGGCCTGGTGTAAAGTACTGTATTAAAGGCCTTTGGAACAGTTGAAGCAGCCTTCTTTTCCTAAAAACATACCTTTGGACCCACCTGATCTTACCCCAAACTGCTTTGTAAGCCCCTCTGTGGGTCCTCCTGAGCTTTCCCCAACGCTCTGGGTCCTCGAGCTGGCAGGAGAAACTACAGAAGTGCCATCTGTGGACCTGGGAGACTCCCACCCCCATCACCACCCTATGGAGTGCCTTGTACTCTTGGGTGAATACATAAGGCACCCCAGGGTGCCTGTCTGTACCCTGTGACAGTATCTATCTCTACACACACATATGGATATTGGGTATATGTACACATGCATAAATGTATGTTGTATATAGATGTATGTGTATATGTGCACACACATACATGTATTTTTTTCAGTCAATTTTTTTTTAGTTGTGTTTGACTCTTGATGACCTCATTTGGGGTTTTCTTGGGAAAGATACTGACTGGTTTGTGATTTCCTTCTCCAGTTCACTTTACCATTGAGGAAACTGAAGTAAACAGGGTTAAATAACTTATCCAGGGTCACACAGCTAGCAAGTGTCTGAGGCTGGAATTGAACTCAGGTCTTTCTGACTTCAGGCCTGACACGCTAGCCACTGTGACGACTAACTCTCTCTCTCTGTCTCTCTCTCTCTGTCTCTCTCTCTTTCTGTCTCTCTGTCTCTCTGTGTCTCTGTCTCTCTTCTCTCTCTCTGTCTCTCTCTCTCTCTCTCTCTGTCTCTCTATCTCTTCTCTCTCTCTGTCTCTCTCTCTCTCTCTCTGTCTCTTTCTCTCTCTCTATCTGTCTCTCTATCTCTTCTCTCTCTCTGTCTCTCTGTCTCTCTGTGTCTCCGTCTCTCTTCTCTCTCTCTGTCTCTCTCTCTCTCTGTCTGTCTCTCTCTCTCTTTCTCTCTCTCTCTCTCTCTCTGTCTCTGTCTCTCTGTGTCTCCGTCTCTCTTCTCTCTCTGTCTCTCTCTCTCTGTCTCTCTATCTCTCCTCTCTCTGTCTCTGTCTCTCCCTCTCTCTCTTTGTCTCTCTCTCTGTCTCTGTCTCTCTCCTCTCTGTCACTCTCTCTCTCTTTCCCTGTGTCTCCGTCTCTGCGTGTGTCTCTCTCACTTCCTCTCTCCCCATACATATGTGTATATTTGTATGTATGTATACACACATGTATATATTAATCCATTCAGTGATAGCAAGGACCCAGAAAATTTTGCAACACTAACATTTTTCCCAGAGTTCTGGAATGAGTTCAAAAAGAGATGATGGAAAATAGCCAGCTTGATCACCAACAGAGTAACTAAAGGTGGAATTCTAGGCATTCTAGAGGCAATGTCTGGGGCCCCCAGCAGTTTTCAGTCCTGTGGAGATGTTGGGATGCACCAGAATGACAAGGACTAGACATGGAGGTCACAGTGTCTTGAATGAGTTTGCTCAGACTGTCTCCAAGTTAATAAAGGCATTTACTGGGGAGACACACCCGGTGGGCCCTTCTCCCCATGGGAGACAGAGCCCCGAGCCAGGCTAGGTGTCTGGTCTATACACAGCTTGGCAGCATAGGGGAAGGGGAGCAGGAGCACTGCTCTGGAACATCACGTCATGCAGATCATGTGGCTAAGCAGAGACCGGGAAAGGGGAGGGAAGGGCGGTTCTGGAGTGGCAGGTAATTGAGGGGTGCTTGGTGAAGGCACCCACATGAGTCCAAGGTGGGGGCTTCAATGCATAGCCTTCTGGATCCCTTTCCTGGCTGGCCTACCCTGCATCCCACTTGCTACATCTGCCCCAAGCACTCCTGTCTACCTCATCACTCTAAACACCGAGGGCCCCCTTCATCTGAAGTATACCAAATGCAATCTGAGTCATCAGTGACTCTGGGCCGCCATGTTAGGGGATCTGGATGTGCTCAACAAAACCAGTTACATTCTGGCCTCCAGCTTGAAAGAGTGGCCCCTCCTGGCTAAAGAGGGTTCCCTGGGGTCTCTGGGGAAGTAGAGAGAGCACCGTGCCCTCACTTGCAGCCCCAGGACCCCACAGGAAGGAGCAAAGACAGTGAGGGCCGTGTGACTGCTCACAAGTGGCGTCCAACTCCCAAGAAGCAGAGCCCACGAACCCATACACGAGGAGCCCACAAGGCCTCAGGATGACTTCCTGCGCTTTGTTGTCCCAGTTTCATGTAATATTCCCCAGCTCTGTTTTGAGCTGGGTCAGGTTCCTCTGTGTGCTGCAGCTGCACAGGCTGCCTTAGGTCTCTCTGACATAAGATCCCAACGGCACAGACAAGAGTCATAATTATCCTCAAGTATAAAGTTTTCCAGACTCTGCAAAATAAGAAACATTTCACAAAGTTTACCAAGAATTTCTGCTTGCTTAGCCTTAACGGGGCCTTTCTCAGCTCCCAAACAAAAGGCAGCAAAGGTCGAGAACATTTGGTCTGCACTGACCTTTCCCTGCCACGGGGAGATCTCTGCCCAGGGATCTGAGCCCTGGGCTCCCCAGGCATCCTCCTTCTCTGAGGAGAACAGTGTCCCGGGTGAAAACTCTTCCATGATTCTCTCCATGTATACCCAAGGCCATCCAACTGGGGTCTAATCAAAAAGTGACCCTTTCTACACAGGGCACACCAAAATTCTCTAGGGATCTTTAGGCAAATGCCATAGAAGTTGTGGAGGAAATGGATTAAAGCTGTGTTGTGAGTTTGAGAGAAACATCTTTTCCCCAGAAAAAATGACCTTCAAGGTCAGAGAAAGGGGGCTACAGGATTGTGTGAGTAGAGACTGATCACCTGTCCTCCCACCCTGCAACAGGACAAGCCCACTCATCCTAAGTAGAAGGAGGCCTTCACTATCCTAGAGACCTGAATAAACTTGATCTTTGGCAACTCCAGAAAACAAGCAAATGAACAAATTCCAGCCCCAAATTGAAGACATTCTCCCCCTTCCCCAGTCACCTGATGTACTGTCCCCATCATCCAGCCTTCCAAATAAGGGAAGTAGCTGCAGCCTCATCTGGTAGGCTCCTTTGGCCTGTTCCACGATGCCCTAAGGCTGTGGAAACCTTTATGGTGGGTGTATCTCCCCTTGTTCTGTGGACTGGTCAGTCACTGGGCAATTGCCCATTAGCTGGTGCTAAATAAGCATTTTATCTTCTAATCCCTATTCTGGAGTTAGTAGCCTCAAGTCAAATGGACTAGAGTGGGAAGAATTACTCCCCTGGAGAGTTCTAGGAGCTCTAGGTAGAGATCTTGCCCAAGAAGGCCTATGCAGATTTCCTCTGGGTCCTTAGTTCAAAGAACACTCTAAAGTCTCCCATGTAAGCTTGCCATTACCAGAGTAAACCAAATAGAATTGCAAACTCACCCATCAGGCCAGAGGAACAACAGGCTGGGTTAGAAAAATAGCAAAGAATGTCAGCTACTTGTGGGTTTTAGGCACAGGCTTTCTCCCTCTAAAAAGCCACAGAGAATATGGCTCTCACAAAAAATCAAGGAGTCTGTTTAAGAACAAAAAGAATGATAGGGAACTTTCCGTTAGGCAGTAGCGTGCTGGTGACGTAAACTTAGTACTGATAACTTACACAGAATTTAGTAATGCAGAAAGCATCAGCATTTAGACACTCGAGCCATTAACGAAGGAAAAGTTTGCAAAATTCCTTCATTGGAGCAATGACTTGTGAGGGGACACAAATGGGCGTGAAGCTGACTATGCAGTTCTATAATCTAAACTGTTTTATTTTTGTCCATTTCTCTAGGACCTCTAAATCTGGGGTATCCAGAACATAAAGTCCAGGCAGAGAATCTCTTAGGGGGGGATCCACAAATGCAAAGGATCTAGTTTTATGCCAGACAAGGCTCACACTTAACACCGACTCCCTTGCCCTTCATGGCAGGTGATTTGGGCCCGCACAAAGCCCCATTGCAGGAACAAAAATCACTGACTGAGTGATGACAGAACTAGCAGGTCCTCAGCTTCATCATTTGTACGATGGAAATTATATTTGTTTTATCATTCTTGTGGAGTTATAATGAAGAAAGCACTTGGCAGAATCTCAAGCACTCCCAGAAAAGGAAGAGATGCTGTTGTTAGAACGGCTAAAGACGATGCACCTGTGGGAAAGCTTGGTCTTACCCTCAAGAATGTCTAGGAAGGCTCCAAGCCTGGAGTATCTCCAGGGAAGGCCAGAAGGGACCCTCTCTCATCACAGACAAGCTTCTCCATCTGGCATTTAGAGATCGTCACACTGGGGCTCCTGCCTGTGCTTCCAGGCTTGCTACACCTTACTCTCCTTCATGTCTGCTACAGGCCAGCTGTTCCTCTCACGTGATGTCTCATCTCCCCCATCCATACTTTTGCATAGGCTGTGCCTCCTGCCCAGAACACACCCTGTCCTCATCTCATGCTCTTAGCTTTCTCCAAGGCTCAGCTTAAACCCAAGGTCTCTGATGAACTCCCAATAAAAGACAACGCAAATGCAGTGAGTACTCTGTAGGTTATGTATTTACTCATCTATGGATGCTTTATTTCCTCTCACTAGAATGTGAGCTCCATGAGGTCAAAGATTGCTTCGTTTTTGTCTTTGACTCTCTAGCACCAAGAATAGTACCTGGCACACTACGAGTGTCTAATAAATGATCGTTGGATGGCTGAATGAGCAAACCAATGATGCCAAGATCAATAAAGGGAAACTCAAATCATTAAATATTTATTAAGCTCCTACTATGTACTATACTGTGCTAAGCACCAGGATTCAAAGAAAGGCAAAAGATAGTCCCTCTCAAGGAAGGGAGACCACATTCCAACAAACATATACAAAGCAGGGGGTATAGAGGATGCTTGGGAAATAATTAACCGAGGAAAGGCACTTGAATTTAGAGGAGATGGGACAGGCTTCCAGTAAAAGAAAGAAGGGGTCAAAGGCGCTCCCCATGGCAAGACTTTCCACCCAAAGGTGGGTGCGTACACTCATGGACAATCCCAAAGACGCAGGAGGAACAGGTAATATACTGCATGCTGCCCGGGCCTAGAGCTGTCTTCCCAAGAAGCCGGTGGTCACAGACCCCTGGAAATTCCAGAGTTTTCAAGGATGGGGTAACTTGGTGCTCAATCCTTTTGAGGGCAATGAATTTCTTGGTTGTTTCTGGCTACATAATGACCTAGCCCTGGTCCCTGGGTCCTCCCCCTGCCCTGTGAGAATGCCAGGGACCTGGGGTGCTGTATCTGTTAAATGCCAAGGCTGCTCCCAGGCAGGCTTCTTTTCCCCTCTATCCTCCAGGTGGCATCATGTGATTCCAGAGAAGGGTAGAGAAATACTGAATCCTACGTAAGTTATCAGTACTAAGTTTATGGTGAGAAATCTGGAGTTCACATCACCAGCATGCTACTCCCTAATGGAAATTTCCCTATCATTCTTTTTGTGCTTAAACAGATTCCTTGATCTTTTTGTGAGAGCCATATTCTCTGTGCCTTCTTAGAGTAAGAAAGTCTGTGCCTAAAACCCATAGTATTATGGCAACCTTGCCCAAATAACAGATATGCAGTGGCCAAAACTAATTAAGCTGGCACTGGGCCCCAGATATCTTTGCCTCTTTTGTTTGCGCTTTCCTGATCTTAAGTAGTCTAAGGCAGACATTTCTAGGATCTGAGAAAACCTTATGGTACTTTGAGAAGTCCCAAGGCCCTATGAGAGGTTGGAGGTGAACGGAATCAGGGAAGTGTCCCCAGACACTATTCCAATGCTCTTAGAGAAGATGTCCACCAATAAGAAAAGGACTGACCCAAGCTTGGATATTTTATCTGCAGAGTTATAAGGACAGTGCCAAACTAAAATGAAAGGTAAAATGCCTTATTAGCAGTATAGCAGACTGCAGTGTGCTCTGATAAAGTAAAGTATCAATCTCCCAACAGATTGTAGCAGTACTTAGAAGTGGTTGCTGAATTCTGTCGAATATATTCTGTGAATGCATGCTTAGGAGTGACCTGTGTTTAGCATCCATTTTGGGTTTAGCAATAAATTACCCTTTCCAACCCTGATTCATGTTGTCCAGTGAGTACTTCTTTGGGAAGAGATAGACATGGGCCACAACTCTAGCCTTAAGTAAATTTTCCCAGAGGCACTGAAGTAGGGGAATTCCAAAGCTATACAGTAAGAGAAAGGGAAACCTAATTCCCTTCATTAAAGACAGCCTACCCCCCACCCCAGCCTGGATAGAACTTGCTTGCTTGGAGATGGGGGGATGGCTGCTGTCTGTCTCTGCCCTATGGGCACAGAGGCAGTGTCTCAAGGGTAGAACTACGTAATCAAAGGGGGACAGGCCCTGGTAGAAGAAAGGATGTGATTGCCCCGTGGGTACTTATGATTGGTGGTTGATATCACATAGTTCCCTGAAAGGATCAGCTTAGTTGGGATGGTCTAGGGGAGCTCACAGAATGCTGAATAAAGGTTGCACCAAGCGTTAACACAGAATGTCTTCAAGAGGGCAGCCACTGGAGTGATTGGGATGCCCCTTTAATCATGCCACCTCTGCCTACCTGCCCTCTTGTTCTGGAAAACTGTCCAGCACAAGAGGAAATAGCTCAGGAAAAATTAAAATGACACAGAGTTAGCTATTGTTACTTTCATCAACCCCTGCTAAGACCTGGTTAATATTTGCAATGTTAATGTTGGCAAAGCTAAGACAGAAAACGAGTCCGTTATTTTCTTTTAGTTTTTGAAAGAGCAATTTTATTAATGTCCCGCAGCAAAGCACATGAATAATTTGTAGCCAAGCGTTAACATTCTCATCCTGTGTCCTAAAGAGAGCGATCAGTTTTCTTCACGAGGCATTGCATTTTACTGAATTTCCTATAGATTGTCATTTTGCAGACATACATGAAATCCCTTTCAAAGCAGCTACTGACAAGCTTGGCAGACACTTAGCTCCCTGAGATGACATTTAGTATTAGCATGCTCTTTGGTTATAGTTTGTTTTAATTCAAACCTTTATTTTTAAAAAAGCAATTAGAAATAATGCTTCTGAAATCTAAAAGCATCCTCAACACAAAAACAAGGTTTTTTTTTTTTCCTTACTGACATCACATGGTCAGGTTTAAAAAATTCTGCATTCCCATAGCATCTGATATCAATATTATATTAAGTAAATACATTTGAATGAAGAGGAAATGTCTACGATTTACACAAGTCACTCGAAGGAGAGTTAGTTTGAAGAAGATGGTGGAAGTAGCCAAGACTGCTCTAGATACTGTCTGTGGGGTTGAACTCACCAAGGGCCTGCACAAGATTCAAATGCTTCTTCTGAGAGGCTACCCAACCCCAAATGGCACCAACAGGGTGACCTAGATCATTAACAATTCATTATTGAAGAATAATTACACACTTATTTACATCTTCCAAAATGGGATTCTCTAAGACAGTCTGGAAATTATCATTGGAAGTCATGTTACCCATGACATCTGGTAGAAGCCAGACTTGCTTTTCCCACTGCTCTCTGAAAAGATGCACACTCTGGACCATTTTACTCTGTGGCTTTGCAGCTAGAGCCAATGCACCATTAGTAAACTGAGGAAAGGGCTTCCAGGTGGTTTTCTTGATGGGAGCCAGCTTCGCGCCTTCCTCATCCTTTGAAATAGCGCCGTCTGAGTTAGCAATTGCAGTTCATTTGTTGGCATGTTCTCAGAGAACGTGAGCATACTCACGAGCTGCTTTCTCATTTCCATTCTTTGCAGCCTCTGTCCATAATGCCAGAACTGGCACTTTACTTTCCAAGAATGAATCTGAAGTGCGCTCCATGACCGCTTTGTGGAGCTGTGGAAATCTTAGGTCTTTTTTGTTATTTTATCTCTTGAAGAATTAAGGGCATCATTTCTTTCCTTACATCCAGCTTTCCCCATGTATTCAGAAAGTAGATGTTAAAAGGCCTATCCCCTATCATAATGAGTACCAATGAATCCACCACTAGGGTTACTCCACTGATGATGTTCTCCAGGCTCTCCTCAAGAGAAGGCCTGAAGTGCTCTCTGCTGAAGTCCAGAGGGCCAACAATTCCTTGTTTATCAAAGTTGTTGAGTGCACATGCCCATTCTGCTTCTCCTCCACCCTGCTGCTGGGAGGCATCATCAGAAACTATGGACTGGACTGCACTGGAGATCCCAGGTAAGGCTTGTTGTAAATGTCTGTGTATCACGTCCCCGCTGGCTTTATAAGTAGCTACCCTGGGTGCTGAAGGCATGCCTGGGCAGCTGTATATCATCTTGGGTTTTTATTTAGTAGTTTTCCTTTGAAGGCAACCCATTTGATCCCAATGGCCCATGACTTTTAGCCATCCAAGTTCCTCTTGGCTGCCTTAATGTTCAACTTATCTGCTTCAGGTTTTAGGAATTTATACTGTATGCCAAAATCTTGTCCTGTGCCCACATTTCTAAGTTTCAAGATACCATTTTCTACAACTTTCAGCTGAACAAGGACTTTGTAGACATCTGCCATGTCCACCAAAATAAGCAACCAGGTAGCAGTGAGAGCAAGGAGAGGGCAGTTTATGCCATAGTGCCATGCTTCTCCAAAGAACAGGGCTCATCTGCAAATTCTCCAGAGGCACTCTTCATGAAATCACCTTGTTTCCAAACATCTCCTACTTCAGCTACAAGTTCCTCCTTGAGAAACTGATCCTCTTTGGCAATTTCATCTCTCTTCTGCAAGAAATTCTGTTATTTTCAGATCTTAGCTTGTCTGCCTAATGGGGCTGAAGGTAAGGTTACCCACTTTATTATGGCTAATTGGTTCTACCCTCCCTTTGACCAATCAGGGCAGGGGCATGGAAGGGGAAACTAAGGGAAGTCCCCTGCCTACTTGAGGATCTGCTGTTTGAATGCCCCTTCCTTATGCTCTCCTCTTATCCTGTCCCCTTGTTGGGAAGGGACCTGATGGTGAAATTGGGAAGCCAGTTTTCTCTAGGTAAGCCTCCCAGACCTCCCCGTGTTCCCTCAGACAGATGTGGAAGATACTTGAGTTAATTGTTTGGGATCAGGAAATTCCTGGGTGAGCTACTTCTGCCACGTCAGCATTTGTTTGACTCCTAGATCCTAAAGTGTCTATATTCTATTAAACCCAAATCCTGGGAGGGACTGAAACCATTAATTGCTCCTCACGGCCCTGACTCATTCTGTCTAGAGTGGGGCCCAGAACAGGGGAAAGCTTGTGAGACTTGGAAAACTTAATTGACTAAAAAAACTCCAGCTTTGCCCAGTCTAGAAAAAACCTTTTACTCTCTATGATGATGGAAGGAGAGAACAGGCTTTGGGAGTTGTTGCCTGTTTTTGAAAACTATTAGATTCTGTGACTGCTGTTGCTTTCCGTGTGCTAAATGTCCATGGAGCAATTTGGAAAGGAAAGGGATATCTGACAGTGTTTTGGCCTTGCCATAGTCATCTTTAATTCCTACCAGGGAAATTGTCCTTTCTCTATTTTTTTTTTTTGGTGCCTGGTTGGTCTTCCTTTGCTTAACCTCCTTGCCAGGTTTGTCTCCCCCAGGGTTCAAGATGTCCAGATGACCCTCAGGCTATCCCAACCTCTGACTGAATCCAAGTTCTTCAGCCCACTGGACCTAGCATCAGGCATGTTCCAGAGTCTGACCCCTTGAATGTGAAGTGTGACTCCCTTGAATGGGACCCAGAGAGGCAGGGACAACTCGGTCTCTCTGGTCCCCCTTGCCAGCAGGAAGCACTTTTAGAAGCTGAGACCTTTGCCTTTTACCCCAAAGGAACTTGGGTCCCATTTGTTTGAGGGGAGAATGATGAGGTACAGGCCCTGGGAATCCCCTTGAACTCTGATTGAATCTTCCCATTTGATGAGGTATTTGCCTGAGGCCATAAGCCTTTCACTGTGGCTCAGCCCAAACCTCCTTTACTAGTCTAGCCCTCCTTTGTCCAGCTACCTCCCACCCTTAATCTCTCATCCCTAGAGTCTGACCTCATTTGACTCATCCTGAAGACCCTCCCCAAACTCCTCCCCTAGACCACCCCTAGATTCCTCCCACGACCTTTCTGTATAGAAGACCCCATCTTGCCTCCATGAGGTGTGAGAACACCATAGAATTTTCTAGCACAGACTCACTCTGTGGCAGATGATTCTGGCCTGCTTGTCCAGTACAAGTGTCATAGATACTAAGGCTCCTTAAGAGTCTATCCAATATGGCGAATCTTTAATAAACTTTGCTTTTCTTTGGCTGAGAGAAGGCTTGAGTCGAATTCATTCAGCAGGACCTGGTGTGTTGGTATTTTGGGGTCTTGAGAACCCCTAACCTCTGACCTTATCACTACTAGCACACTTCCCAGTGTGCTAGACAGACTTCCCAGTGTGACTTCGACAGTCAGCCAGCTAGACTTAATGGACTTTTAGAAAGGGTATTTATTAGAATGAAAATATCTGCAGCATACTTTCTCCTTGTACCCACAAGGCCCCTGTGGACAGTGGGCTCAAGTTTAAAGTATGGTAGTAATGAACACATATGGCCAAATGACAAACTGAGAAATCCCAGTTACTGGAAGTTCTTTCTCCAATCCACAACTAACCTCAGAGGGGTTTGGAGAGCATTCTTTGAAGCTGCTTCCTCTCTGAATCTGTGCCAGTCACTCAGTAAATACACATTATGCACCTACTATTTACTAAACACTGAGAATACAAAGAAAGGGAAAAGGCAGTCTCTGGCCTCAAGCCCCTCACAGGCTAATGGTGGAGACAGCTCACAGACACCTAGCACAAACCAGACATAAATGGGAGGCTGGGCCATGGCCAGTCATCCTCACCTGCTCTTTGCCCCAGTGACTCTGGAGGAGATCGTGAGGCTGATGACCTCACTCACACCCAACTGATGTCAGCTGTCTCCATGCTTGTGATGGTCATCCTTGGTATGTATGTTCCCTCCGTATTCCCAGCTATGGATTTCTCTTTCTTGCGCTGCTTTGCTCTCCATATGTCTCTCTGCTGTCCGCTGCATGCTTCCTCTCCTGTTGACCTTTTCTCTCTGGTGATGTGGTCAGTGGAGGGGCTGGGTGGGGATGAGGAGGAGAAAGAGAGAGCAACTGTCTCTTTTTCCCTTTCCCCTAAGCAATTCACTCTCTAGCACCTGAACCTGGAGTCCTTCCCTTCTGGGCCCATCTAATGATTAGTTGATTTACCACTAAATTGACTGAAGTTTTTGTATATAGTCTAAGAGACAGGACTTAATCTTCTTGGCCAATCATAAGACACTTCCTGTATGGCCCATCCAATGCCCCTTTCAGACCAACAGATGAATGGCTCATGCACACATTTCAAGGAAATGGTAAAAATAAAATAACTGAATATCCAATTTACTCTGTGATTGATGGATTGATTGTGTTGTCTGCCCCTTCTGGGATGACATTAACTGGGGCAACAGCAGAACCCCCAACATTACATTTTACACCAAGCCAAAGAAAAGCTCCAACTCCTCCAATTTCTCCCAGTTCTGCTTTCATGGAGATCTAAACCCTTTCTTATGTGACAACCCAGCCACAGTACTGGAAGATAGCTCCTCATTTAATAGGCAGGTCAGTGGTGCAGTGCATAGCAAAATGGAACTAGAAATCAGGAAAATCTGAGTTCAAATCCCACCTCAGACATTTACCAGCTGTGTAGCCCTGGGCATTCAATATTAATCTTCTTTATAAACTCAATTCCTTCCTCTGTAAAATGGAGATAATCTCCCAGGGGTGTTGTGAGGATCAAATAAGCTCCTGCTTATAAAGCACTTTGCAAACCTTAAGGCCCTATGTAAATGCTAGCTGTCATTACAGTCATTATGTGACCATCTCCACATCATTTGATCAATTGTAAGGAAGTGGTCTCCAAACCCTTCTGCAACCTGACTGCCCTTCCCTGGACCTGCTAGACTTTTGTCAACTTCATTCCAAAATGGTGGCCTCTTCATCTCAGACAAATTGCCATCTGTTTTCTTCTTGAAGACATCCAGTTTGGGGGATCTCACTTCCTCTTGCAGTAGGACATTCTAGATCAGACAGTTCTGATTATTAGGAAATTTTCCCTTCAAAGCACCCTCAACACAGCAATCCAGGCAGAGGTCTGACCCCTTTGCCTCTTCCTCCTGCCTTCCTTTAGTATTCAGCTCAAGCCTCACCTTCTAAAAGCCTGGTTTCCCCCTCCCACTTGCCCCTAGCTAGCACCTTGCCTCCAGGATTGCCTCCCATCCATCCATTCATTCATTGGTTCATAGTCTGTATTTTGTACTATAGAGTCTTCCCCCATCAGAAGGTTAGCTCCTCAAGGGTAGGCAGGGATTTGTGTCCTTAATGCCTAGCAGAGGGTGGGAGCTTAATAAAGACTGGTTAATTATATTGGGGATTTCCTCAACCCAGAGGCCCTAGGATCCTTCCCAAAGGCAACCCTTACTACCTAGTTTCCAAGGATAGGAGTTCCAGAGAGCTAGAGTCAAGGCCAGAAAATAAAAAGTTTAATTAGCATCAGTTGATAGGCAGCTCCCAGGTGGCTAGCAATTCCCAAGAACAAAGGGAAACCCAGGACTTTACTGAGGACAAAAGGAGTCTCTCAGATGCCGTGCTCAGGATCACTGTCCTTATTGGGGAAACTGAGTAATAGGGGTGGGGTGTCAGGTGATTTGGAAGAGGATGCTTTTCTCTGTAGTTAATCTCATCATAATGTCGGCTCCCAGAATATTAGGCCTCCATCAAGATAGCATCTGTGGGCTCCTCCTGCTGCTGAATGAAATACTATCTGGGGGCGGCTAGGTGGTGCAGGGAATGGAGCACTGGCCCTGGAGTCAGGAGGACCTGAGTTCAAATGTGGCCTCAGACACTTAGCACAAAAACTAGCCTTGTGACCTTGGGCAAGTCACTTAACCCCAATTGCCCTACCTTTCCCCCTCCAAAAAAAGCAAAAAAAAAAAACTCACAGCACCCAGGTTTTCTCCATTTCTTCCACATTGTATTGACCAGGTATAATGTTAATGGGATTTCAGATCTTCTTCCAACCATGAATAGGCCTCACTAAGGTCAGCTTGCTTAGGGGAGGCTTGCTTGTAGGAAGGCTTTCACACCTTGTGCTCATTTCTAATTAGGCCCTGAGTCATGAGGGTTGTGATGCCCCTGGCTCTGAGAAGTGTATCCATACTCTCAGTTGGGGCTGCTCATGAGAAGGATCTTGTGATTCCCTGGTCCAGACTCTGAGTGGCTGCATGTTCAGAGCTCCCTGACTGCTCAGATGGAAAGGCTCTCTCCATCCAGGGATGGATGTAAAGTGTAGAGTTGATTCAGGCAGTCACAGCCCTGTCTGCTGGTCTTTTGTATTTTCTCTGAAGTTCAGGGTGCTGACTTTTTCCCTGAACTAGTGAATGTGATTTAAAAAGACTGCTGACCCCTTGAACAGCTCTCTTTCCTAGTAAAGCAGATCTAAGAACCTGTGCTAGCGGCCCTCCTGGGGATGCCAGTGTGTTCGCTGCTACGCCAAGGCAGAGTGAATTAGGGAGGCTATCTTCCTCTGAATGAATGATAAGCATTTATTAGGCTCTTACTGTGTGCCAAGCACCTCATAAGCCTGTCCTGACCCTCCAGGAGCTTAACTTACTGACACATATTAGGGAGTCTGTGGCCCAGGAGAGGGTTGTGGTGCAGAAAGTTCCTTTATCTCAGAGTTCAGGCAGCTTGGCTCCACACAAGTGTCTGCCTTGACAGACGCACAGCACTGGGACAATCCTCTGCAGATACACAGCATGGGGAGAGGGGGGGTGGGGGGGGCAGAGAGCAGAGTTTCTTCCTCATCCTTTCCTTCCCATGTCCTAAGCGTCTGCTGCAGCTGAAATTCCAAATGCTCTTCATGGCCAAGGTTTCTCCGGGCTCCTTTGCAGCTAGAGAGTGTCAGAGAAAGTCAGCTCTGGAGTGCAAGGGGGAGGGTCAAGATCTAGGCTAGGTCAGATGTCCTCACAGCTACATTCCCACTCGCCTGAGATTGTGGGATCTGGGGCCTGAGATGTTGCTTTTCACCGCCTCCCCCCACCCCAGCAGCTCAGGGCCCAGCCAATCTTCCTTCCTTGCTGTGCTAGTGACTGAAGGCTTTGCTAATGTCCCAGTGTTCTAACTACACATCCCACAGCTGCTCCCCCCGCATGTGTGGTCCAGAGCACCCCTGGGGTTCCTACCATCATGCCCTGGTGTCTTAACCCACTCAGCTTTGGAGCCTCTCCACCAGGCACAAAGCCACAAGACCCACTCTGCCTGGCCAGCCCCAGCCCCTAGACATGCTTGATGCCCTTGCTTTCTCCGTCTCTATCTGGAAACAGCCATCAGATCAGTGCAGCACCTAAGCCTGGTGATGCAGGAGAAAGGCCTTAGTTTCTGTCTCTGGACGCTTAGCCAGTACAGCTGACCACCCCTTCTAAGCTCCAGATAGGGTCCCCCTGCTCCTCAGTCCAGTGATTGAGAATGCACATGGAGTGAATGGACCTGGGCGGGGCACCTGCAGCCTCCAGGCCACACGCAGCCCTCTAGGTCTTTCTTGCCTCCACGAAGGGGCTGAGACTGATGGAGCGCAGCTTGCTTTGTGTCCCATTGTCAACACAAGCTTCACAAATACTTAGGCTCCTTAGGTCTATCCATTATGGCCATTTTTTTTTCTTTTTGGAGGGCAATTGGGTTTGTGACTTGCCTAAGGTCACACGGCTAGTTTTTGTGTTAAGTGTCTGAGGTCAGATCTGAACTCAGGTCCTCCTTGATGGGGGATGGGATCCCAATAGGTTCAGCAGGAACCCTGATCTTATCCAAGACCAGGAAACCTGCAAGGGCGTCTGGAAAGAATTCAGCTCAGCCTTACTTGGAGTGAGAGTTGAGAAAGTTTATTATTACGCCATTACAGCGGGCAAGAGTCCTTTAGGGGACCTGCGAGTGAGAGGGGTACATGCTTTTACCTTTAAAGGGTAGGGCTGCCATGGTCAGGGCTGACCAGAGTGGAGGGGCCTCAGTGCATAGACAAAGGTCAGAGCTGACCAAGAGGAGAATGTGAATAGACCGTTTAGATAAGATTTGGGCCAGGCGGAGGAGACCAAAGGCAAGGACAAAGGAGGGTGTGGGCCAGGCCCAGAAGAAAGGAAGAGATTAAGTAAGAACAAAGGGGTCACAGGGTGTTGCCTAGGTGGAGTGTGGGATGGGGAGAAGGGGCAGAGCTCAAGGGTGGGAAAGGACAAATTACAACTTCACAGACTGGTTTTACAAGTCGTCCCACCGAGACCCCAGGTACCCCATCATTCTGACTCCAGGGCCGGTGCTCTATTCACTGTGCCACCTTGTCGCCCCTTCCCCTTCCAATGCTTACTGGCATTCCATGGCCTTGCCCTCTGCTATCCCAGCTCTGCCTCTGGCCTCCACTGCCCATAGTAACGCCCTCAACAACCATTAGCTTCACAATACAGTTTTAATGGAACTCTGTGAAGGTCTTGGAGAACATTGCCTGGGGGAGAGAGAAGAGCCAGCTCCACTGAGTTTTACGTAAAGGTCAAATCCAATTATCCTGGTTGGGGACGGGCTTCCTAAATGACCTTTGTTTCTGACAGCCAAGCAATCGATTCCCAAGCGCTTTTGTGTGCTGGAGATAGAGACAAAAGCAAGACAGTCCCTCCCTTCAAGAAGCTTACCTTCTAAGGGGGGAAATCACACAAATACATCCAAATAGAAGCAGAATTAAAATGTAGGTGAAGAAGGGAGGGAGGGCACTAATAACTGGGGGGAACATGAAGGAAAAAAAAGGGATTTTAGTAGGCAGAAGTGAGGAGAGAAAGCATCCTGGGCACAGGGTAGAGGCAGGGGAATGCCTGGAGTCGGGAGATGAGTGTCATATGAGGACCAGCAGAGCGAGTTGAGTAAGCCAGGATGGCTGGACCATAGAGTGAGTAGCAGACTGAGAGGGCAGAAGAGTAAGCACTGGCCTGGTCCTGAAGGGCTTTGAGCATCGAGGGAGCCCCTGGAGTTTATTGAGTAGAGGCACGACACGGTCTGACCTGGGCTTTAGGAAAATCATTTTGGCTGCCAAGTAGAAGACAAGTTGGAGTGGCAAAGGAAAATGAATGAGAAGCCTACTGTAACCGTGCAGGCAAGAGATGATGTGGGCTTGGAGCGGAGCAGGAGCCCGGGGAGTTGAGAGGAAGGGATGGCTACCAGACTGATGGTGTGGAGCTGCAGTCAGCAGGACTTGGCCAGTTGACTGCTTGGATGTGGCCACTGGGGAAAAGGAAGGAACTGGCCTGTGTGGCTGGGAACCTGGGTGTCTGGAAGTGATGAAGGATGGCTCCCAAAAGGCTCAGCAGGAACTCAGATCTTATCTAAGACCAGAACCTTCGATTCAGTCTGGAAAGAATTCAGCTCAGCCTTACTTGGAGTCAGAGTTGAAAAAGTTTATTATACACTTTGCAGCAGGCAAGGATCCTTAGGGGACCTGCAAGTGAAAGGGGGGCACAGGCTTTTACTTTTAAAGGGTAGGGCTGCCATTGTCAGTGCTGACCAGATGGATATAAGGGAACCAAGGCTAACTTGTTACTTCAGTGCATAGATAAAAAGTTAGGGCAGACTGAGAGGAGCTTGTGACTTCAGTGATAGATAGTTTAACTTGGAGATGAGATTTGGGCCAGACAGGAAGCAAGGACAAAGGAGTCACAAGTTGCTGCCTAGGCAGAGTGCAGATAGGGGGAAGGGGCAGAGTTTGAAGCTGGGAAAGGGAAAACATGATTTTTTTTTTTTACAAATTGCAGTTACAATTGTACAAACTGGTTTTACAAATTGATGTTACAGACTGATGTTGCCAATTGGTTTTACAAATTGCTGTTACAGATATAGATCCCAAGCACCCCATCAGAAGGATGGCAATCCCATTCACAGAAATGGGCATGTTTGACAGAGAAATGCTTGGTATGGAAGGGAGAATCATGATCTTTCTTTGGGATCCCAGGCTTACAGCTTAAATGCTTCTTAGTGGTCATGTGCTCCAATCCCTTCTTTTATAAATGAGGAAGTTGAGACCTGGGCCTAGGGAGGTACTGCCCTCCAATCCACAGGACTATCCTGTGAAATCACAGACATTATTCTAATGTTCTAAAGGCAGCTAGGTGGCTCAGCTCTTAGAGAGAGTCTGGACCTGGAGTCAGGGAGACCTGAGTTCCAGTCCTGCCTCAGACCCTCACTAGCCATATGACCCTGATCAAGGGACTTAACCTCTGTTGGTCTCAGTTTTTTCATCTGGAAAGTGAGGGTCATTATAGCCCCTTTCTCCCAGGATTGTCGTGTGGATCAAAGACTCCATCCACACTGGTTCCATTAAGTCAAGTATGTTATAGTGGGAATTTCATTCCCTACAAGGGTTGGACTGGATGACTGCTGAGGTCCTTTCCAGCTCTAAGATGACATAGGTCGGGGATTTTTGTGGATGAGGAAGTGGAGGTGCTAGCCTTGGGGTCAGGAGAGACCTGGGTTTGAATCTCACCTCTGACACTTTCTAGACCGATGACTAAGAGCAGGTCATTTCATTCAATCCTCATCTGTAAAATGGGCACAAGAATGTCTCTATCTCCCCTTACAGGCTGCTAAGAGGACCATGGGAGAGGTCATCTCTGTTCAGCCCTTCATTTGAAACATTTTAGAGGAGTGGCAGGTGACAGGGTGACAACCAGCCCTTATGAGCAAGGTCTCCAGATGGATGATGCAGAGTGTTTATGGGAATTCTGTGATTTTCCCACCTGAGGGAAGGCTTTCTGATGGACCTACATCCAAACACCCCTCGCCCCCCCCCACACACACACAACTACATGATGTTTTTTTTTCCTTCTTAGGTGCTGCAGGACAGCCGGCTCAGGGTCTTTGGGTGAGGAGAAGGCTGGGCCTAAGGGCCCCACTGCTGCCTTTGTCTCTATCACGTCTGTTTTGTCTTGCCCTTAAAGACAGGACAGAGTGGGTCTTGACCCTGTGAGCTTTGAATAGGGAGCATATGAGGGGTCCAGGAGGCGCAGTCCATCGCAGGGTCTGGGGCAGCTGGGACTAGTGAGGAATGAACTGGACCCATCCTGGGAGAGGCTGGTTTCTGCCAGCAAGGGACGGACTTTCCCAGTCCTATGTCCTCAGCCCAGGGATCCACCACTCACTGCCCCCAGTTCTGCCCCTGGTATAGACCAGGAACATTGATGACAGTGGTGGATAAGCATGAAGAAGGGGGAGATGGGAAAATTAAGAAGACTGGTAGGAAAACAATTCCATTTGTGGTTAGACCAAGTTTGGAGGAACCATCCTTCCTTCCTTCTTTGCAGAGGTGGCAGACTATGGGTGCAGAACACTGAATACTCTCAGACTAGGCTGACACAATGGTGAGTTTTTCTAAACTGCTTTTCCCTTCCTTTATCTCTTTGTCCCTTTTTATTACAAAAGATGACTCTGGGCGGGTGGACATGGGGAAGGAACATACATGTATACAATTTCTGTGTTTATGAATGAATATATTTGTATATGTACATATATATGCACATACATTATGTGTGTATATATATCTCTATATAATCTCCCCTATGATCCTCACAGCAGCCTTCAAAGGAGATACCAGAGACATTATTATGCACCTCTCACTGTCTCTGTCTTTCTCACTGTCTCCTCTCTCTGTCTCTGCTTCTCTTTGTCTGTCTGTCTCTCTGTGTCTGCTTCCCCCCCACACACTGTCTCTGTCTTTCTCTCTGACTCTGTCTGTCTCTCATCCATCTCTCCTCTCTCTCTCTCTCCTCTCTTTTCTGTCTCTCTTCTCTGTTTCTGCCTCTCTCACTGTCTGTCTGTCTCCCTCTCTCCTCACTCTCACTCTGTCTCTCCTCTCTCTCTCTCTCTCTTCTCACTCGTCTCTCTCTCTTCTGTTTCTGCCTCTCTCTTCTCTCTTGTCTCTGTCTCTTCTCTGTTTCTACCTCTCTCCCCTCTCCCTTCTCTCGTCTCTGCCTCTCTTCTCTCTGTTTCTGCCTCTCTCACTGTCTTTCTCTCTCCCTCTATCTCTTCTCTCTGTCACTCTGTCTCTCCTCTCTCTCTTCTTTCTTGTCTCTGTCTCTCTCTTCTCTCTGTCTGTGCCTCTCTCTTCTGTCTGTCTCATACGAAGGTCGTGTGAAAATAAAAGATAAAAAGGATTTGTGTTTGAACACTATTTCTGCCACTTGCTGCCTGTGTGTTCTTGGATAAGTCACCTCCCTTTGAGCCTCAGCTCCATCCTCCCTCTTCAGCCTTCAGAAGTTGAATTTTCACAGGGGCTGGGCCTGGATTAATCATTGGTTATTGATGTAATACATAATTCCTCTCACTGGAGGATCAGGAGGCAGCCACCCCCAGTCAGGGGCCCAGTGGGACTGTGAAGGCTGAGTCAGGCCTCAGTGGGCCTTCCGTCACTGACCTTCAGCTCCCTCAGGGCTGCCTGAAGCTGAGGGCTTCACTCAAGGGAGCTGGATGGGGAGTCCAAGGGCCTGGGTTTGAATTCACACATGACTCAGGGCCTCAGCATCCCCACCTATGAAAGGAGAGGCTCTGACAAACTGTCTCCAGGGTCCTTTCTAGCTCTGACAGGCCTTGCCAAGGCCTCCGTGTCTCCATCTGTCAAATGGGTGTAGGATGGGGGGAGCTCTAAGGCTCCTCCCAGCTTGGATGGCCATACTTCGGGGGTCTGGGATGCTGCTGCTATGAGGTAGATGCAAGAAGCCTTTCTAAACAGTCTGTTATCCTGCAGACAGTTTGGTGGTGAGCTCCTCTACTTAGCCAGGCTGGTCCCCAGACAAGAGACACGAAGTCCTCGACTGGGCCCTTCCTCCAAGCCTTCCTAGCTCTGTGGGGCCAGAGCTCTGCAGGGCTAGGCCAGGTGCTGATGAGGGGCCCCTTGCCCCCACGCAGATTGGGCTAAGCTTCCGAGGTTCCTGCTACCCTGGAGATTCTGGGGGGGACAGATTTTTCTCCCTCTCTTTGCCCAGTCCTGTGATTTCATCAATGTAGGGAACTGCCAGGCATGAAAACCCCTTCCACCAATGCAGGTGCAGATAGAGGACTCCTTGGTAACTTACCTTCTTAAGACAGCTGCCTGGGGTGCAGAGAGATAGATAACTTACCCAAGTTCACTCAGCCACAGGGGTCACAGGCAGAACCTGAACCCAGGCCCCAGGACCCTTTAAGCAGCCAGGCCACCCTGCTCTCCACCAGGAGAATACTGGTAGTAAAAAACTGGACCTCCATGGGAAGCCAGGGGCCTTTGAGAGCCATAGTCTTCCAGAAGGAATCTGGCTCCTTCTCTTCTGTTTCCTGGGCCCCTCAGCCTTTGTAAATCATGAGACCACTCCATTCATGGTTCCACAGGGTTCTGGGCTGGAAATAACCTCAGGAAATGTCTAGTCTAGGGGTTCTCAACCTGTTTTTTAAAATTTTTTTTAACCATTTTGATCCCTGCATTTCCCTCTAATTGGTGTCCTTGCTAGTCCCCCCACAGAACAATAGAGAGAGTTGTGGCTCTGAATAACTTTATCTTCCTCTTTAATTAAATAAAAGGAGGGGAGAGGGAGACCCATGGAGGGGAAGGGCAGAGGACCAGGACACCTGCCTGATCTCAACTCCATCCCAGAGATCTCTGAGCCTCCCACCCAGGCCCCCCTCCCTTTTCTAGCTGCAAGATCCAAAACCTCAGGTTCTCTACCCCTGGGCCCTCTAGGACCCCACCTGTGGAGCCTCAGTACCTCTGGCTGTGTGTACCCTTTGGGGAGGAGAGCCCACTTGACTCTCAATTCTGTGAGCCAAACAAGAGGCCCAGAGGGAGCTGCCACCCACCTTGAGAGCTACACTCTAGGTTGGGCATAGCAGGCAGGTTTGTCTAGCCTGGTAGAAACAGCAGAGGCAGCTGTGATAGTAATGGCAATTAAAGATTCCCCTGTATTGGCTTGGTTTTCAAATTGATTGTGTTAAAACCCAGAGTTTGTTAATCCCACCTGTGGGATGGACTTGTTGATGTGAAAAGAAAGTCCTGAACTGGGAGGAGCTGGTGATGTAGATTTGGAGACACTAGAGAGAGGCGGAAGATCTTTTTGGAAGCAGCACCTCGTGGAGAGAGAGAGACTAAGAGAATTGCTGGTGGCCGCTTTGAATTGCCCTGGACTTTTGAGACCTGCCCCCTGAGCTGCCAAGGACTGAGGAGACATGGCTGTTTTGCTGGTACTTTGTCTGTCTGTTTTGATGTTGTTTTGCCAGATTTGTCCACTGGTGAAAGACAGTCCTTTTGTTGAAGAAGTCCTGGAACCTGGCTGTTCGCTAAGAAGCCCTGAGACTGTCCTGCAGACAGAGAGTGAATACTGTCCACTGGTGAGGGACAGTGCTGTTGTTGCAGGGGTCTGGAGACTGTCCTGCAGACAGAATGAATACTGTCCACTGGTGAGGGACAGTGCTGTTGTTGCAGGGGTCTGGGAGCCTTTCTGTTGGTTCAGAAGCCCTGAAGAAGGATTTTCTTGTTGTATGTTTACAGAAATCCTGGGAGAGGGCTTTGCTAATGTGTTCAGGGGTTCTAGGACTGTTCTACAGACAAAGGATAAATTCATGAAGGGATTGGCAATGTATCTTATGGCCTTGCTAAGCCTTGTCTCCCCAGGAACTAAGATTGCTGAGAACTTGCCTCGTGTCAAGATGAAGAAAAGACCTCCATTTGGGTATTAAGTGCTGTGTTTAAACTTGATGTAACTCTGGGGTAGATTCAATTGTGATCCAGGGGTGGGGAACTTTTGACCTTATTGTGCTCTGTGATTGACAAATGAAGGTACTTTACCTATGTTTGGAAACTAATCTCCATTTGAGAAGAGGGGTTTTGTGGTGGACTTAATTAAGGTATAGCCTAGGGGTGGAGTAGAATTTAGAACAGGGACTTTGTAATTGATTGAATGATTGGAAGGTCCTGGGGTGGGGTAGTCCTTGGAGATTATTTAATCACGTTTAGTAAATGCTGTATTTGGAATGATGTCATGTTTTGATCTTCTCTGTTCTTGGTTGGTCACTGAATAAAATGGAGAGCGCCTATGCTGGTATTCTGAACCTTGGGAAGTTGCCTTTCCTTGGCATGACATTACAGCAGCCCAAGCAGCAGGAGCCCCATTTTATAGATGGGAACTCAGAAGAGGGTCAGATGCTTTTTCCAAGATCACACAGAGCCAAGACTCGAAAACAGTTTTTGTGACCTTAGGACTGTGGATAGCTCTTTCTGCTGGGGAGTTTGATGGTCTAGGCTTGGAGGGTTAAGTCTCCTGCTAAATCTCTTCTCTCCTTAGCTAATTTTCTTGGAAAGGCTGTTGACACTCAGGAACTCTCCTCTCTCAATTCTTTGGACTCTGGCTTCCCAGCCTGTCACTCACCTGAAGCTGCTCTCCAGTCAACAATGGTCTCTCAATGGCCAAATAGAAAGGCTTTTTCTCAGTCCTCAGTTAGCCTTCCTGCAGACTTTGACACTCAGCCACTCACTAGCTCTGTCTAAGCCTTTCTTTTCTCTCTGAGCTTTGTGACTCTGCTCTCTCCTGGATCTCCTGTCTGTCTGCTCCTCAGTCTTCCTGCCTGGATCTTTCATGCAGGTCACTTTCCCAACTGTGGAGATGCCTCCCAGACTGTCCTTTCTGTCTATGCTGTCTTACTTGGTGATCTCATCCACAAAACCAAGGTTCTGCTACCATCTCCATTCAGATGACTCCCCAGTCTACAGGTCCAGGTCTAGCCCCAGCCGTTAGGCTGAGCCCCAGTCCCCCATCACCAACTGTCTGGTGGATATGTTGGACTGAATACCTCACAGGTGTCTCAAATATAACATGTGCAAAGCAGAACGCATCATCCTTCTCTTCTCCCCCATCCCGAACCTGCCCTTCCTCTCCATTTCCCTCTTACCGTAGAGGAAGGGTCAGCAAGCTTGGTGGGAAGTGGTGTGATTAGAAGGACAGGGGCAGGAGGGAGAGCTGTGCACACAGAAGGGACAAGGCTTAGCAGAAGAGCCAGTAAAGGGGATGAAGGAGCTAGGGAGGAGACCAAGTCTGGGGGACTGGGGGAAGATGGTGGTAATAGGGAAGGCTGAGGAAGGACGGAAAGGGCAAGCTGATAGATTCTGTCAGGGGTATGCTATGTTCTAGATACTTTCAGTAAACCCAGTTCAAAATGTCCAGTAGGCAGTGGGCGATGTGGGACTGGAGCGCAGGAGAGACTGAGGCTCCTAGGAACCGATTTGGCAATTTATTACAAAAGATAACTGAAGTCATGGGGGCTGATGAGACCACCATGGGAGGGGGCATAGAGAAAAGGGGAGAGGGCCCCAGACACAGCAATGGAGAATCCGAAAGACTAGTCAAACAGGTGGGAGGAGGAGTGAGAGCAGAGGCGGGACAGCCCAGAGAGAAGGAAGCCATCGTCCAAGGATGGAGGTGATCACATCTGGCAACTGAGGCACTGATGACTTTGGAGAGAGTCAAGAAAAAGCAGGAGGTGCAGAGCC
Source organism: Petaurus breviceps papuanus (assembly GCF_028583685.1). Classification (NCBI taxonomy): domain Eukaryota; kingdom Metazoa; phylum Chordata; class Mammalia; order Diprotodontia; family Petauridae; genus Petaurus; species Petaurus breviceps. The sequence continues at coordinate 2,569,134 of NW_027186331.1, forward strand.
TGGGAACCTGGGAGCAGGGAGTGTAAGTCACTGGCCTGGGCCTGATGCTGCAGGGTCCGGGGCAATGACCCGAGCATATTCAGGGGCCATAGGTTTGGAGAGGGGATTGGTTCACGTGCAGTGTGTATCATCAGCACAACTGACTGATGCAGGTTCCCCACGGGGACAATCTGGATGTGTCATGGAGACATTCTGGAATGGGCTCCAGTCTGCAAACCACTGGTAAGGAGAAGCCTTTTTCAGCTGGCCAGGTGGCTGGCAGGAGAGGCCCTATCTCACCTGCATTCTTTTGACTCCTTTGGAGACCATTATCTGGAGAGAGAAGAGATAAGGGAGAAGGCCTTGGGGCCTTCTCGCCATGGTGCCATGGTGCCATGGTGCCTTGGTTCTCTGGTCCTTGGGCCACTGGTGCTCCTCCAGAAGATCAGAGAGCCTAGAATTCTAGCACCTGGGTTTTGTAGCCAGCCCAGAATAGGAACAAGAAGGGGCCTTCAGCCCCTCGGAGTGGACTCACCTACCAATGTGCCTCATCCTGCCATGAACTTGGTGGCGTTAATGTCAGATGGGGACCACACTTTCCCTAAAGACTGAGGTGATACAGGGAAAAGTGTTTTTGCCATTGCTATATCTTTGAAGTCATACCCTCCCTAAAAGCTACTTGATGTTGATAAATGAAGTTGAGTCACTGGCAGTAAGGGCAGAAGGCCATGTCTGGTAGGGGCCGAGGCCACGAAAGGCTCCTTCACGGCAGACACAGTGAAATGAGTGACAGCTCATTGGGGGAGAAGCTGCTAGCAGTTGGAGGGGTGGGTCAGGAAGGATTTCAGCAGAGCCCAGGTCAGACACTAATGAGTCATATGACCCAAAGCAGGCCATTTCAGTGCCATTTGCCCCCAGTTCGAGGGGTTCCAAGGAGGTGATGCCTTGAAGGTATTCTGCAAACATACAAGCATGAGACCATGAAGCCACAGGACCACAGGACAGCTGGAGGCATCAAGATCAGGAAGGGGGGGAGAGAGGGGAGACTGGAGGCCAGGAGGCCCTGAGGAGGTTCTGAAATAGAAAACTGATGAAAGGCTGTTAGGAACTACTCGGGTCTGAGCTCCTAGCTCAGCTCAGGGACTGATGCCCACGATGTTCTAGGTCTGACTTCAGATGACCTCAGGACCCCAGAATGGGAGTTGTTGGAGACTTCCAGTCCAAACCCTTGATTCTACAGATGAGGAAACAGGCCCAGAGAAGGGTCCTCTAGGGAAGGGGTTCTTAACCTGGGGTCTGCAGATAGATTTTAGGGAACCCATAAATTGGATGGAAAAAATACACCTTTATTTTCTGTAACCTTTGGTTTCTTTTGTAAATCTATATATTTAGTCATTCAAAAATGTTATTCAAAGGAATGGCCATCCACAGGCTTCACAGAGGTTGGTGAGTTGGGGGCGTCCATCTCAAGCGCAGGGAGATTTCCCCTGGTGGAATGGCGGCATGAGAACAGTTTGCTCCGAGGGCCGTGAAGGCAGCTGAAGCGAGGCCATGGAGCGCTTTGGTCAGATATCAGAGACCCCCAGGTCGTCCGCTGTCTCCCAGGCCCATGGCCCTTTGAGGACTCTGGAAGAGAGAATGAGGCTGACGGGCTCTGTGCAGCTCCGCCTGGCTTAAAGCCAGCGCACATGGAAGTCAAGATGTCACTGGTCCTCTGTGAAACCAAGGCTGAGCAGCCCTGATCCAAGGCCCAGGCAGCGAGGTGGGGTGTCTCCACAGCCCCCTTCCCCAGGCTCCAGAAGACCTGGGCCAAGGGGCCGCTGGGATGAAGAAGCAGGATGGGGCTGGGCTCCTGTGGCCCTTGAGCATTCGAAGCCTACTCAGGCTCCCCGTCCTCCTGGATCTCAGCATCTCCACCACCCCCACCGCCTTTCCTTTTTCCTCTGATGGAGGCAGCAAAAAGGTTATTAAAGCCCACTGCACAGAGGAGAAGGGACGAGACTTGTCCAGGCTTACCGCTGCGGCCGGAGACCTGTCCAGGGTCACCTTGTGGCCGGAGACCTGTCCAGGGTCGCCGCTGTGGCCAGAGTAGGTAAGGGTGGCTGGGAGGCCTCTGCCCTGGTCCACTAGGGCCCTGACCTCTAGTGACCCAGGCCTGTTTGTTCATCTTAATCATGGGAAATTTAGAAGGGAGGGAAGGAAAGGGGGATGGAGGAGAGAGGAAGAGGGGGTGGGAGGTGGGAGGGGAGGGACAAGAGGGAATTTCTAACTGGAAATAAGCAGGGTTGGAGTCAGAGAAGAGGGACCTCACAGCCTGTCTAGACTTAGTTTCCCCACCTGTGAAATGGGGACAAAAGCCACACGGATGTTCTAGGGCCTCCTACTGATATCATGAAAGGCAAGGGACTTGTTCAAGGTCACCAGGCTGCCAGTGGCCAAGGGGAAGAGTCAGACTCGGGGTCTGAGGATGAGTGGCATTCTCCGGTCCCCATGAGCCTGGGGGGGGGCCCACAAAGGATTCTGGGGGCTTCCCCCATTCATGGGGGGGGATGGGGTGGGGGGGCAGGGATTGAGCACTTGAGCGCCTGCTGTATACCAGGCACTGGGCAACCCTGCAAAGTGGGACCTATTATCCCCATTTTACAGTTAGGGAAACTGAGGCAGACGGATTAAATGACTTGTCTGGGAGAGGTGGAGGGGTCTTAGACAGGTCTAACCCCTTTATTTTACAGAAGAGGAAACTGAGGCCCAGAGCAGTCAAGTGACTTGCCCAGGGTCACCCAGAAAGCGCTGGAGGTAGAATTTGAACTCAGGTCCTCCTGACTCCCTTCCCCCACTAAGCAGCTTCTTCCCCTTCTTTCTCCGGTTTCTCTTCCCCTGTTCCCTCCCCCTCTCCAGTCTTTCCCGCCCATCCCCCCCTCCTCCACGCGTCCTCCGCCCTCCCGCCCAACGGTCCACCAGCCCCCCTCCTCCACGCGTCCTCCGCCCTCCCGCCCAACGGTCCACCAGCCCCCCTCCCCTCCAGCGCCGGCCCCGCCCCCTCTGCAGCAAACCCGCGCCCGGCTCCCCCACAGTCCCATTGGCCACGTGGCCTGCCACGTCTCCGAAGGGACCAATGAGGGGCGGCGGCGCGCGACGGCGGCTGGTGATTGGCGGGCTCGGGCCTGGGGGCCCGGTGCGTCTCCCCGGAGGCTCGAGCGCGCTCCGCCTCAGCCTGGCTGGCGGTTTAAAGATGGCGGCGGAGGCGCTCGTGCCCCGCGTTCCCTGACCGACGGACGGCGGGCGGGCGGGCGGACGGACGGAACGAACGAAGGACGGACGGGCTGTCGAGCGGAAGGAGCGAGGCCGCGGCGTTTGGGGGAGCGGAGCGGCCTACGCTTAGGTGGGCGGCGGGAGCGGAGGCCAGGCCGGGCCGGGGAGGGGCGGGAGCGCGAGCGCGAGCGGGGCCGGAGGGGGTGGGGCGGCCGCGCGCCCCGGGGCCCGCGCCCCTCCCCCACTGCGGGAGCCCGGGGCCAATGAATGGTGGCTCCGCGGGGGGGGGGGGGCCCCCCCCGCCCCCCCCCCGCCCCCCTTTTGGGGGCCCCCCACCTCCCCCCCCCCGGAAGCCCCTCCCCCTCCAGCCTCCTTCCTGAGCCTCCCCTTTCCTCTCCGCGGTCCCCCAGGGCACCCCTCCCCCTCCCTTTCTTCGCCGCGCGGCCTCGGGAGCCCCGCCACCCGGCTCTGCGGGTCTGGGAGGGCGCGCCACTGGGAAGCCGAGCCTGGCGGGGCAGACGGAGCCCCGGGGGCCGGCCGGGCCCGGGCGGCTCGAGAAGCGCGTTGAAGGCCGAGTCCGGCACTTCGGGTGTTCCCCTGGAGGGGGTGGGGCGCCGGGCGGGGCGGGGCCGGTGGGGGTCCAGCTGCGAGGGCTCCGGGCTGGGCGCTCCAGGGGAGCCGGTCCGCGGCGCGGCCTCTGAGAAGGAAGGCTAGTGTGCGAACCCGGAGGAAGAAGGCTCCTTGGGCAGGTGCCGGGCGCGGGGGGGAGGGGAGGCGAGGCGCGGGGGGGGTCCTCCTCCTCCGGTGGGGTTCTAAGGGCTCGTTGCCGCGCCGGGGCTTCATGGGTAACTTTGGGCTTGCTTAAGGAAGTTTCCGTGAGTTCGTGCCGCTTTAGGCAGGCGAGGTGAGGGAGGCCGATTTAGCACCGATCCTGAGCCCCTTCGGTCAGAACCTGGACGTGGGTCAAGCAGAGTCAAAAGAGGCCCGAGTAAGAGAAGTTTTAAGCCATCAGAACGTTGGGTGCCTTTCCCAGGTGTGTGGGAGCTGCCGCTTGGCCTGCACCTCTCCTGGGTGCAGGCGGGAGCCAGGCTCCCTCAGGTCCGTGGTGATGGGCTGGCTAGCACGGGCTTAGAGAACAGGGTATGGGGGCGGCCAGGGAGTGGAGCACCGGCCTCAGACACTCAACACACACACTCGCGTGACCTTGGGCAAGTTACTTAACCCCAACTGCCCTCCGAAAAGCAAAAAAAAGTAACAGGGTATGTGGTTAGGGAAGAGAATGGCCAAGGCAGTAAGGGAGGCAGGGCTGATCTATTCTGCGGGAAGTCTTTGGAAGGGTGTTTCTCATTTAGAGTAACAGATTTCAGATGACCGATATGAATGAATGGGTTGTTTTGTACGTGGGGTTTGTGATCATCCAAATCTCCCTTTGGTGCCTTCACAGGTTTGTCATTTGGCCCAGGTAGAGGGATTTCCGGGAGTCCAGAACTCTTGCTTGATTCACGTCTCTCTTGGAAAAAATCCATGTGCTGATACAGAATTACAGCCCCCGAAATAGTCTTTTTGAGTTGCCCATGGGGAAAAAAAGCAATCTTTGCTTGCTTGATGGCTAACCTGGCGAGATAAGCCTCCCACACACATACTTGGGGTGGGTTGGGAATTACTTGGTACAAGCAGCAATGTTGAAGGCTTCGTTTGGTGTCAGCAGTGAGCTTGCCACTGCATCTCCCGGACACTAAGCTGATTCAGAAAGGCTGCTCTTGATCAGATGAAACTGGGTTGAGCTGGTTTCCCACTCCCAAGTTAGCATTTTCTGCCAGATGAGGGCCGTATTTCATGCCATACATAGGTTTTTCATTACTTTTGTGTTTTTTCAATTCTGTGGCTTTAAAGAAAGGCTGTTACTCTGGAAGCATGCAGCAGTTAGAGCTCTCAAAGAGCACACTTCTATGACTGTAAGAGATATCGAGGCAGCTGTTGATGTGGGAAAGGCAAGCATTTCAAGAATCATTCACATAGCACAGCTGAAAACAAAAAACTGTTAAAAACTGGCATTGTTACTGTAAAACCTAATTCTCGGAAAACAAGCAAAGGACCTTTCTCCAAACTAGGCTACATATATAACTGTGTGTATTTGAAGCATCTGTAGTGTGGCTGTGGCATAAGTTTCTTGAAGTTTGGAAGAACATCAAGAAGACCCCAGTATATATAACAGCTATCCAAGGGGGGAAATGTTTGTCTTAGAAAAGACAATACAAAGACTGGAGTACTTATGACTAGAGAAAAGGTAATGTTGCCTAGGAACTGGAAAAAGTAATTTTCACTGTGATAAAGCTCACTTTTCCATTCAGGGTTGTACCAAAAACTCTTGTCAAAAGAAGGTGAGACTGTAAGATCTAGTCATCTTTTTCACATTGCTCCCAGGAAGCCTAGAAATCTTGTCCCCATGGAAAGAATGATGATCTCAAATACATAGGTCAGTACGTTTCCCGAGAGCGTATCCAGGATATTCTGAAATGGAGATGGAACAATTTCAACATGACCTTGAACCAAGCCATGCATTACATTTATATAGCACTTACTGTGTTCCAGGAACTGTGCTAAGCCCTTTTTAGAAATATTGCTTCATTTGATCCTCAGTACTATTGTGATCCACATTTTCCAGGAGACTGAAGCAGACAGGTTATTTATTGGGACTTGCCCTGGGTCATGGAGGTAGTGTGGCTGGATTTGAACCCTGGTCTTCCCAATTCTAGGCCTAGTGCTATGTCCTGCGCCAGCTAGCCACCTGCTTAAGAAATTTATCCAGGAGATAAAAGGCAACTGTGTTACGTTGGCCTGGAAACTCACCTGAATTGAATCCCATTGAACACATGTAGGGAACGCTTAGAAAAAAATGTACTTTGGCTCAAGTGGTGACTATATTCCAGGAATTGTGCAAAGCACTAGGAATCCAAAGCAAGGCAGCAGACACTCAGGGAGTTCCCAGCCCAGTGGAGGAGGCAACATTCAGACAACCATGGACACCAGCTCTGGACAGAATCAATGGGAGAAAATCCAGAGGGAAGGCCCTGGGATTAAAGGGAACTGGGAAAGGCTTTGCAGAGATGAGTTTTTAGTTGGGCCACAAAGGATGGCCAGTGATACCAGTCTGGAGATGGGCTAGCTGGTGGCCAGGGTCCCTGTCCTAAGACTGGAAAGGTGAGGGAGGGCCACAGGGAGATCCTAGAGGCATTAGGGAGCCACTAGAGATTAATTTGACAGCTGAGAGACTCAGGCAGGCAGCCTCCCAGCAGCTAGTGCAGTAGTCTAGTCATGAGGTGAAGGCCTGCACCAGGATGGAGGCAGTGCCAGAAGAGAGAAAAGGAGTATTCAGCAGATGTTGTGAAGGTAAAATCAACAGGCCTTGGCTAGAGATGAGAGAGCAGGAGTATTCTGGGGTGACACCTAATCCCTGGCTTAGAAGTGCAGGTCATGGGGAGGATGTTGGTGAGGATTATCCCAAGGACTAAGGGAGAAGTTAGGAAGAGGGAAGGGTTTGGAAGGAAAGATAGACGAGGCCAGTTTGGGACTTGACAAGGTTAAGAGGTCTATAGGACATCTAATTTGAAATGGCCAGTAGGCAGTTGGAGGTTAGGAGAGAGTAGGGCTGGACAGGTCAGTTTGAGAATCACTGGCATCAAGATGATTTTATCCGTGGCAGCTGATGAGATCACCAAGTGATAATGTAGAGGGAAAAGAGAACAGGCCCCAGGACTGAGCTTTGGAGGATACCCGCAGTGCTAAGGGTGATACCTGGTGAAGGTCCAACAAAGGAGACTTGGGAGGAGAACCAGGAGTGGCATCGTGGAAACCTGAGAGCAGAGAGGATCAAGGAGAAGAGGGTGATTTGCCGGTGAACTGTACAGGAACTTGGGATAGAGCAGTTTCTGGTGAATAAGGCTAGGATCCAGACTAAAGAATTGAGAGAAGAAAGGAAAGGAAGTGGAGGCATCTAATGGAGATGGCCTTTTCAAGGAGATTGTTTTAAATGTTTTTATATATCCACCTTGAGACATTCATTAGACATTTGGAGATGGAAGTCTGGAGGTTAGGGCGTCAGATTATAGACAGATGTGTGTGGAATCATCACTGATTGCAGGTCACAGCAAAATGAGGTTGTTGATGTTAATTCTTCTTAAATGTAAAAACAAAGTTTGTTATTAGGCAATCTGTTCAATTAGTTTACTTTGTCCCAGTCTCTCCCTGGTCTCTATTTGAGGCCTCTCTGGGTTGACAGAACCTGCCAGTGTCTGTTTGCTGGGCCAGTCTTCAAGAACCCCTGATCACTTTTTGTGTCATGGTTTGTCTTGGATCAGTCGATATGGGGTAATGAGGCTGTGGGTCAATAACCCTTGTCTTATCCAAACTCCTAACCTTTCCCTCCACTTGCTCTTCTCTCTCTCAGCTCTCACTCACATGAAACTGGTTTTTCCAAAGTTACCTGGGATGTTTTAACAGCCACTGCAGAGGATCATGGGATCATGGGTTTAGAGGTGGAATCTAATGGCTTGTTTTCATCTGCATCCTTCTTCTCTTGACCTCCCATTCTTTCTGGATATTGCTGGGTTTTCTTATTTTTTTCCTTTGGAAAGGGGAAGGCAGGGCAATTGGGATTAATTGACTTGCCCAAGGTCACACAGCAGCTAGTAAGTGTTAAGTATCTGAGGCTGCATTTGAACTCAGGTTCTCCTGACTCCAGGGCTGGTGCTCTGTTCACTGTGTCACCTCTCCGACCCTGTTGCTGGGTTTTCACGAGCTGTCTGGTGCTTCCATTCTTCATCCTTGTCAAATCCCCTAAGGGTGAGTGTCCCCAGAGTCATTTTTTGTGCTTTCTAGCTTGGTGATCTCAGCTCCCACGGATTCCTTTATCTCATGACCCTGAGATTTGTAGACTTAGTCCCTGGGCCTCTCCTGAGATCCAGCTTCAAATCACCATTTACCTGTTGGACATTTCCCTCCAGGTGACTGAAGGCTTCTCCCACTCACCATCTCTAAAACAAAACTCTTCTGCACTTGCTTATTTGTATGAATTACTCACTAGAGGTAGCCTAGGAGCCTGGGAATACCAGGCTGGCCCCTGGAGCCTCCCTCTGGGAAGCAGCAACCCCTTTGGAGATGTGTCTTGGAAGGTGCCTGCCTCCTCAAGACTGACAATTGACCTGGAAAAGAAGGTTCTTGGGCTTGGCATAGGAATGGAAGGACAGCCGGGAGTGGATCCAACTTCATCTGAGATGTCCCTCAGTTCTGCTGGGCTTTGCCCTCCAACTTGTAGCTGAAGCCTGTGGCCTCCACGTGTTCCCAGCCCTTGGGAATGGCACTTTGTGCTTATTTGGTGCATTCATTCTAAGCTCAGGGTCATTCTGAACTCTTTTTCCTTTTCCCCATCTATCCAGTCAGTAGCCAATCCCCAGTAGCCTAGTTCATGCCTTCATCTAATCTCCCTCCTGCCTCTTAAGTTTGCCCTCTCCTTTCTTCCCTTCACACCCACTGCCAAAGGGTTTTCCTAAAGTACCAGTTGATATCACTTTGTTTATGACTTCCCCTATCCTGTAGAATGAAAAATAAATTCCTCTTGGGCATTTACAGGCTAGTTTGAGTCCACCTTTCCAGGCTCATCACTTCCCTGCATACACAAGGTCCAGCCCATCTGGCTATTTCTCACACATGATATTCTAGGCCTGGAATGGGCTACTCCTCAGGTCCTCTGGCTTCCTTGAAAACTCCCTGTAGGACAGGGAGACCCTTCCTGATTTCTCCCTCCATTACTCTGGATGTATGTGGATTTACATGCCCCGGCTCCCTCGTGGAAGCTCCCTGAGAGCAGAGGTCTCTTTGTATCCCCAGTGCTTGGCACATAGTAGGCACTTGAAATGCTGTGGCCATAGACTTGTGCCCCAAGTTCACTGGAAATTGAGTGAGAGAATGGGTCTGGGGAGCGCCTCCCAGGTAAGGCAGTAGCATATCTTTGTTTGGCTGCTCCATGCCTTTGTTGAACCCAGTGATGCAAATAGTGGGGAAATACAGGAAGTATTCTCCCAGCTCTTGAGGAGGTCCCCTTCAGTGGGGAAGCAGACAGCCTCATTCCTTCTCCTGTTCCTAACTCTTAGTAACTCTCAGATACTCTCACAATTCTGTCAGGTTGAACACATTTACTTAGTTGCTGCTGTGGCCCACCTCCTTGCTAAGCATCAGTGGGTGGTATGAAGGCTTCTGTAATGGTCCAGATATAAGTCTAAACTCTGCCTTGTATAAAACCTAAGTTTGGTGTGGATTTTGAGCTCTTTTTCTGTATGAGTATTTGTTTTTGTGTGCCACCAGAGAGAGAGATCATTTGGGAAGTGTAGCCTATATTCAGATAGACTTGGTGAATGTGTCCCCTACCCTCAAAAAGCTTGAGGTCTATATCAGACAAATGATAAACACATGATCATTGAGTTGTAGTTTAAGATGGCAATTAAGACAGGGATTAAATGCAGGGGGCTGATAGATAGTCGTGAATGAAATAACTGCTCATTTTTCAGCCCTCTGGGTGATTTTAGTAACTGCCATCCTGCTGAGCTAGGAAAAAGCCTGTGGATGTTTTATTACTTAACCCAAAGGCTTGATATGAACCCAAAATTTGTCTTAACCTGAAAAAATTTTTACCCCCCAAAAAATTATTTTGTAGTGTTATCCCAGGGAAGTGTGAGTATGACTTGAAACTGTTCTGCTACTGTCTGCATTAAGCTCTGGGAGCGTTTTAATGATTTATTCTTTCCTTCTCTAAAGTATTCTGAGGTGTCCTAGAACCATCCTAATATAAATCAGTTCTGTGCCCTGTGAGTAAGAAACAAAGTAATTGTAACTTTGGCTGTGATCTCTATTCTGGAGAAGAAGAGGGGGGGGCTTTCTAAAAATGCATGGCCGTGTGGCCAGAAGAGTGTGAGTGGGTGCGCATGGGGCGCCTTGAGAGAACAGCCCGGCTGTGTGGCCTTCCATTTGTTAAATATTTCAGCAAATTGGTGATGTTTTTTAACAATTTCTTTGCAGGTTGAAAGAAGAAAAGGAACTTAAGGACTGCACAGCTGCTCCCTCCACCTCAGTCTTCAGCTGTTTAAGCTGAATGCATTGTGATTTCCAATAATTGAGACAGTGATTTTAAAAGCTGTCTACATTAATGAAAAGAACAATGTAGTCAGCTTAGCTAAGTCAGCAATGTGGCCTATTGCCTAACTTGATGGATTGTTGCATGTTAGGAGAATAGATTGGCATAATCTAAGGTTTTATTCTTTGAAAGTGGTCATTTTAAGAGTACTGAAGATATGGAGACATTGGAAAGCATAGCTCCTCTCCAGCAAGAGTCTACAAGAGAATTGATTGTGGAGAACCACCTTTCTCTCCCGCCACTGCCTCCTAGCGAACAGCCTCCACCACCCCCCCTGCAAACGTCCAGTGACGCAGACGTAATGGACGTTGGCTCTGGCGGTGCTGGACAGTCAGATACCCCCGCTGGGGATGTGTACGCCCACTTCGGACCCCAGCTGCTCACCAAAGGATCTGCTCCCTACAAAAGCCGCCTCTGCATAGACCCAGACAGCTGCGACTTGAGCCCGAGAACAGCCCGTCATGCCCCTTTAGTTCGGAAATTCATCCCAGACCTTAGGTTACTGAAGGATGTCAAGATTAGCGTCAGCTTTACAGAGAGCTGCAAAAGCAAAGACAGAAAGGTTCTCTATACTGGAGCTGAGCCAGACGATAAGGCTGAGGCAGCTTTTAGCATAAATGATGTCAAAGGAGATTTTCATGTGTGTCCTTTCGATGGTAGTCACGGGAACATAGTAGGAGTAGTGGGTGAAAGTGTAGACAAGAGGGATGAGGAAAATGAGATTGATCAGGAAAAGAGAGTGGAGTATGCAGTGCTGGATGAGTTAGAAGAATTTACTGACAATATGGAAATAGAGGAAGAAACAGGAGGGTTCACAGCTAAAGCAATTTCTCAACGAGATAAAGTGGACGAAGACACCTTGAATTTCTCCTATGAGGTATGTCTAATTCCTTTTCTGGCTTTTAGAGAAATCTAGGAAAAAATAATTTAGGGTTTGCTGTTATCTTTCAGAAGCCAACATTGAAGAGGGAATCATTTTCCCTACTGTGCATGATGGAATGATTTCATTTTAGTAAGAAGAAAGTTAGAGAAAGCATTAAGGTTTTATCAAAACTCTTAGAAAAAGTTGTCACTAATAATTTCTTTTTTCTTGGGCCAGTTTGAACAACCATTTCGGAAGGTGCTGCTGTGGACTCTGCATCTGCGGTGTGTTTAACCCATTTGTGTCTAGTGAGAGAGATTTCATTCAGTTTGTTTTTTCAGATGATCTTGAGCCATTACATGGAGATCCAGTGACCATATTTGAAAGCTACCCATTTATTTTTCTCTTACTTTGCTATGATCTTTTAAGAATGATGTTACATTTGCCAGTGGAATAGTCAGTAGTGTCTGTTCTTGAGGAGATGGTCACCCTGGAATAGAATGTCTGATTGATAGAGTGTTTTGCAGGATGATTTTGACAATGATGTGGATGCACTCCTAGAAGAGGGTCTTTGTGCCCCAAAAAAGAGGAAAATCGAAGAGAAATATGGCGGGGAAAGTGATCACCTGTCTGATGGAGAAACAACGGTGCAGCCAATGATGACCAAAATAAAGACTGTCCTTAAAAGTAAGCTGCTTCTAAGGTTTAAAATCTCTCCTGAAGGTAGCAGAGAGCACACAACTGGTGATCATTAGGAATGTTAATGGGGTTGTTTCTGTGGTATGCTTTTACTGTGTTTAGCACGTGCATTAGACCAAGAAGACTTTTATTTTTAAAACGGTGCGCCAGCTGGGTTGGAAGGAGGATCCCAGGCTCCAAGATTGAGCGTTGGTGGGCCTCCATCTTCTCCAACTCGGTTTTACAGATGAGGAAACAGAAGGCCAAGAAGAGCAATAAACAGGTCGTAGCAGAAGAAGAATCTGCACACAGCATTGTGCTGTTTTTCATTACGCCCTACAGTGCAGAGATGGATTTGAGGTGATCCAGCCTCCTTATTTAGAAGAAACTCCACCCTTGGGGAGCTGCTGGAGATTCTTTAGAGGTCCTTGAAGAAACAGGCACTCTTTCCTTTAACTGGGATGCTGATTCATAGCAAACAGGCTCATTAAATACTCTTGGCCATTGCTTTTATGAGGTCTTGAGAGCAGCTACCAAAGTCAGAATTGCAGCTCACAGATGGAAAATGGGTCCAGAAAAAAAGGTTCCTCACATTCATTCCCTGAAAGGAAGTTAAAACGAGGGAGGATACAGTGTGGGGGTAGACTAAAAGGCCAGCTAGAGTGAGAGGTGAATCCTGCACACATCAGCCATCACATTTAGCTTGTGACCTCAGTGTTAGCTGACTGACCTACACAAAGGTTCTCATGGTCACTGGAGTCATCAGGGGATACCAGGCTAGCTAAAAGTGGCTCTTGTCTTATCCTTTGGCCCCAGTTAGGGTTCCTACTTCAAATAGTACTACTTGGTACTTCAAATAGTATTACTTGAAAGCAACACTCTTTCCTTTATTGGTCACAGTAAGGCAGGTGATCCTTAAAGTCTCTTGCCCACCAGATCCTGGGCTTCCTAACCTCATTTAGGAAGGACATCAATGTCTTCCTGACAGACTACGTGTGATGTAAGCATATAGGAATGACAACGCAAGTGTTGCTAATTGCAGATCTGCTTCTTGGGATTGCGTTATCATGAGCCTCCATTTCTTGCAGTGTGCTTTTTTTCCCCCATAGTTAATATTGTTCTAGTTACCAAGATCATCAGAATGGCACTTTTAACTGAAGCATTCTTTAGAGGTTTTAAATAAATTTTTTGTGCTTCTGTTCATATTCTTTGCTATGCCACTAGAACTCAAATTCCATCAGGTCTGGCCAAGCTAGGGGTCCAGATTTTTGTTGTCCGAGGACCTAAATGATGAACTTTAAATGATTACAGCAACTAATTGGACTGTCTCTTGAGATGTGGAGGGATGCCATCTGTGTAGTAAATAAAAGGTGTATCTGCACTAAGGAAATTACAGATCCCCTGCCTGCCCCTGCAAACAGCAAGTTTTGGGGAAACCTTGACTTAGTTCATGCTTTACCCAGGAACCTCTTCTACTACTGGTTCTTACTCAGAAAGCTTTTGTGAGGGATTTGATTAGCACTTTATTTTTGATTGTCCATGAATGGCAGTCATGCTTTTTTTTTTTTTTTTGTCCTAAACGAGATGATTTTCAAAATTATAAAAGGAAAAATATCAGTAAAAATACCTTTGAGGATAAGGAGATGGTGTATGTCAACAGCAGAAAAATTTGAATGAAAAATATTATGGTTTAAAGCAGTGGTGTAAACATTTCCTAATTACATTTTAATATGGTTGGAGTTATACCTGAAGCTGAGGGCTGGGGCATGATCCTGACACCTGGTTAGGGACTACAGGGCCCACCAAAAGAATGCTGAAATTGTAGTCAGAAGATTGTGAGTTTCACTTCTTTACTAGGCATTAGCTGTTTGGCCTCAGTTTACCCCCATCAGTGAAGAGAGTGATGGCTTGGGTCACTTAACCTGACAGGGTTGTCAGGTGAGCACTTTGTAAACAGACCACTCAGAATACGAAGACCCATTGTCAAAATCAGTAGGTATGGGTTTGGGGGGGGGAGGGAGGATATTTTTGTTGGGTCTCTGTACAAAAATTTTCAGTGTTCTTTTTATTGGGTTTAATTAATGAACATTCTTTTTTTTTTCTTTAATTATTTATTTTTTAATTTTTAAGTTTTGAACATTTTCTTTAAAAAGCTAAGGCTTCAAGTAATTCCAGGATTTTCTTGTCTTTTTATAAAGGCCGTGGCCGCCCGCCTACAGAACCATTACCTGATGGATGGATCATGACATTCCATAACTCTGGAATTCCTGTCTATCTACATAGAGAATCTAGAGTTGTTACCTGGTCCAGACCATACTTCTTAGGAACAGGAAGCATAAGGGTAGGGGGTTCGTTGGTCATTGGTAATGTAAGAATTTAATTTTAACTGTATTTTAGAAAGACTGAAATCACCTTGGTTAGTTTTTGAAGTGAGATCTGTAAATGCTCAAACTTAGAACTGCATGTCTTGGAAAATTTTTGTTTGTAGCTAACCAGAATCCAATAAGAGAAATCAGATTTTCAGAACTCAGCTTATGCAGATTGTGTGCTGGAATTCATGAAGCATTGCTCTTTTACTGTCTGTCCAGAAACATGATCCTCCCCTGAGCAGCATTCCTTGTCTACATTATAAGAAAATGAAAGACAACGAGGAAAGAGAACTCAGCAATGACATCACCCCCATTGGGGATGCCTCCCCAGTCAAGTCCATGGAGAAGGCTTCCGAGCTGGACAGCCAGAATGAGGAGCCGGACTCCACAGCAGTGGACTCTGGGTCCCTCGATGAGAAAGAGCCTCTAGGGGGAGACACAGCCCAAGGAGCCTTAGGACAAGTTAAGGCCAAAGTGGAAGTGTGTAAAGATGAGTCTGTTGGTAAGTCTCTGGTCAGTCTGTAAGCTTTAATAAGAATCTGCTTTCTGCAGGGGCTGTGCTAATTGCTGAACTTAGACAGAGAAAGGGGAAATAGAGCAAGTCTACAGATGTTGATACAGAGTTATTTGTGGGAAGGGGGGCTGGGTGGTGACCTTCAATGAGGTGAAGATGAGGTAAGGCCAGATAGGAAGGGCAGACTTATGGACATGAAAGCTGCACAGGAAGTGGCTTGGAAGGGGAAGAGTCAGCAGGCTCGTCTGGGAGGAGAATAATGTGATGGAACCCTGGAGTTTGTGTTTGAGCCTAGAAGGGATAGTGAGCAGTGGGGTGAGAGGGTCTGATTGATACTTTAGGGAAAGAATTTCGTCTGTGTCGAGAAAAAAGTGTGAAGGAGAGAGATGAGAGCAAGGGTGCAGCCTTGCATTGAGAACGGAAAGCAGCAGCAGTCTGGGAGAGGTGATAAGGGCCTGTCTGTTGTTGGTAGGGAGTGTCAGATTAAAAAACATTAAAGATGGTTAAAATTTAAAATTTAAAAAATGTTAAAAGACATTAAAGATGTTTTCTTCCTACCTCTTTTACTCTTTTATTACAATGAATAGCTAACAGGTTAGGGGAGAGGAGTGGGATGGAGTGGAAAAGGAAGGCATTCTTTTTATTTTTATGTCAAAACCTCCCCTCCCTCCCTTTTTTTTTTTTTTTCAATAATGGGATTGGGAGAGTTGAAAGCTTCAAGGTTATGAACCCGGGTGGGTGACTGGTAAGGATGTTGGTACCCTTGCCAGAAATTGGGAGTATAGAAGGATGGGTTTGTTTGGCAGGGAAAGAGGAGTCCTGTTTTGTTTGGACTGTGGTGAGTTTGAGATGCCTGCTGGATCTCTGGGGGAGTGGTACCCAACAGAGCTGATGATGCAGGACTGGAGACTTGTGCTAGACAAAACCATTGTACTCACAGCCTTGGTGGTATCCATGAGGAAGAGGTCCCTCATAGGGCCTTGGAGTGTACACATGCCCACAGTTAGATGGAGCATGGATAGTGATCCAGCAGAGGAGATGGAGAGAGGCTTGACACATTCAAGGAGAATTAAGCTTATGGGCAGCCTGTTAACCATTAGGAGATGATGTGGTGGGTGTAGGTCACATTTCTCTAGTTTTTACAAAAAAGCTTCCTTCATAAACCTCTAAGTTGAGTAGGGCTTTTGTGGAGTCCAAGGTTACAAGCAAATGGCAAAGGCTTCATGGCCAGTGATCTTTGCACTCTACTATGTCGCCTATCACTTGGCAGTATGAGACTATTGATTGGAATAAGATCATTGTCCCACTAGGGAGGGACTCTTCATTGTGATTGTAAGGGTGATTCTGGATTCTCAAATGTGGCAGCAGGAAGCAGCTCTCTACCTTATGGAAAGGTGTCCAGTGTGGTCCTGGCAACAGGTGGTGGATGAGGTTTATGAAGGCTATCCTGCTGATTATGGGCATCCATGAAACAAGAACATTACAGGATGCCTTTGCTCGATCCCTTGTTGAGACTTGGGCCATCTCAAGAATTACTGTAAATGTGATTTAAGATTTTGGTATTCTAATTGTGACCTCCTTGTCTAGAGGCACCAACCCATCAATCTTGACATTGTCACTGTCATTGAAGCCAGAAGAGAGAAAGGAGTTGCAGCAAACCAGAAAGATGGCTTGTAGCCTCTCTTTGGAGACAGATAGTAGGAGTTGGCAGAATTGGTTTGGTCGTGAATGCAGAAGTGACAAGAAGCATTATTTCATGAGACTCCTGAAAGCCTTTTTGTGTTGCCGTGCTGATGACAGATACTGCCAAGAACCACTACCTTAAGATATTTGCAGCTTTTGTGCCGATGTCAGCTGTAGGGAGGTTGGGGGGGTGGGGGTTTCAATGAATAATATCCTAAAATAAAAATCTAAGTGTCAGATTATGAGAAAGAAATGAGAGGATCAGTTGAAGTATGCTGTTGAGACAATACCAGCTTGATCTGATTAAAGAATATATTGATGCTGAAACAGGAAATGGACAAAAGAACAGACACTGACAAAATGCTCGATTCAAGCCAGGTCGTCAGAAGAAGGTAGAAGCTGCCAGTAAATACTTATTCCTCTCTCCACGTGGAAAAATAGCAGCCAAGGGCAACAAAAGCTTCAGACATGAGCTTGGTTGTTTAATCTTACGGAGGAGGACGTTGGAAGATTATGGGTACTGTTGCCTCGTAAAATAACTCAGCTGAAAGCAGTGGTGGGGAAGGCT
The DNA here is from genome assembly GCF_028583685.1 of Petaurus breviceps papuanus. NCBI lineage: Eukaryota > Metazoa > Chordata > Mammalia > Diprotodontia > Petauridae > Petaurus > Petaurus breviceps. The sequence goes on from NW_027186331.1 coordinate 2,586,225, forward strand.
GGTCTGTAGAAAGCTTGTTATTCAGTCACTTCAGCCCTGCCTGACTCTTCCTGACCCCATTTGGCTGTTGTTGTTTGGCAAGGATCCTGGAGGGGTTGGCCATTTCCTTCTCCAGCTCATTTTACAGATGAGGAAACTGAGGCTAATAGGGTTAAGTGATTTGCCCAAGGCCACACAGCTGGTAAGTATCTGAGGTCAGATTTGAACTCAGGAAAACGAATCTTCCTGACTTCAGCCCTGGCACTCTATCCTATCCCCTGTGCTACCTAGCTGCTCCCAAAGACATTTAATTTAAGGATGAGGTGGAAACAAAACCGAGAAAATGGAAAAGATCTGCAGAGAGTTCTGTTAAAAAATAGATTCTTCGTTAGCAGCGTTAGAGCCGCGATTTAGGACCAGAAGTAGAAACAACATCAAAGTAAACAGCGCCAGGAAGAGCAGACCAGATATGGAGGGAGAAGGGAGGGGTCGTAGTGGGAGCAGTTGTTCAGTGTGTCTGAGAGAGGGAGAGGAGCACATGAGCAGTGCCCATAAAAGGTCATGCGCCAAAAAAGGTAACCAGGGAAACACCAGCTCCAAGCCTGCTTGTTCATCCCTGAGAATAGCCTTCAGTTATTGGATGCATCTTTAATGAAGGCAAAAGGAGGGAATAGACAGGTTTTCACAAGCAATATTCAAAGCATTTGACCAAAAGGGTCAGAATACAAGATCCCATTTGGCTTATTTGTTTCAATAGAACAAAATGTTCTATAGAAGGCCCTCCAATAAGGTGTCTCATGCACAAATCAGAATTGAACCAGGTCTTTGGAAGGTGTTAAAATTGAGAGCCTTGTTTGGTCTCTGCTCCTGAGCATCAGTGGGAGGCTAAAACAAGGAGATGCCTGTTTGCCGAAGGTGTTTACAAGGTCCGTGTCTGGAGCACAGCCCACATTCCTTTACCTTCTCCATCTAACATACATGGATCCACCTGGATCTTTTATGTTAACAGAGTTTACATGTCTGCATGTGCGTCCTTAGATACATACCTGACGGTCCCGATGACCCTGAGTAATGGCTGTGTACTCTGTATTTATAGCATAATAGATTCATTATTTTTGGTTTTGTTCTCTGACAGATTAGGTTAGGAGACTTTGGGATGACCTCTTATTCATTTACCATTTTAATATGGTAAAGAGGGAAAAGTCACTTACTTGAGAGACATCCTGGATGTAACATGTTTGTATCATAGAGACTACTGCTGTTGTCTTATTTCAAATTTTTATTGATAATTTTTCTGTCTTTATGTAATTTCACTTCCAGATATTCTTCTCCCTTTCCACTACCTAGTGAGACCTTCCTTAGCACTGCTGACCTGCCACCCACATGAGCAGAATTGAACAAAAAATGTATTTCAGCATGTCCTTCCCCCCAGCCCTTCAGAGAAGAGGGACCAGAAATTCATTTGCTTTCTTGTCTCTTCCATAGCTAGTTTGGTCATAATTACAGTGTTCTTAGCTCTCCCTTTGCTTCAGTTTGTAGAAGGCTTAACTTCTCCATGTTCTTCACTTTTTTTTTTTTAATGCTTTATTAACTTCTGATTTACATCATTCGTTTCCACCAGATTTTGAGTTACAAATTTTCTCCCCGTTTTTCCCCCACTCGTCCCCCCAAAACAGCAGTCCCACAGGATATCCCTACCTCCAGTCTGCTCTCTCCCATATTTTCTCCCATACCCGTTTCAACTTTTCCAGTGGATCTCTATGCCTGTATATCTTTTTTTTCTTAATAACATGTAAGATGGTATTAATAATAGTATATATACACACACACACACACACACACATATATATATATATATTTGAATATTTGATTTTAAAACTTTCAATTCCAGATTCATTCCCTTCCCCCCCTGCCACCCACCCCCACTGGGGAGACAAGCAGTTCAGTATAGGTTGTACATGTGCGGCTAATGCAAAACAATAACATAGTAGATGTAAAAGACTGACTATATTTCCCTCCCTCCTATCCCACCTCACACTTGTTCTATTCTCTACTTTGATCCTGTCCCTTTTCACAAGTGGGTGCTTCCAACTTCCCTCCCCCCCAGCCTGCCCTCCCTTCCATCATCCCCCCTCACATCCCCTTCCCCCCTATTCTCCTGGAGGGTGAGATCCCCTATTTAGTGTGTATTTCCCTCCCTCCTCAAGCCAGATTCAATAGGAATAAGGTTGACCCATTCCCTTTTGCCTTCCTATTCTTCCCCTCCATTGTAACCATTTTCCCTTGCCTCTTCTGTATGAGATAGTTTGCCCTACTCTGTCTCTCCCCATCTCCTCTCATTATATTCCTCTCACCTCTTAATTTCACCTTTTAAGTATCATCCCTTCCTGTTAAATTGGTCCTGTGCCCTCTATCTATGTATACCTGTAAACGTATATTCACACATTCACATATGTATTCATATGCCCGCATACCCTCATATAAAGACATATACACACACACACACACATATATATATACACATATTTCTAATCCCTTCAACTACTGAGAAGAGTTTCATAAGTTACAATTATTGTTTTTCCATGTAGGAATGTTAATAGTTCAACTTTGGCCAGGTGGCTCAGCGAGCAAGAGCACCGGCCCCAGTGCCGGGACGACCCGGATCAAATCCAGGCCCAGACACTCTGCACCACACCCAGAAACAACAACTGGCCATGCAACCCCGAGCAAGCCACTCAACCCCAATTGCTTCAAAAAAAAAAAATAGTTCAACTTTGATAAGTTCCTTATGATTTCTTTTCCCTGTTTACCTTCTCATGTTTCTCTTGCTTCTTGTATCTGAATGTCAAATTTTCTATTCAACTCTGGTTTTTTCAGCAAGAATGCTTGAAAGTCCTGTATTCCACTGAATGACCATATTTTCCCCTGAAACATGATACTCAGTTTTTCTGGGTAGGTGACTCTTGGTTTTAATCCCAGCTCCCTTGACCTCCAGAATATCACATTCCAGGCCCTTCGATCCCTCAGTGTAGAAGCTGCCAGATCCTGGGTTATCCTGATTGTGTTTCCACAATATTCAAATTGTTTCTTCCTGGCTGCTTGTAATATTCTCTCCTTAATCTGGGAATTCTGGAACCTGGCTATAATATTCCTAGGAGTTTTCTTTTTGGGATCTTTTTCAGGAGGTGATCGGTGGATTCTTTCAACCTCTATTTTGCCCTCTCGTTCTAAAACATCAGGGCAGTTTTCTTTGAGGACTTCCTGGAGGATGCTTTCCAGGCTCTTACTTTGGTCATGGCTCTCAGGCAGTGCAATAATTTTTAAATTATCTCTCCTGGATCTATTTTCCAGGTCAGTGGTTTTTCCCATGAGATATTTCACATTGCCTTCTATTCTTTCATTTGTTTGGATCTGTTTAACAGCATCTTGATTTCTCATAAAGTCATTAGCTTCCATTTGCTCCAATCTAATTCTGAAGCAATGATTCTCCTCAGTGAGCTTTTGAGATTCTTTTTCCATCTGGCAAATTCGACTTTTTAAGGCATTCTTCTCCTCATTGCCTTTTTGAGCCTCCTTTGCCATTTGAGTCAGTCTGTTTTTTAAGGTATTATTTTCTTCAGTCAGGCTGTTGACTCTCATTTCATAATTTTCTTGCATTGTTCTCATTTCTCTTCCCAATTTTTCCTCCACTTCTCTTATCTGCTTCTTAAGGTCCTCTGGCCTGTAACCAGCTTGTATTTTCCTTTGAAGCTTTTGGTGCAGGAGTTCTGACTTCACTGATTTCCTCCTGTTCCATGCCTTGCTCCTTCTTGTCCCCAAAATAGGAGTGTAACGTTGGAATCTTCTGTCTGCTTTGTTTCCTTTGCCTGCTCATTTTGCCACTTAATTATTTGACTTTTGGGCTTTTTGCCACAGTAGGACTCTGCCACCAGACAGGGGAGTTTTCGTCCCAAACGCTGGGGTTTTCTCAGCTGCCGGAGGTATTAGATGGGTTCCCTCTCTGAGGTCTCCACATGCTCTGGCAAGCTGGACACACACCCCAGGACCTCCACCCTAGACTGCAATCCAGATCCAAGCAGGTTAAAGCAAGAGCGATTACCCCTCAGACTGGTGCTTGGTCCCCCTACACTCTGCAGGCCAGGAGCTGAAGCCGCCATGTGGCGCTAGCAGGCTGTGCTGGCTCTCAGCGGTTTCTCGCTCCGGGGGTAAAAGCCACGTGCTCCCACTTACTGGTCCCAAAGTCCAGACTGCACTGGCCTCTCACCTTGTCCTTCGCATGTATGTGTTGATAAATCTGGAAACGGCCACAGCTGCTGCTGATCTGGAGTCCCTCTGGCGGGCGGCTGGTCAGGCCCGCCCTGGGGCTAAAGCCTCAGCATGGTGCTGGGCTCGGCTCCCAGAGCGCTGCGCTGGCCGATTCCTGTCAGCCTGCCAGGCTGTCCTCAGCGGGAGGTTAGCTTCTCTGTGTCATTTTGTGGGTTCTGCAGCTCCAAAGTTTGTTTAGAGTCCCCTTTTTACATGGATTGGGGAGGGTGGAAGTGTTCTTCACTTCTTACAGTAGAGTAATACTGCAGCCAAGTACCACGGTCTCTTTACCCATTCCCCACTCAGTGGGCATCTCCTTTGTTTCTAGTACTTGGCTGCAATAAAGTATTGCTAGTCTATCGACGTTTTCCTGCCTGTTTTTGTCCTCATCGCTTGTATAGTCTAGTAGTGGGATCTCTGTTATGAAATTGGGCTGGATGGCCTTGGGGCCATTGTGACAGTCTCCTCTAAAGGGATACATACGGTAAGCTTAGAGAATCTACTCATGGGAAAATACTGACAGTCATGTTTTAAGGTTGATATAGCTTGTGTGCCCCAAATAATATTTTGCTATCTACCAGTTTGTCTTTTTTCCCTGTACCTGTATATCCCCAGCCCTGACCCTTGACACATAAATTAGACAGCTCTCGATGCTCCACTCTCAGGGCGATTGGTAGCACATCTCTTCTTTGAGAGCATACCTGACCTTCAGGAGGAGGTCTTCCCAGTTGAATGGACCTATGTCTCTATGCTCCCCAACACAGCACTGTCCTTATGGGAGTTTTACTCTGTATATATGTAAGTTGTCTATCAAATCTTGGTTTCCCTTTACCTCTTTCACCTTCCCACTGTTTCCTATAATTTGTCAGTAATGCTTTATATTGAACTGATCTCTTGTTATTACATAGTCTTGGTATCTGAACTCATTAAGGTGTTTGTTTTCCCCAATGTCTCTGGCTGGCCCATGGACCTTTCCTCAGACATGAACTAAGGTCCCCGGACAGAGATTTTGCCTAATGATACTTGTACCTTTGGTGTGGAAATTGGACTCTATGAGCCCAGTTCTAGAAAGCAAGGGTCAGTGGGGGATCCCTATGTCCTCCTAGGGGGAGACTCCCTTGATTATGCCAAGATGTTTCAGTTACTTACTTAATTATTTGTGATTTAGAGCAGTCTTGGATCTAGTGAATAGTTTGTGGTTCTTTTTAAGAACTGTTTTTGTTTATAGCTTTTGGGCTTAAGGATATATGTTTGTCCTCATGAATCTTACATATCAGAGTTAAGCCAGGATTTTTTTTCCCAGTATATAACTTTCCTTTTTAACCCAGTGGCATTGGTTTTGTTTGCATAAAACTTTGCCATTTCATGTAACTACAGTTCTTTTCCCTTTTGTGATCTCCTCTGTCCCTTAAATAGATAAGAGCTCGTCTTAACTCTTAGTTAAAACTCTAGCCATGGCTTTGAGAAGTGCCTCATCTGGGTCTTTTCTAACGTTTCTTTTCTAATGTGGTGTGATCTTCAATACTCAGCTTGTGTCTATGAACTTGATTTAAGCCTAGTTTCTACCAAACTGATTTCTGATTTTCCCAGTGGTTCTTGTCAAATAGGTAGCTGTTCTTCAAATACTTTTATGTTGTTGGGTATTTGGGGCATAATTAGTCTGGTTTTGCTTCTGATTCTTTGCCATCTAATGTGTTCTTGTTATTCAGTTGTTTCTGTCATGTCCAACTCTTCATGACCCCATTTGGGGTTTTCTTGGGAGGGTACTGGAGTGGTTTGCCACTCCACCAGTTCATTTTACGATAAGGAAACAGGGTTAAGTGACTTGCCCAGGGTCACACAGCTTGTCTGAGGCCAGATTTGAACTTCATCCAGAGTAATCATTATGGGACTATCCATTTCACCACCTAACTGCCCTTCAGTCTGTTCAGAGGATCTACTGTAAAATTTTTTTAACCAGTATCAAATAGTTTTTTCATTTTAACTCTTGTTGTAACTTGCTGTCTGGAAGAACTAGCTACCCCTTATTTTTCCCCCTTGAGATTGTAAACCTTTTGTTCTAAATTAATTTGTGTTATGGCTCCTTCAAGTATCCCTTCAGTAGTTTAATGTAGCACTAAGTCTGTAAAGCAGTTCAGATAGTGTTTTCATTTGTATTGTATCGGTGTGACCAATCTGCAATTGGAGATCCCTCAATTACTGAATTTTTTTCTTTTTTTTTCTTTAGAAGTAGCATTTTGCAAAATGTGTCCAATGTCCCTTAGTAGATGGACTCAGTTATTTTATGCATTTGGTAGTTGTTTTGAATAGGACTTCCTTCCCTTTTATTTCTTCTTAGATTTTGTTACCTCTGTATAGAAATGCTATTAAGTTTTGGGTTTGTTTTATGTCCTGCTACTTTACTGAAGCTCTTAATTGTTTATACTAGTCCCTTTATCGTTTCTCTGGGTTTTCTAAGCAGCTACCATATTATCAGTAAATGGGTGTTGTTTTTTTTTCTCTGCCTTGTGTTTGGGCTTTTAATTGTTTTTACCAAATAATCGTTCATAATTTGATAACTAGAAACGACAGTGTTTCTTTGGCAATTTCTGCACAGATCTTGAAGACTTTCGAAACTATCTGGAAAAGCGGTTTGATTTTGAGCAAGTTACTGTGAAAAAGTTCAGGACTTGGGCAGAAAGACGCCAGTTCAACCGTGAAATGAAGCGGAAGCAAGCAGAATCTGAGAGGCCCATCTTGCCGGCCAACCAGAAACTCATTACTTTGTCTGTGCATGATGCGCCTACAAAGAAAGGTTAGTCTTATGTTTTAAATTTTAAAATTAGTAGAATCTAACCAGGCTGACTGGAGTTGGTCAATTTTGTGTTGTAAAATGTGCCTCTGAGGCCTTTCTTAATGGTCCATATGTGAAACGCTTTGTGGCATGAAACATTTCTCATCTAAGTAGCATAATACTTGGATTACTAAAGCTTTATATTCATATGTTAATTTGTTTCTGTGAGACTACTAGCTGACATTTACATAGCATTTTAAGGTTTAAAGATGATTTTATACACATTTTCATTTGAGCCTTATAAAATTCAAATATTGTCATCCTTGTTTGACAGATAGGAAAGTGAAGCCCCAGGAGTTTCTAGTCATTTGGCTAAGAAGTGGAGATTGCCAGGGCTCTTTCCCAGTGTCCTCTGCCTCTGACTTCCTCAATGTTGATTTCTCTTACTTCAGTGATGGCCACATGTCCATTTGTGGGGATGAAGGGGTTTAAAGGTCCCATGTTGTCAAATATTTCTTCTTTGTCACAGAATTTGTTATTAATCCCAATGGGAAGTCAGAAGTCTGCATACTGCACGAGTACATGCAGCGAGTCCTCAAGGTTCGCCCTGTTTACACTTTCTTTGAATGTGGTAAGTTCTGTTCCCTTCATTTAGGGGCTGGGTCTTCAGCCTGTTCTTTGTTAATTTGGTAGACCCAGAGTTTGCATATAATATGGGATCCAAGGGAGCTGACCTTAGTGCTGACTGCTCTAACCTGTCCTGTACCCACTGCCCCCAGGTAGGATCCTAGGAGTTAGAGATCCCATAAAGCTGGACTGGACCTTAGAGATGTCTCCCACAAACAAGGTGGGGGTGGGGTGGGGAGTGACATGCCCAAGGTCACACCCACACCCCCACACACCAACACACACAGGGTCAGGAGTAGAGGTGATATTTGAACCCCAGATCCTCTGATTCCAAATCTGGTTTTCTTTCCACTGGACCATGCTGTCTCCTCAGTAATCTCTGGTCAGCCTCTTATCAGTACAAACCCAATTTGTATTGATTTACACTTGGTGGGTTTTATAAAATTTTCTCCTTGTGCCTGTCCTCCTTTGCTGGATTCTAAATTCCTTCAGGAAGAAGAATGCTTTTTTCCCAGTGCTTTTTTGCTTTTTTTCTAAAAGTACCTTATAAAATGCTATACATAGTAGGCACTCATAAATGTTTGACTTAGAATTTAGTGAATTTAAACCCTGCATTGTGTTAGGGGATTTTTTGAGTGGTGTTTCATTTAGGCTAAATATTTTAAAGAGAATGTTTTCCATTTTTTAGAGAACCCAAGTGAGCCTTTTGGAGCCTCAGTGACTATTGATGGAGTGACCTATGGGGCTGGAACTGCAAGCAGCAAAAAGCTTGCAAAGAACAAAGCTGGTAACGTGCGCGTTTGTACCTCCCACTGCCCCACTGCCCATCTGTTTTACTGTCCCCGCCTCTCTGCCTGGGCTTGAGGAAGGCACCAAGTAGCAGCAGTCTTGGGTGTGCAGAGAAAGTGTTGATGACATTGCATAGCTTACAAGTGGTAAAATTCCAGTACACTTTGTTTTAGCACCAGAATTGGTTATCAAACTGTATTTTCACATTTCACAGTGGGTTTTTAGTGTGTTTTGAAATTTGCTTTGCCTTGTTGAGCTTTTTTTCACGATGATGGAGGCAGCCATGGCCTAGTGGATAAAGAGCTGGCCTTGAGCCCCTGAAGACCCAAGTTCCCGGCCCCTCCTGAAGCATCTTGGCTTTGTAACCTTCTCAGGACTGGAAGCAGCTCCTTAATGAAGTTGCACAAAAGGGCCTGGCCCGGCCCACATGTGTAGAGGGAGTTTCCTTACCCAGGAATTCCTGGCACCAGTCACATCATGGGTCAAGTCCCTCTCCCTGTCCCTTTCACGATGATCCCATAGTCTGGTTTCTAGAGCAGGAATCTATAGCTCCTTAGTTGGAGTGAGTTCCTTCTTGATTGTCCTCCTGTGATGCAGTCGGATAGAGGATTGCTAATGCAGCCCTGCCCACCCTGTATCCGGGTTAGCAGTGAGTTGGTCGTGTTGTGACTCATTGCTTCACTGGGCCCCACCCAGGAGGGGTCAAAAAAGGCATCTGACTACACATAGACACCTGTTGGTGCCAGCTAAGTGCGCTCAGCCTTTGGGGAGCCCTGCAGGCTTCTTTGTTGGGAGTCAGTCGAGCCATTTCCAGGACACAGAACTGAAAGAGCAGCACTTAATAGAGAGGGCAGGTGGGGGCAGGACAGTTGTACTGACCGCAGGGACAAAGGAGAGATGACAGAGTTTTTCCACAACAACAGACAAAAAGCCACTTCATGAAGGCCACTAGCCTTGCGTGCCTCAGTCCCCTTTGCAGAGATCATTTGAAGTTCACGAGACCCTGGTGTTGTCACCACAGAAGGGCTAAATTGGCCCAGGACCAATTCAACAAACATTTAAGTGCCTACTATGTACATTGCACTGTGCTGGGTAGGCACTGGGGGTAGGAAGATGAAAACCAAGCCGGTCTCTGATCCCCAGGACTTTACAGTCTGCTTGCAGAGCCAGAGCAGTGTATGGTCCAGCCTAAGAAGGTGTCGTTCCAGAATACCCACAGCTGGTGTGTGGGCACAGCCTGGGGAGGCCAGCCTGCTTCTTGACCTCCCGCTGCCTTGAAGGGGCAGTTTTTGTCTCTGAGATCTCAGCATGGAGCACACTTGGACCACTCGAAGTAAAGAGTAGCCTGGTGTAATGGAAGGAGTGTTGGGCCTCAGCTTGAACCCAGGATCTGCCCCTCACTAACTTGGTGTATGACCTTGGGCAACTCACTTCCCACCTCTAGGTGTTAGCTTTCTTCTCTATAACGAGAGCAGTGGCCTGATGATCTCTAAGGTCCCATCCACTTCCCAGATCCGGAGATGATGGTGAAGAGCCAGACCCAGACCCAGAGCACACTATGGACACTAGGAACGGAGAGGGGAGGAGGAGTGGCCGGTGAATCGTAGGTCAGGGATGATCCTTTTCCCTAGACGGGCACGTGAGCATGTACAGACGTGCCCTGAAGAGCCACCCATTTCCTTAGGTTTGTGATTGTAAGCTTGGCGATGACTTAGCCATAGAAGAGCGTTGGCTGCCCCACTCCTGCCAGCCAGTCAGTGTCGAGATCTTTCCTCTTGCGATCATTAAGAATGAGCACAAACTGAAATGATTGCTCTTTTAGCCCGAGCCACCCTGGAAATCCTCATCCCTGACTTTGTTAAGCAGACCTCCGACGAGAAGCCCAAAGACAGCGAAGAGCTGGAGGTAAGTCTGCTGAGCCGCCCTTTCTGGGTGAAGGGATTAGCGTGCCCAGATGACCAGCCTGGAAGGGCCTGGAGAGATCCCCTGAGTCAGCGTCCTGCCCAGGTGAGGCTTGGAATGTTAGCAGCCTGGCCTTGCTGTGGAGTCCCTCTCATCCCATTCCCTCAGGATGCTGGCTCCCTTTTCCAGCAGGTTCTGGGGGTTCCATGCTGCCTAGGCCTCTTTTCTGCTCTGTCAAAGGGGAGTTCACTTTTCCCCCTTAATTCTTCAGTGGGCCCTAGAGCTCTCTTTTGCAGAATCCTACCAGGAGCACTTTGTTTTGTTCTCTCCCTCTGACCTTAAAAATCTCTCAGAAAGCAAGAAGGGCAAGGTTTGCCTGGGGAGAAGGGTGGCCTTGGTGAACATGGAGAATGTGGAAGCTGTGAACCAACCTGTTTGCAGGGGCAGAGGGGACCGCAGGCTGTTGGACAGAGACAGGGAAGTCTGAGGAGCCTTGGGCTTGGCCGTTTTTCTCCAAGGGTGTGTACAAGGAAGGAGTCATGTCTTGGGTGATAACACCATGCAGGGAGGTCACTGGGCTAAGAGCTAGGGAAGGAAAGAGACTTGGGGAGATGGACATCCCCCACTCTTCAGGACCACACATTCCAGCAGAGAAGATTCTAGGGGCAGGTCAGCTGGAGAAAGCAGTTGGTTATGTGGGTCTTCTCGGATGTGCTATCTGCTGTAGCGTCTGCAAAAGTAGTCAACTGGTCACATTTCCCCATGATTTCTGTTCCTAGTTGTTCAGTGATTGGTTAGTGGTGGTGGGGAAGTCATTTCCACAAACATTTATTAAGTATTCTCTGTGCCAAGCTTCAGAGATAGGAGAGGCAGAGCCAGGTTCTGCTTTCAGGGAAGGGGTGGGAAAACAGTGCCAAGAAAAAGGCATGAGGGGCAGAGGGAAGCAGAAGGGGCCCCAACAGATGTTGGGGTGTTAGTAGAGATGTGAAAGCATCCAGGATGAAGGTGGGCAGGGGCAGATGCCAGACACGTGAGTAAAGGGATTCAGTGTTGGGAGATGGGGGTGTTCTCTGAGGCCAGTGTCCCTGGACCTCAATCTGTGTATGAATGTAGAGAAGATAGGAAAATGAGGAAGGGGCCACCCTAAGAACAGTATTTGGGGTGCAGGCCTGGGAGTCAGGAGGGCCTGAGTTAAAATACTTTCTCTTTGAACTAATTTTAACCTTTCTGGGCCTCAGTTTCCTCATCCTGTATGATGGCAGTTGAAGAAGATGACAAAGTACTTGATAAACCTTGAAGTGTTTCCTAAATGTTAGCTGCTATTCTTTTATATTGGATCTTAGAGGTAATAGGGAGGACCCATTGGACCTGTGCATTATAAAGAACATGTTCACAGGTGAGTGAAAGATGGATTGGAGTCAGATCAGCCAGCAAGCTACTGCCATAGTCCAGGTGTGAGGCAGCTGGGGGCAGTGTGAGAGGGGGAGGGAGGAAACCGATGCCCCCAAGGTTGGGAGCACGATGGGGGTCCCAACAGTAATAGGGAGTAGACAGCGTTTGTGGGGAGAAAGATGAATTTGATATGTCTCAGGGCATCAGGTCTACGTGTCCAGTAGGAAATTGAAGGTGTGAGGCTGGAGGGAGGTTATCAGAAAGGTCAGGGTTGGAGAAATGACCAGGGAATCCTTAACCTCAAGTTGAGAATGGCATCCCTGGTTGCTGTTGAGATCACCAGGTGACAAGCTGGGGAGGGGAGCGAGTGTGCCTGCAGTGATGGCCCGAAGGCCGGACAGGAAGCCAGGCAGGTGACAGAACTAACACTGCCTGGTCAGGTGACCACCTGAGGGCTCCATGGCCCCTTCCCACCTGGAGATGTGGTGGTCCCCTGGTACAGGCTGGAAGGAGCCTTCAGAGCAGTCGGGTGTGACTGACACCTTGAGTTCGGGTCCTTTTTGATGTTCAGGCTGTGTTTTCCAACCCTCTTCGTGGGGTCCTTTTTGTTTGCATTTTTCTCTTTAGCTCAAATTGTACATGGCGCTTTATGCTGGTCAAGGTTGTCTAGTTCATCTGCTTCATCATTGTTTTGAGTTTCTGTGATCTGTTCTAGGATGTATCTGTAAATAGTTCCAACCTGGGTCTTGCAAGCAGAACCTTTTATCACTACAGCTTGTGCATTCCTGCCTCTAAGCTGGGGAGCCCATGGTCTCTTTTCCTCCTTTTTTCTTCCCCTTATTTCTATGGACCTCCTTGAAGATCCTTCTCGGTTGAGCTCAGATGGCGCCTCTCTGGGAGCCTTGCCAAGATCTCTCCAGTGGGATATGCTTGTTTCTCCGGGGTCTCCATGGGCTGCCCTGGGACCCTCTTAAGCAGGTTTCTGCCTCCTGCCTTTTCCCATAGGAACAGGGACTTGATCTCAGCGTGATCTCCTCCCCCTGTGCATACATAGTGCATGGGAGGGGCTTAATAAACATTCTGAATGAGATACTTTAATTGAATTACTGTCTCCTCCGAGTCTGCATGTCAGAGTAAATTGGGCCAGCCTGATGGTTTCATCAAACTATGGTTGGCTTTCTTACCCGAGGAAGTCCTTAGTGTTTGTGCTGGTGTCTCTGAAGCATTGCTGTGAGCCTCCTGAGCGTTGACAACATGTCTGTAATGGCCAGGGCCACTCTCATTCCTTTATTAAGGATGGAACTATCTGCCCTTGTCATCGTCCCCCCCCCCCCCCCCCCCCAGAAAATCCAGCTCTCTTTAACCTGTGGGCCCGTGGCCCCACCCCGCGCCCCCTCCCCCCCCGATTCTCCCCAGAGGCAGTCTCCATTGGGAGGAAGGGCCCAGACAGTCCTCGTCTTCCAGACCCGGTCGTGCTCCCACAGACACTTCCCTCCCTGGCTTGGCAGCTCCCTTTTGTGTGGTGTCTTCCCCTGTTAGAACGTCAGCTTCTTGAGGTCAGTCACTATCTTTTTGCTTATATTTGTATTCCCAGCACCTAGCGCAGGGTCTGACACTTAGTTAGTGCTTAATGTTTCTTGATGTGACACCTCGCCAGATGGTGATTCTCACAGGGGTGTAGCCACGGGGGCTTTGACTTCCGGAAGATGCCCCTCGTGCTTTGACAGACATGAAGTTGAGCTGGGTTTTTTTAATCAGTCCAGGTTTAAACTCACATCATAGAGTAGACATATACCTGAAAAACTGGGGATTCGAGTGTGTCATTTGAAATATTGGGAGCTTGTTACAATTTTCTCCGAGTTTTTTGTGGTTCTTTTGTCTCATTGGAGACTTGTGTTACAGCTGGCGAGGGATTTAGAGCCCAGCTTTTAGCCCGCCTGAGTCGCTGTCAGACACCAGGTTTTTTGGTGCTTGTCTTAGGGGTCTGGCTTAGTTTCTGAGGCCGGGGTTTTAGGCAGCTTGACCCCATCAGCCTTCTTGATGATATTGGCAGATCTCCTTCCGTCCTTGGGGTCCCACATGTGACCCTCCTGTGAATGCTTTTTCAGTTGCCATCCTCCTCCCTCCTCAGTTGAGAAATCATTGGATGGACAAGTATTCAAGAAACTCCTGCCCAGAAAGAGTCCTGCCCTGTCTTTATTCCTCTGTTTGTTCCTGTCGACTGCAAGAAGGCGAGGTTTGGAGAGTTTGGCTTCAGAGCACCTGGGCCCACGTGTCATAGCTAACTGCCATTAGTAGTTAGTGGCCCGCTGCTCAGGTCCTTCCTCTGTAAAACAGGGGACTGAAGTTAGTTCATCTTCATGGTCTCCTTATCCTTTGGTATTCCATAAACTTTATGACTTGCCAGATTGTGTTTTCTTTGCTAATTAAAATCTTCAATCCCTACACTGATCTCTGTGAATTAAACAAGTAGCCACATTTGGAGATTTCTGATATGGATGCTTTTCCAGCTCTTTTGGCCTTTTTTCAGAAACAAATAATTTGCAGATTGGGAGGGGCCTTGTTTCCAATCTATTTAACCCGTAAACCAGAGGAATTGAGAGAGTTCTTGAGTGCAGCCTTCTGCTTTTACAGATGAGGAAGTGACCTTGGAGGTCAATGTCCAGACCACAGTGACAGGCCAGATTTTGGACCAGATCCTTGGACTCTAAATGTGGGACCCTCCAGCTCTACTAGCCTGTAATGTACCTGAGACCCAGCTCTGCTTACAGGCCTCCAGTGAGGGCCAGTCTGTTACCCATTCCACCTCCCTTGCAGACAACTCTTAAGTGTCAGGGGTGCTTTGCTGACATCCGGACTAAATCGACTTCTTAGGATCTTCCACCCATTGCTCCTGGTTCTCTGCTCTGGGGCCAAGCACTTCCACTGCTTAGATCCAGCTTTTGTGTCCCCCTCGGGGCCCGAGCCAAATGCGCTTCATCTTTCACTCAGAGTCATAGTGTCTTCCACTCTGGTTCCAGTTAGCTTGGGAGTAGGGGTGTTAGGCTCCTTCGAGGCAGCTGAGGGGATCAGGGCACAGGCTTCACCATAGTGTTGAAGGAAAGGGGGGTTCTCTAGGGTCAGCAGGGAGAGCTTTGCAAACACAAGAGTGACAGGAGATGAGTGAGGAAGAGAGAAGGCCAAGTTGACTGGACCCTGAGCACACTAGGAGTGTGATGGTGATGAAGTTGGAAGCAAGTCAGGGCCAGGGCTTGAAGGACTTCTAGAGCCACACAGGATTTCATTTTATCTGAGAGGTGGGGGAGGTGGGTGATGGGATCAGACCTGTACTGTGGAAAGTACCTGTCCTGGGCATAGACCAATTAGAATCCTCTTTGCATAGTAGGAGAAAGGTGCTGAGGGCCTGAACCAGTCAGCAACTGTGGCTGGAGAGAGGACTGCACACAAGACATGGCGGGGGGTAGACATGGGAAGATTTGGCGACTGATGGGGTGTGTTCCCAAGAGTGTATTATCTTAAGGTGCAGAGTTCCCTCCACACCCCCACCCTGTATCCTTTTACTTATTCTCCTGTCCTGACTCACGGTCTAGTTGGGGTTTTTGTCCCACTGAGTAGCACTAAGCCCAAATCTGTCTCCTTGTGTTAGAGTCTCTGAGCACAGATGCTTCACCGTGGACAAGAGGAGTTCTGATTTGAACAGCAGTGCTTGTGGTGTCCTTGTTCTGCTCGGTGTTTTAATAAAGCCTCGTATGTCTCTCTACCTGGAAAGGAGCGGGTGTATAATTACCTATTTTTGATTGATTCCACATTTAATAACGGCTTTAATGTTTTTTGTAGTATTTCAACCATATCAGTATTGAAGATTCACGGGTATATGAACTGACCAGTAAGGCGGGACTTCTGTCACCATACCAGATTCTCCATGAGTGCCTTAAAAGGTAGGAGGAGGATCTGGGCAGCATGCATGCCCGGGCTTGCCAGGGTTACTGCATCTGGTCCCTGGAGCTTGTCGCTGTAAGTGATAGAAGCTTGTCTTTCTCTTAAAGAAACCACGGAATGGGCGACACAAGCATCAAGTTTGAAGTGATCCCCGGGAAGAACCAGAAGAGCGAATATGTGATGACGTGTGGGAAACACGCTGTCCGCGGCTGGTGTAAGTGGAGCAGGCTCCCCCCCACCGCCTCACAGCCCCCTCCTTCTGCTCTCGAGTTAAATGACTCCCTACTTCAGGAGCTTAGCCTCCACTGGAGGGCTTTGTGTCTCCTAATGTTCCTTCCTATTTTCTCCTCTTTTTTAATAGGTAAAAATAAGAGAGTTGGGAAACAATTAGCCTCGCAGAAAATCCTTCAACTTCTGCACCCACATGTCAAAAACTGGGGCTCTTTATTGCGCATGTATGGCCGGGAGAGCAACAAGATGGTGAAACAGGTGATGGGGGCTCTCTGTTCACTCCTGGGTCGGCAGATGTCATTTTCATGGCCCCAGCTGAAACCCATCCTCCTTCCCTCTGTGGAATCACGTTCCTGCTCCTCCGCTGGGCCAAGAGTCCTTGTCTCACTTGTACCCCGGTGATGCCGAGTAACTCAAGGGACTTTGACTGAGAATCAGTCAAGTGTCCGAGCCCAAACAGATTCATCAGAATCTCAGTGTTGAAAAGGAGTGATCTTAGTGGTTGGATCCAGCCTCTTCTGGCAGCAGGAATCCTTCCTACAACCTCTGGACAGCTGCTGATGAAATGAACCTCCCCTGAGGTAGCCATGGAAACAGGAAGCTATCCCAAGGCATTCTCTGGCCTTTCTAGGCTTCCCGCCTTCCTGGCTTGGGGATTTCTTATAGCACAGATGTGCCTGGGAGCAGTCTTTGAATGTTCCTCTGCTTCCTGTCAGATCCAGTGTTGCAGGGCTCCACCAAGGGGGCTTTAAAGTGGAAAATGTGATCAAATCTTAGAAAAAGGCTTCAGAACTTCATCCGGGGTTTTTGGGTCTTTCTCTGACGGCCTTCCTTTGGGGATGCTGCTTACTGGGTAGAACTGGCAGAACGTGAAGGGAAGGTGGGCAGAGAAGATCACTGGACAGTGAGGGAACGTTTCCTAACTTGTTTCTAATCAGACTAATTTGGGATAAAACTGGAGGAGGTTTTCATATGAGTTTACAAATAAATAAGGGAGTTTCTACATTTCTAATAAAGATGTAATGCGAACAAGTTTTCATTCAAAAAAATGAGGGATAGATCCATTAAAGTCTGTTGTAGCTCTGTTATATGAAACGAGCCTTTTGGTATATTGACCTTTAGTGCCTGATCTCAGTAGGCATTTTCTCTCTGCTGTGACCCCAGTGAAATTTGCTTCTGCTCAAGATCCAGAACAAGGTTGTGTGTCCTCATGTCTAGCCATTGGGATGGGTTGTGTTAGTTGTAGAATTCCTTCTTCCCTCCTTTGTGGGAAAGGATCTGCCCAACATTGAGCTAAAACTTTGCTTGTAGGGGCGGCCAGGTAGCACAGCGAGTAAGAGCACCGGCCCCAGAGTCAGGATGACCTGGGATTGAATCCGGGCTCAGACACTTAGCACCCACCCAGAAACACCTGGCCATGTAACCTTAAGCAAGTTACTTTTAACCCCAATTGCTTTAAACAAAAAAAAACTTTGCTTGTATTTTCTCATTTTAATGTGACTACCTTGGGGTGGAATAGAGGGGAGCATGCTCTCTTCACAGCTGTTGCAGAGGGAGTTTGTAGGGAGGATTCCCACGTCTCTTCCAAAAGGGGTTAGACTCAACTATTGAGCTCCTTTTCAACACTGAGATTCTGGTGGAGTCCACTTGTATACACAACCTAATTAGGGAGAATCCTTGAACCTTCTATAACCCCTGAAGGAGGTATAGACAGCACAAGTCTTCTCCTTGACTTACCAATGAGACCACTTGGACTTCAGGAACAGCTAATAAGGAGTAAACCTTCTGGCTCCGTGTTCCATGATGGTTTTTGACTCTTACCTCCATTGTTGTCACCTTGGTTCCTTCCCTTGGCCTGTGACACAGACACACACACCTCTGAAACTTCTCTCCCATAAGTCCACTGGAAAGTTTGAGCCTATCCTGCAAGGCCTGGGACTTGTTGCATAGCCAGGCAGCGGCAGCGTTTAAGAGGCACCCTCTGCTTGCCTTGGCACGTGGCCTATGTGACCCCTTGGTCCAGCTTTGCTCTTAGCATTGGCCCTGGTTGGCCAACACCATCAGGGTCTGACATTGGGAATTAAGAGATGGCAAATCAGAGAGGGAAGCAACCTAGGCCATATGTGTCAGCTGGAGCCGGAGAGCTCGTGACCCATATTTATGTCCTTGGATGCAGAAAGCTCGTGCTTTGCTGAACCCCAGTTTCCTCAAGCTGCCACACGTCAAGAGCACCTTCAGCCTTCCCTGCCTTAGTTGGGCAAACACACTTTTTGCCATTCTTTGACATTCCCTGTCGCTGTCATGTTGTTCAACAGGAAATGTCAGATAAAAGTGTGATTGAACTTCAGCAGTACGCCAAAAAGAACAAGCCAAATCTACACATTCTGAACAAACTGCAGGAAGAGATGAAAAAGCTGGCTCAGGAGAGGGTGAGCAGTGGCCTGGGCAAGGGGAGGGAGTGCTAGGCACACAGCCCTTGTGCGCGCCCTTCCCTGATTCCTCCAGAGCAGAGGAAACTTCCATGC
This sequence comes from Petaurus breviceps papuanus, assembly GCF_028583685.1. Classification (NCBI taxonomy): domain Eukaryota; kingdom Metazoa; phylum Chordata; class Mammalia; order Diprotodontia; family Petauridae; genus Petaurus; species Petaurus breviceps. The sequence goes on from NW_027186331.1 coordinate 2,604,687, forward strand.
TGGAGGCCTCCTTGGGTGGAGGTCACCGTGTGTGGGGGTGCTCCCTGACTGTACTTAGCTTTTGATCCCCCTTCCTCCCACCCAGCAGGGGCATTTTCCAGAGACCTGCCCAGAAGCCAGCAGCATAGGAGAAGAGACTCACCTAGTTCCAAGAGAAAAGTGTAGCCCACAGGACTGAAGGGGCGCCCCCCCCTTCTGCCATCTGCTTTACACTTTCTTCCTAGTTCAGGCACTAGCTATAGGGTGACCCCCAGAGTCTTAGCCACAAGACCACACAAACTGCCTTAAGGTTCTGGGGCACTGTCTATATTTTGAACCCACACATGGACTGAGTGCAGTCCTCTTAACCCACCCACCCTTTTCTTTGCCCTCTTTCCTCCAAGTCTCTCTACTCCGTTTGTTGGCCAAAACATGGCCTTTACCTTTCCTTCTTATCTGATTTTTTTTCTGGGCTTTGGTGATTTTTCTCTCCTGGGTTGTCTTAATGCATTCTGTGCGTTTCAGCCGCATTCAGAGCCAGACTGGCTTCTCCTCAGCCCTGAAGATGTGGCTTCTGCCAGACAAAGCTCAAGAGGCTTGTGTGTCTGTAGGTGGTTTTAGGCAGCTTTGAACTGTTCAGTGAGTTACCCACCTTTTGGTTGAAAATCTTCTCCTGTGCTTGGCCTTCTGTTTGTAGGAGGAAACCCGGAAGAAGCCCAAGATGACCATAGTTGAGTCAGCTCAGCCCGGCAGTGAGCCTCTGTGTACGGTCGACGTGTAACCAGCAGCCCAGGTGGGGAGCAGTGAGACAAGCAGCCTGTGGCCTCTGGGCACCATGCACAGCAGGCTGCTCTTCAGAGACACGTTCTTCTGTTTCTGCCCCATGGGGCCCCTGTCATTCACCCCCAACTTGTTACCTCTTAGGAGTAATGTTTAAATGATTGGTCAAAAAAGAAAAAAAAAAGGGCTCTTTGGGGGGGCCACCAAGCAGAGATGCTAACCAACCACCCTTCACTACAGACCTTGTAAAAGCAAGCACTTTGTCCTTGACAGTCATCCATGGTGTCTGCATTGGATGGGTGTTTCCAGATCAGATTCAGAGTATGTACAGTTTGGAGCAGATATATCAGAGATATATGAAGAGATACAGGCTTCTGTGTATGTGCCTCACACTATTTTTATGGAAGGTTTTGTTGCATTTCAGCTTGTAACTGTATGCACTGGGAGAGCACCGTTTTGTTTGGTGCCAGAGAAAAGGACTAATAATAAGCAAGGAGCCTCGTTCCAAATGGAGGCTTGAACCCGTTGGATAGGGAGCCCGTCCCTGCTGGAGGCCAGGCCTGGGCAGCAGGACAAGCTCGTGTTTTTAAATCTCAAATCACAATGACTAGTAGTAGGGGTGAGTGACAGGTTTGATTCTCCCCTCTTCCCCCCCCCCCTTTTTAAAAAATATTGGAGAAGAGCTAGGTTAAGTGGTTAATTGTAACAGTGAAACTCTGGCCCTTTATGCGTGAAAGCCACTTTTTGAATCTTGGACAATAGACATTAATTGACAACAATTAATTCTTTTAACTGAACTCCTGCCAGTGCATAGCAGTTACAAACTGAAGCCGCAATTGGCCGATTTTAATGGGTTTACTGCCTTGAGTGCATTTTTATTTGTTTTTCTACCCAAGTCTTAAAACCCTTAAAAAGAGACTTTTTTTAATACCAAGACTCCCCCTTCTCTCCCTCTTTTCCTTCTGGGTACCACACCCAGCAAAAATGTTTAGGGAATTGGTTTTTCTCAGTGTGTGGCTGGCAGACTGTGGAGCTGTGCTGTAACACTTTGGTGAGATTTTTGTAGTATTCTTGAAAAGCAGCTTTGGCCTTGATGTGTGGAGTGTGTTAATGACAATGAATTAAGTCACTGGGGGTGTCAACCTGGTTGACAACCAGAGGGAGTCCAGTCAGCTTTGACATTCAGTTGAGGGCTAGCTTGAGGCCTCAGGGGTGGCATGGGGCTCTGTGGCCTGGCTCCTGCACCTGCCTTCAGGGGTCTATTGACTTCTTTGTCAAACAGTGGAGTTATTTACATACCCCCTCTGACAGCAAAAGTACTCAGTCATGGTGCTTGTCTGAGCAGGACCCCCTCTTTCTAAGAGCTAGGGGCAGACAAAGGGGCAGCCTGTCCTCTCCCTCCAAGAAAGGGTGACTTACTTTGGTTTCCAAGCTCCTTGCCCTGCAGACGCAGCACCAGGCTACCCCTGGTCCTTGTGCCTCCATCTCCACTAGTGGACAGGCTGTGAGCTACATGAATCCCAACAGGTCTAGAAGAAAACAAACTTGCTCAGTTAGTCTCATGGGATATTTAGTGTAGAGAAGGAGAAAAGATTTCTCAGCCCTTCTCTAAAATGGCTTCTTTTAAGTAGAGCTTTAACAGGAGATGCAAGTCTTTGGGGGAGACTTGATGAATTAAGCAGCCACAGCTCTTGGCAAAGATCTTTGCTGTCTGGGAAAGATGGGGCTGACCTTCACCTTTAGGCAGCGCTGTCTACCCCTGCCCACCTGGGCCAACCACCCCAGTAGATTTGCTTCCCCTCCTCAGACCCTGCCCCAGAGTTTTCACACAGACCTGATGATGTTGCCTTGGAAACAGGTGAAAACCCCAGGCACCGCCTTGTTCTAACTGGCACATTGCTTTAGTCTTCCGGCAGCCCCTAGCTCTGAATCATGTGAAGATGACCTTTGCCCCTAGCAAGTTGGGGCAGAAACTCATGACCCAAAGCTCCATCCGTATCTGACATCGTCACATGAGCAGCCTCCGGCTGCTGGACTCTACTCTGCAGACCGAATGTAGCCTCCCTTGCTCTGGGTCGACTTGGGGCTCAGAGCCTTACCTTTAGACAGGAGTGGAGTCTGCTGGGCTAGTGGCATGTTAGTGAGGTCGAGGTCCATCAATGGGTCGTTGATTGAACGTTGCCATCTGCATGATAATCGCGTGGCCATGGGCATCCATGAAGTGGGCACCAGTGTTGGGAATGCCAGGAACCAGCTGTGGACTCTGCCTCAGGCAAAACTGTCCAGAGGAAGCTGCCGCCCCTGCTTGTCCTTGCTCTTGGTCGGGTGTGTGTCCTGGGTGGTGGGCTTCTCAAGGTACTGTGTCAATAAAGTGGGACCATCCTCTTTGCTTGTTTGCCTTTGTAATCTTAAGCTCTGGTGAAGCACAGATTCCTGTCCTCCTGGAGCTTAGTTAAGAGGGACGGGACACAGCAGAGGCATGTTACTGCATCTGGCTTGTTGGAGAGCCTGGCATGACCAGGGGCACACATTTATTAAGTGCCTCCACATTTATCTTTGTTGATCCTGTGGACTATGAACATCCATTATGGGGCTGCAGGGGCTCACTTGCTTATAAGGCAAGAGGCAACTTGGCTTTGCCAGTGAAACTTTGTGCCCCATCCTGCCATGTGAAAAGGGTGGCCCTACTGTCGGGCTCTCACTCACTTGGCACAGTTGGGCAGATGTTTGCCAAGTGCCTGCAGATGTGACTGGTACCAGAGAAACATGGAGTCCCTGCCCTGGACCCTGCATTGTAATACATGCACTGCCTTGGAGGCTGACTGCAGATCCGAGCTCTGGGGGCCTCTAGTGGCCTGTGGTGGCTTTCTCTGCAGGATCCAGGGCTAAATAAAGATGCAATTAGAAGGGGCAGAGAGAAATAGGAACATTGGAGGGCACTGGACCAGGAGGGGACAAGCACTGGCAGAAGTAGGGGTGCGGAGATGACCTGGCTGAGCTCTGAACACAAGCTCAGTGCTTGGACTGGACCTCTCTGAGCCAGCGTTCCTTTCGCTGTAAAATGAGGGGTGAAGCCTATTAGTTTTCAGAGATGCTTCCAACGTCACGGCTATGATAGAGGCTTAAAGTTGACGCTGCAGAGATGCCAGGGGGCCCCAGGTCAGCTTGCATGTGTTTCCAGACCTGATTGCACCACAGAGTACTGGCCTCACATCTGGGTTCCCAACAAGGGACCCAGTGTTGAGCCTGCAGAGCCAAGAGACCAATGAAGAGACAGGCGATGGGCATCCTGAGAGAACTGGGGTGTTTTCAAGTCACTACACTATCCCAGTGGAAGTGATGGGACCCCCTCCAATGAAGGCTGACATTCTTAAGGTAGAATTTCTCTGGTATTTGGTGACTTGTGAGATCCCTTCTCAGCTCCTATGTGAGGAGGGGTGAACCCTGGATTAATGTGGAGTCTCTTCCTGTGTTAAGTGTGGGGTGCAGTGTCAGAGCTGGGTTTGAATCCTGACTCCCATTTGGAGAGCTTGGTTTTTTTTTAAGTGTCTCGTCCTTATATTAAACCAAGACATACTCTAGTTGTCCTTCAGGGGCAATTGTTCTATGACTCCAGCAAGAGCCCTTCAGATGCCTGTTTCGAAGACTGAGCTGGAAGGGACTGGAACCATCCTCTAGTGCCTGTTGCCTTCATTTTACACAAGAGGAAGCAAGCCCACAAAAGTTAGTGGGTTGTCTGTTGAGGTGGTGCAGTCAATACTGGGCCAATAGGAAGACCTGAGTTCAAATCCAGGCATTTCACAGCTGTGTGACCCTGAGCAAGTCACTTAACTGCTGTCAGCCTCAGTTTCTACATCTTTTAAAAGGATAATCCAAGGTGGTTTTGAAGATCAAGTGAGATCCTGTTTTTTGAAGTTAAAATCCTAAAGGAGCCTGAGAAGTGGCAGCTGGTACTTGATTCTGGCTGTTGTGGAGGGGCTCCATGCAGCCTCCCATGACCAGTGCCCTTCCTAGCCCTCTCTGCGTTACAGAGCCTTTCTCACACTGCCTACTAGTTTGGTACCCCCCTAACATTGCTTTTTGGAGGGCGATTGGGGTTAAGTAACTTGCCCAAGGTTACATGGCTAGTTTGTGTGTGGGGGTGGGTGGGTGGGTGTTAAGTGTCTGAGGCCAGAACCCAACTCTGGTCTCCCTGACTCCCGGCACCAGCGCTTTACTCACTGCGCCACCTAGCCGCCCCAACACAAACTTCATTTTTATTTGTACCAGGTTAAGGTTGTAAGTAAGGAAATTGGTGGCTTAATAGAGAGAGGAGAGACATAAACACAAGCAAAGGAAATGTCAGCTAGGTAGATGAACTTACAAAAAAAAGGAGTTAAATTGGGTGGCAAGAAGGAAAGAGAGCAGAACCCAATGATCTGGGTCTGGGCTGAACCCAGAGGGAAAAGTCTTGTTTATTGCATTCCAGTCTCCCTTAACTCCTGCCCACTTCTATTGTTAAAGAGGGATTAAGGGACAGAAATACATAATGATGGAGTGGAGCAGACCATGAATGTAAATGGGATCAACTTGCCCATAAAATAGAGGACAAATACTTGTTCAGAAGAAACACACACTCATGCACACACTTCAGTGGAGCAGTGAATAGAGCACTGGGCCTGGAGTCTGGAAGACCTGAGTTCCAATCCAGCCACAGACATTTACTAACTGTGGGCAAGGCAGTTCACGTCTGTTTGCCTCAATCAAATGGGGACAGTTAAGAGTACCTACCTTCCAGGGCTGTGAGGATCAAATAAGAGAATAATTTTACATTATAAAGTTTTTAGTACAGTGCCCGACACATAGTAAAGCATATATGAATATTACTATTATTATTTTTATATCCTATGGGGTTAGCACAGGGCAAAAAGTATACTTCAACTAGAAGTAAAAATTGGTGGCAGTCACAGTCACAACATTACAATATACACAGTTTACATAAATTGATGCTGAATAAAGTGAGCAGAATAATGTTGTATATAGTAACGGCAACATTGTACAATAACTGACTGACTTAGTCCTTCTAAGCTGCACCACAATGACCAAAGAAAATCCCAAAAGACTCATGATGGAAAATGTCATCCACATCCAGAGAAAGAACTATGGAGTCTGAATGCATGTTGGGGCATACCATTTCCCCCCTTTTTTTTTGTTTTTCATGGCTTTTCCCTTTTGTTCTGTTTCTTTCACAACATGACTAATGTGGAAATATGTTTAACATGTTTGCACATGTACGACCTGTATCAGACTGCCATCTTGGGGAGGGGGAATGGGAGGAAGGGAGGGAGAAAATGTTAGAGCATGAAATCTTATATAAAATGAATGTTGAAAACTATCCTTACATATAATTGGAAAATACAATACTATTTACTAAGGAAATATACATGGTTAAGAGATAAGCAACGAGGGTACATTATATGTAAAAACACCATAAAGGATGAAATAATATCAGCATTAAATATTCTGAAGAACAATGTACTTTTAAAAAGCACCGCAGGGAGAACAGAAGAACAATGGAGAGAATGCTGATTTTGGAATCAAAGAATCTGGCTTCAAATCCCACCTCTGAAGCCTTCACCTCTCTGACACTGGGTGAGTCACTTAACTTTCTTGAGACCCAATTTCCTTGGAAAATGAGGGGGCTGGACTAACTGGTTTTGAGGCCTCTTCCATCTCTAAAGCAATAAAAGATCAGATCTAAGAGAAATAAATATTTATAAGAAAGAAGTTAAGGATCTGAATAGAATCAATAATTAAGATCTTTCATGATACTGAATGGGAAATGCAAGGTGCATGCCTGGTTTTCATTTTTCCCGTGGCACTGTTGTAGAAGTTGGCCCTGTGCTAGGGTAATAAAGACCTCAGAAACAGGCAGAAGGGCAGACATCTACATATTCTTGATGATGATACAATAAAAATGATATCTAATGAGATTTTTTTTAATTTAGACTGAAATAGAAACTAAATGATATTAAATAACAAGCGGATCAAAGAACAAATCAGAGAAATAATTCTATCAAAGAAAGTCATAACATTGAATAAAGATACCAAAACCTGTGAGATACAGCCCATGTACTCCAAGGGAATTTTCTGTTTCTAAATACATCAGTGAAAAAGAGAAAAGAAATCAATGGATTGCCATGCAACTTATTGTAAAGAATAGGAAATCAAATAAACAATCATGAAATGGATACCAAAAAAATCAATTAAGTTAAAAAAGTTAAGGTGATGACAAAACTTTTTTTTCTTTTATAAAACCAATAAAAACAAACCATTAGCAAATCTGATGTGAGAGGGAGGGCAACAGAAAAACTTGCCAAAATTAAAAGTAAGAAAATCACAATAAATGAGGAAATAAAGGAATTTCCCCAAAATATCACACCCGATGATATGCCAACAAGACATAACATTTAAGTGAAATGAATGAATATTTACCAAGTATAGAATTTCCAATTTTTTTTGCTTTTTTTTTTTTTTGGAAGGGGGAAGGTAGGGCAATTGGGGTTAAGTGACTTGCCCAAGGTCACACGGCTAGTTTTTGTGTCTATGTGTCAAGTGTCTGAGGCTGGATCTGAACCCAGGTCCTCCTGACTCCAGGGCCAGTGCTCTACTCACTGTGCCACCTAGCCTCCCCTGGAATTTCCAAATTAACAGAATAGAGAATTAAAACAACTCACTTTCAGAAAATGAAACTGATGAGATCATAATCAAACTCCAAAAAGGGAAAAACAAACAAAACCCCTGGGCCTATATCAACTTATAAGTGAATTCAAACAAGCATTTGAAGAACAATTAGTCTCTACATTTATAGAAATTGTTTGTAGAAACACAAGCAGAAAGCCCTTTACCAAACTCTTCCTATGAGACTAATTTTTCCCAGATAGCTAAACAAGTAAGAAATATGGAAGGGGAAGAAATTATTTAACATTGGGGCGGCTAGGTGGCACAGTGCCAGAGCACCGGCCCTGGAGTCAGGAGGACCTGGGTTCGGATCTGGCCTCAGACACAACACAAAAACTAGCTGTGTGACCTTGGGCAAGTCACTTAACCCCAACTGCCCTCCAAAAAGCAAAAAAAAAAAATATTTTTAACATCAATGGGAAAATACTGAGGTAAATAATAGCTAAGAAAACACAATAGTAATAATAATGGCTAATATTGACAACAGTCACTATGCTAGACACTGCTAAGTGCTTTACAACTATCTTATTTGATCCTCATGACAACCATGCTATGTAGGTGCTGTTATTGTGCCCATTTTACTGATGAGAAAACTAAAGTGAACAGTGAACTGACTTGTGCAAGGTTCCACAGCTAGTCAGTATTTGAGGTTGGATTTGAACTCGGGTCTTCCTGACTCCAGGCCCTGTTCTCTATCCACCGTGACACCTAGCTGCTCCCAAAAACTATCTTCAAAAACATTAGTCACTATGGTTGGGTTAAGTTTATGGCAGGAATGGAGGAATTGCTCAAAATTATCCAAACTATGAACATAATAGATCATATTAATAACAAAAACAGTAAGGACCACAAGATTATATCAGAAAACCTTTGAAAAAACACATTGGTGTTAAAAATGCAAAAAAGCAAAGGCAGAAATTTTTCCATATAGATAGAGACAGATTGTTGTTCTTCAGTCATTGCAGTCATGTCTGACTCTCTGTGACCCACATGGGGTTTGCTTGGCAAAGATAATTTTACAGATGAGGAAACTCAGATAAATAGGGTTAAGTGATTTTCCCAGGCTTATACAACTAGTAAGTGTCTGAGGCTGGATTTGAACCCAGGTCTTCCTTACTCCAGGTCTGGTGCTCTATCCACTGTACCACCGAGTTGCCTCAATACACACAGATGCATACACACGTGTATGTGTGTGTGCGTGTGTATGTGCATATACATGTATGTGTGTATGTATACATGTATAGTGATAAACATTATCTAAAAATTAAGAGCTCATATTATTTACAATGGGGAAACACTAGCTTTTCCACTAAGATAGGTGGTAAAATAAAGATATAATTGTCCCCACTGTTATTTTATCTTTCTAAACATTTCTGGAAATGCCAGTGTATGGGTGAAGTTCGGTTGATACTGGCAGCATCACGAGAGAAAGGGTTGCACAAAAAAGATGTTATGGAGGCAACTACAGGACTTGGCAAGTTATTGGGGGTTAGGTGGGCTGGGCAGGGCAGAGTTTAGCATGACAGCTAGATTGTAAACCTTAGTGACTGGGGGGATGGTGGTGTCGTCAACAGAAATGGAGAAATTTGGAAGGAGAAGGGCTTAGGGAGAAAGATAATGAATTCAGTGTTGGATGTTTTGAGTTTAAGACTATAGGACATCCAGTTCAAAATGTCCAATAGAATATGTTTTGCACAACTTTACATGTTTAATGAGTATCATATTGCTTACTTTCTCAATAGATGGGGAAGGGACTGAGGGAGAGAATTTGGAACTCTAAATTTAAAAATGAATGCAAAAAAATGTCCAGTACCTAGTTGGAGATGCCACGCTGGAGGTGAGGAGAGAAACTAGGGCTGGACAAATTGATCTGCAAATTATCTGCAAAGAGATAATTGAGTCCATTTGACCTTTTTGGATCACCATTTAAAACAGTATCACTGGAGATGAGAAGAGGACCCAGGAGAAAGCCTTGGGAGTCATCCACTATTAGCTGGTGTGACCTGAAGATCCAGCAAAGAAGAATGAAGAGTGAGGTTAGGCTGAGGGAGGGGGGAGGGGAGGACCAAGAGAAAACAGCCTCATGAAAACCTAGAGACCATCAAAGAGAAAAGAATTATTGACTTTGTCAATGACTGTAGAGAGGTCAAGAGGGATGACAACTAAGTCAGCCTGGCTAATTGATATCTACTGGTAATCACTGAGGGAGAAAACCAGTGGGGGCTCATGAGCAATTAGAAAGACACCTCCATCCTCTCAGAGGTGCCCCTGGAGCCCTGAGGAGAAAAGTAGCTGGACACCCTCTGAGGACCCAGTCTTCCAGTATGAACAGAGGTTGGGGAAAGTAGCCCCAGAGCCTGTACTAAACTAGGCACAGTGATAAAATAAACAAAACCGAACAAAGAAAAAGAGAGAATAATCATACTCGGAGGAGGTAAAAATTACCTCATTGTGGACATGATGTTTTGTGTAGAGAATCCAAGAAATTCAATGAAAAAAATGAAAGCAATGAATAACTTTAGTAAAGTAACAAGTTTTAAAATCAGCAAAATTACTAGCATTTCTATGTATTAAAAAAACAGGAGTAAATATAAAAAGAAATTCCCTTTGAAATAACTACAAAATGCATAAAATACATGAGTGTAAACTTATCATGATATGTTCTCTACCTATATAAATGACTAAAAATACTCTTTACAAAAGTAAAACTTAAAACAAATAAGGGATATTCACCACTTATAGTTGTGTTGTGCCTATTTAATAAAAAATACCCAAGTTGCTTTATAGACAATGCCACACCAAACTACTAAAGAGTTATTTTATAGAACTAAACAGGATAATAAAATTCATCTGGGGAAGCAACATATCAAATAAACATATGGGCAATGATTTTTTAAAATTTATTAATTTTGGTTTTCAACATTCATTTCCACAAGATTTAAAATTCCAAATTTTCTCCCTACCTCTCCCCTCTCACCCACCCCAAGATGAAGTGCATTCTAATTACCCTGCCTCCAGTCTGCCCTTCCATCATGCCCCCCTTCCCCCTTATCTCCTTCCCCCTTATTTTCTTACAGGACAAGACAGATTTCTCTACTCCATTGCCTGTATATCTTATTTCCCAGATGCATGTAAAAACAATTTTTAACATCTATTTTTAAAACTTTGAGTTACAAATCCTCTCCCGTCTTCCCTCCCTACCAACCCTCATTGAGAAGGCAAGCAATTCAATATAGGTTACACATGTGTAGTTATGCAAAACACTTCCATAATAGTCATGCTGTGAAAGACTAACTATATGTCCTTCCATCCTATCCTGCCCCCCACTTATTCTATTTTCTCCTTTGACTCTGTCCCTTTTCAAGCGTTTGATTCTAACTACCCTCTGCCCCAATCTGCCCTCCCTTCTATTATCTCCCCTCTCCTTCCCCCTTTTCTATAGGATAAGATACCCAATTGGATGTGTATATTATTCCCTCCTTAAGCCAAGGTTCATCATTCCCTCTCACTTCCTCCCCCTTTCCCCTCCATTGCGAAACCTTTTTCTTGCCTCTTATGCAAAATAACTTACCCCATTCTATTTCTCCCTTTCTCCTTCTCCCAATATATTCCTCTCACCCCTTTATCTTATTTTTTAGATATCATCCCTTCATATTCAACTCACCCTGTGCTATCTATCGATCTATCTATCTATCTATCTATCTATCTATCTATCTATCTATCTATCTATCTATCTATCTATCTATCTATCTACCTATTTCCTTCAAACTACCCTAATACAGAGAAAAGTCTCATGAGTTACAAATATTGTCTTTCCACGTAGGAATATAAACAGTTCAATTTTAATAACTCCCTTATGATTTCTCTTTCCTGTTTAGCTTTTCAAGCTTCTCTTGAGTCTTGTATTTAAAAATCAAATTTTCTATTCAGCTCTGGTCTTTTCATCAAGAATACTTGAAAGTCCTCTATTTCATTGAATGTCTATTTTCCCCCCTAAAGTAGTATACTCGGTTTTGCTGGGAAGATGATTCTTGGTTTTAATCCTAGCTCCTCTGACCTGCAGAATATCATATTCCAAGCCCTTGGATCCTTTAATGTAGAAGCTGTTAGATCTTGTGTTATCCTGATTGTATTTCCACAATACTTGAATTGTTTCTTTCTGGTGTCTTGCAATATTTATTTTCTCCTTGACCTGAGTACTCTGGTATTTGGCTACAATATTCCTATGAGTTTTCCTTTTGCGATCTCTTTTAAGATGTGATCAGTGGATTCTTACAATTTCTATTTTACTCTCTGGTTCTAGAATATCAGGGCAGTTTTCCTTGATAACTTCTTAAAGGATGATTTCTAGGTTCTTTCTTTGATCATGGCTTGCAGGTAGTCCAATAATTTTAAAATTATCTCTCCTGGATCTATTTTCCAAGTCAGTGGTTTTTCCAATGAGATATTGCACATTGTCTTCTATTTTTTCATTCTTTTGGTTCTGTTTCATAATTTCTTGATTTTTCATAAAGTCATTAGCTTCTATTTGCTCCATTCTAATTTTGAAGGAATTATTTTCTTGGACCTCCTTTTCCATTTGGAAAATTCTGCTTTTTTAAGGCATTTTTCTCCTCATTGGCTTTTTGGACCTCTTTTGCTGTTTGGGTTAGTCTATTTTTTAAGGTACTATTTTCTTCAGTATTTTTTTAGGTCTCCTTTAGCAAGCCGTTGACTCATTTTTCATGATTTTCTTGCATTGCTCTCATTTCTCTTCTCAATTTTCCCTTTACTTCTCTTGCTTTTCAAAATCCTTTTTGAGCTCTTATATAGCCTGTGACCAATTCATATTTTTCTTGGAGGCTTTTGATGCAGGAACTTTGACTATGTTGTCTTCTTCTGGTAGTATGTTTTGATCTTCTTTATCACCAAAGTAAGATTCCATAGTCTGACTTTTTTTTACACTGTTTACTCATCTTCCCAGCCAAATACTTGATTTTCTGACTCCCTTTCAAGGCAGGACTCTGCTTCTGGTGGGGGTAGGGGTGGGTGTACTGTCCCAGGCTTTAGGAGCTTTGTATCAGCTGCTGGATTCCCCACTGTCTGTGGGCCCAGAGCTCTGGAAGCACCCACTGCTACTGCTGCTCCCACCACAGCCACCTCTGCTGCCCCAGGGCTGGGGTCCAACCTCATGCTCCTCTTTCACCCAGGTCCCACAGAGCTCCCCACTGACCTTCCACACTGTTCTTGGAGTTTGTGGGTTGAGAAGTCTGGAAATTGCCACAGCTGCCAGTTCAGTCCCCTGAGGCCTGCTTCAGCCTGGTATAGCTCACCCTGGACTGCACTCCACCCCAGCCCGGTTCAATATATCCTGTGTGTCAGCCTTGCAAAACATCCTGGGCTGGAGATGTGTTTCACTCTGTCATTTTGTGGGTTCTACAATTCTAGGATTTGTTTAGAGTACTTTTATAAAGTATTTGGAGGGGTTTGTGGGCGAGCTCAAGCAAGTCCCTGCTTTTACTCCACCATCTTGGCCAGGAACCAGTAATGATTTTTTAAAAGTAGAAATCCTAAAATCATTAAATCTCAAGCTATCTTATTAAACAACATTCATCAAATTATTCAGTATTGATTTTAAAAAATAGAAAACTTGAACAATGGAACAAACTAGGTAAGCAAGACTCAGAAAGGTATTAAACATAGTAGTCTAATGCCACAAGAAATGATGAAGGAAATGGTTTCACTAAAACCCAGGAAGACTTACATGAATTGATGCAAATGGAAGTGAGCAGAACCAGAACATTGGACACAGTAACAGCAACCTTGGGCAAAGATCTACCTGGAATGACTTAGCTCCTCTCAGTAATCAACAATCCAACACAATTCCAAAGGACTCATGATGAAAAATGATCTCTGCCTCCAAAGAAAGAACTGATGGTGGGGTGGGTAGGTGGTGCAGTGAATAAAGTACTGGCCCTGGAGTCAGGAGGACCTGGGTTCAAATCTGGACTCAGACACTTAACACAAAACTAGCTGTGTGACCTTGGGCAAGTTACTTAACCCCAATTGCCCTACCTTCTCCCCTCCAAAAAGCCAAAAAAAAAAAAAAGAACTGATGGAGTCTGAATGCAAATATAAGCATACTTTTTAAACATTTTACTTGAGCTTATTTTTTTGTTTGTGTTTTCTTTCACAGCATGACTAATATGAAAATACGTTATAATCGATATCATAATTCTTGCCTTCTCAATGTGTAGAGGAGGAAACAGTAAGAGAATTTGAAATTAAAAATTTATTTTAAAATGAATGTTAAAGTTTTTTAATTTTACATGTAATTGGGAAACATTAAATGAAGTAAGTAGAAACATATTAAACATAGTAGCCTAGTGTTCAATAAGTCCAAGAACACAAATGACCAGGGGAAAATGCTTTGTTTGATAGTAACTGCTGAGAAAATTGGGTATTAGTTTGGCAGAAAATAGGTCTAGACCAGCGTTTACAACATGTACCATAATAAGCTCCAAAAACAGGTCAACTCATTAAAAAAAAAAAAACAAACAAGGGGCGGCCAGGTAGCACAGCGAGTAAGAGCACCGACTCCAGTGTGGGGATGACCTGAGGATCGAATCCGGGCTCCGACACTTAGCACCCACCCAGAAACACCTGGCCGTGTAACCTTGAGCAAGTTACTTAACCCCAATTGCTTAGGGGCAGCCAGGTGGCTCAGCGAGTAAGAGCACCGGCTCCAATGTTGGGGTGACCTGGGGATCAAATCCAGGCTCCGACACTAAGCACCACACCCAGAAATAACTGGCCGTATAATCTTGAGCAAGTTACTTAACCCTGATTGCTCATAAAAATAAAAAAAACAAACTAGAAAATGGAAGGAACTACCTTTCACATCTATGGTTGGGGGTACTTAACTAAACAATGGACAGAAGTACTCACAAAAGATAAAACAGAAACTTTTTTTTTTAAGTTACACATTTTATTTTTTCCACTTAATAGTATTTTATTTTTTCCAATTACATGCAAAAATAGTTTTCAACATTCAATTTTATGACATTTTGAGTTCCAAATTTTCTTCCCTCTCTCTCTTCCCTCCCAAAGATTATGTAGGCTATACATTTATGATCATATTAAACATATTTCCACATTAGTCATTTTGTGAAAAAAAAATCTGAAAAGGGGAAAACCATGAGACAAGAAAAAAAAGAAAGTAGTCTACTTCGATCTACATTTAGACTCCATATTTCTTTCTCTGATGTAGATAGCATTTTCCATCATGAAACCTTTGGAATTGTCTTAGATCATTGAATTGCTGAGAAGAGCTAAGTCTATTATAACTAATCATTACAAAATGTTGCTGTTGCTGTGTACAAGATTCTCCTGGTTCTGCTCACTTCACTCAGTATCAATTCATATAAGTCTAGGTTTTTCTGAAATCTGCCTGCTCATCGTTTCTTATAGCACAATAGTATTCCAGTGCATTCATATCTCACAACTGGTTTAGCCATTCCCCAATTGATGGGAATCCCTTTAATTCCAATTCTTGGCTACCATAAAAAGAGGTGCTATAAATATTTTTGTACATACATTGGTCCTTTTCCCTTTTTTCTGATCTCTTTGGGATACAGCCCTGAAAGTAGTATTGCTGGGTCAAAGGGTATATACACAGTTTTATAGCCCTTTGGACATAGTTCCAAAATGCTCTCCAGAATGGTTGATTCAGTTCACAACTCTACCAACAATGCATTAGTGTTCCAATTTTCCCACATCTTTCTCCAACATTTATAATTTTCCTTTTCTGCCTTATTAGTCAATCTAGTAGGTGTGAGGTGGTAGCTCAGAGTTGTTTTAATTTGCATCTCTCTAATCAATAGTGATTTAAAACATTTTTTCATATGAATATAGATTTAATTTCTTCATCTGAAAAACTACCTGTTTATATCCTTTGATTATTTATCAATTGGGGAATGACTTGTAGTCTTATAAATTTGTCTCAATTCTCTATATATTTGAAAAATGAGGCCTTCATCAGAAGCACTGGCTGTAAAAATTATTTCCCAGCTTTCTCCTTTCCTTTTAATCTTGGTTGCATTGGTTTTGCTTGTGTAAAGCCTTTTCATTTAATGTAATCAAAATTATCCATTTTGTATTTTATAATGCTCTCTATCTCTTGTTTGGTCATACATTCTTCCCTTCTTTATAGATCTAAACTATTCCTTGCTCTACTAATTTGTTTATGGTATTACTCTTTATATCTAAATCATGTACTCATTTTGACCACTTGGTGTATGCTGTGAGATGTTCATCTATTCCATACTGTTTTCCAATTTTCCCAGCAGTTTTTGTCAAATACTGAGTTCTTATATCAGAAGCTAGAGTCTTTGGGTTAATCAAACAGCAAATTCATTAAAATAATTCACTACTGTGTCTTGTGTACCTAACCTATTGCACTGACCCACCACTCTATTTCTTATCTAGTATTAAATACTTGATGATTGCCACATTATAATATAGTTTTAGATCGGGTAGGGCTAGGTCACCTTCCTTTGAATTTTTATCATTTATTCCTTTGATATTCTTGATCTTTTGTTCTTCCAGATGCATTTTATCATTTTTTCTAGCTCTATAAAATAACTTTTGGTAGTTTGATTAGTACGACACTAAATAAATAAATTCAGGTAGAATTGTCATTTTTATTATATTAACTCACCCTACCCATGAGCAACTGATGTTTTTTCCAATTATTTAGATGTAGCTTTATTTGTGTTGTGTTTTATAATTGTGTTCATATAGTTCCTGGATTTGTCTTGATAGGTAAATTCCCAAATACTTTATATTACCTACAGTTGTTATAAATGGAAATTCTTATCTCTTGATGCTGGGCTTTGTTGGCAATAGATAGAAATGCTGAGGACTTTTGTGGGTTTATTTTGCACCCTGCAACTTTAGTAAAGCTGGTTAAAAAAATTTTTTTTTAATTTCTTCTCTTGTTGTTGCAGCTAACATTTCTAGTACAATATTAAAAAATGGTGATGATAATGGGCATCCTTGTTTCACCCCTGATCTAATTGGGAAAGTTTCTAGGTTATCCCCACTACACATAATGCTTGCTGATGGTTTTAGATAACCACTTATTTTGAGGAAAACTCCATTTATTCCTTATACTCTCTAGTGTTTTTAATAGGAATAGGTGCTATATTTTGTCAAAAGCTTTTTAAAAAGTCTTTTTGGAGGGGGGAAGGCAGGGCAATTGGAGTTGACTTGCCCAAGGTCACAAGGCTAGTAAGTGTTAAGTGTCTGAGGCTAGATTTGAACTCAGATCCTCCTGACTCCAGGTCTGGTGCTCTATTCACTGCTCCATCTAGCCACCCCCAAAAGCTTTTCTGACATCTACTGAAATAATCATGTGATTTGTTAATTTTGTTACTGACATATAGTCAATTATGCTGATAGTTTTCCTGATATTGAAAGAGATCTGCATTCCTGGTATAAATCTCACCTGGTCATAAAGTATCTTTATCCTCATGATACATTGCCATAATCTCCTTGCTAATATTTTATTTAAAATTTTTGCATCAATATTCATTAGGGAAATTGGTCTGTAATTTTCTTTTCTTCCTGTTTTGGCTCTCCCTGGTTTAGGTATCAGCACTATTGGTGTCATAAAAGGAACTAGGTAGAACTCTATTTTTCCAAATAGTTTATATAATATTGCAATTAATTGTTCTTTAAATGTTTGGTAGAATTCACTTGTAAATCCATCTGGCTCTGGAGATTTTTTTCTTAGTTCACTGGTGGCTTGTTCAATTTTTTTCTAAAACGGGGTTAAATATTTTATTTCCTCTTCTGTTAATCTGGGCAGTTTACATTTTTTTTCTTTTTTTGCTTTTTAGAGGGCAATTGGGATTAAGGCAATTGGGGTCCAGGTCCTTCTGACTCCAGGGTCGGTGCTCTACTCACTGCGCCACCTAGCCACCCCCAGCAATTTACATTTTTGTGAATATTCGTCCATTTCACTTAGATTGTCAGATTTATGGGCATACAGTGGCAAAATAGCTCATAATTATTTAATTTCCTCTTCATTGGTAGTGAATTCACCAATTTTTGATACTGGTAATTTAGTTTTCTTTTTTAAATCAAATTAACCAAAGGTTTATCTACTTTTTTCCTCATATAGTCAGCTTAGTTTTATTTTTAAGCTCAATAGTTTTCTTATGTTCAATTTTTAAAATCTCTCTTGATTTTCAGAATTTCTATTTTGGTATTTAATTAGCAATTTTTACTTTGTTCCTTTTCTAGCTTTTTTAGTTGCATGCCCAATTCTTTGATCTATTTTATTCATGTCAGCATTCAGAGCTATAAAATTTCCCCTAAGAAGTGCTTTGGCTGCATCCTATACATTTTCGTATGTTGTCTCATTATCATTCTCTTTGATGAAATTGTTTCTGCGATTTGTTTTTTTGACCCACTGTTAAGGTCCAGAATTTCCCAGGCTGGGAAATAGCTGTACCTCCTTCCATAACTGTGGGTGAATTTTGATACCAAAGAAGATGGCAAGGAGCCATTGTACAAGTTTAATCAATCTTTATAATTACTTATACAACAGGGGTGACTTGGGATAGCTTCCAGGTAGTTCAGTGGATCCCTACAAGAGCCCCCAAAATCCTCATGGTGATGACAGAAAACAAAGGCAGGAGGAGCTAGAGAGTATATCACTATTGATTGGTGGATATTTTGTGGTTTTCTGATTTGAGCTTGGGGGTTGCCAATGTTATGCCCAAACATAAGTAACAGTCACATATGGGCCATGATATTCTTGTTATGGCTTTCATAGGTCATAGTATCTAAATTTTGACTCAGTTTCTAAATTATGATTCAGTATGTAAGATGATTTTTGCAGATCAACACATTCAGGTTTCCACCTTTCACAGTTTTGTTTTTATGGCTTTTCCCCAACTAGGTTCCCCATACCCACTCATTCTTTGGGATTAGATTATTTAGTTCCAGTAATTTTTTTTTTTTCGACCAGTTATTTCTGGGTGTGGTGCTGAATATCTGAGCCTGGGATTCGATCTCCCGGTCATCCCAACACTGGAGCCGGTGCTCTTACTCGCTGAGCCACCTGGCCACCCCTACCAGTAAATTTTTAATCCATCTTTCCATGGCTCTTTAGTACATACAATTTTTATTGCATCATGATCTGAAAAGAATGCATTTAATGTTTCTGCCTTTCTGCATATGCGTGAGATTTTTATGCCCTAACAGATAGTCAATTTTTGCGTGTCATGTACCACTAAGAAAGTATATTCCTTTTTATCCCCTTTCAATATTTTTCCAGAGACCTAAATCTAACTCTTCTAAAATTCTGTTCATCTCCTTATCTTCTTTCTTCATTTTATGGTTAGATTTATCTAGTTCAGAGAGGGGGAGGTTGAAGTCCTCCATTAGTAGTTTTACTGTCTTTTTCTTCCTGTAATTCACTTAACTTCTGTATTGTTCATGTATTTTTTGCTTAATGGGAAGATCTTTCCCATCCATTAACAGGCCCATGTGACCTGCTTAAGTCACATGAGCCTGTGTCACAAGTGTTATGATGACCTCTCACCCTGAAGAGTATATATATACTCTAAGGTTAGCATTTTGCTTTGGGGCTCACTCATAGGAAGTGTTCACGTGATGTAGCCAGATGGGACTCCAGGTAGCCGTTAAGGAGTTACCCAGCTTTGAAAACCCAGATATTAGTGCATCTCTCTGGTAACTATATATGTATGTAATGATAAGACAGTTGAATCTGTCTGTTGATCTATGATGTATCTATTATTTGGTCAGACAGTTTGAAGCACTATCTCTTAGTCTTTATGCTATTATTTCTGCTTTATTTTCTCTTAAGTTCAGGGTGCTGATTTTTCCCCTAAACTAAGCAAATGACATATATGTTGATTAAAGTAAGACTATTGGGGCGGCCAGGTAGCACAGCGAGTAAGAGCACTGGCTCCAGTGTCAGGATGACCTGGAGATTGAATCCCGGGCTCAGATACTTAGCACCCACCCAGAAACACCTGGCTGTGTAACCTTGAGCAAGTTACTTAACCCAACTTGCTTAGGGGTGGCCAGGTGGCTCAGTGAGTAAGAACGCCAGCTCCAGTGTTGGGGTGACCTAGAGATCGAATCCCAGGCTCAGACACTCAGCACCACACCCAGAAATAACTGGCCGTGTACACTTGAGCAAGTTACGTAACCCCAATTGCTTAAAAACAAAAAAGTAAGACTGTTGACCCCTTCTGAGTTGCTTTCCTTTAAAAAAAAAAAAAGCAGATCAAAGAACCTGCACTAGCAGCCCTGTGTGCTGGTGTTATTGGTCTTACACCCCCATAGCAGCTGCAAGTAGCATTGCCGTTACAACTTCTCTAAGAATTTGGATGCTATACCACTTGGTGCATATATGTTCAGTATTGATACTACGTCATTGTTTATGGTACCTTTTAGAAAAATGTAATTTCAGCAGTTAGAGGTGACCTGCCCGGTTGACTGTAGGTGAGTCTAGTCGTCGGTCGCCTAAGTTGTTCAGCTGCAGCCATGGGTGAACCCGTCAGAGTCCTAGTCACTGGAGCAGCTGGTCAAATTGCCTACTCTCTTCTTTACAGCATTGCTAAGGGAGATGTGTTTGGGAAAGACCAGGCTCTTGTTCTTGTCCTGTTGGATATCACCCCCATGATGGGTGTGCTGGAGGGGGTAGTAATGGAACTGCAAGACTGCGCTCTTCCCCTCCTTAAAGAGGTCATTGCAACAGATAAAGAAGAGGTTGCCTTCAAAGACCTGGATGTAGCCATTCTGGTTGGTTCCATGCCAAGGAAGGAAGGCATGGAGAGGAAGGACTTACTCAAGGCAAATATGAAGATTTTCAAATCCCAGGGACAGGCTTTGGAAAAATATGCTAAAAAGTCTGTTAAGGTTGTGGTTGTTGGAAATCCAGCCAACACCAATTGCCTGACGGCTTCCAAGATGGCCCCATTGATACCCAAGGAGAATTTCAGCTGTTTAATCCGTCTGGATCACAACCGAGCTAAGTCTCAGATTGCTCTTAAACTTGGCTTGACCGCCAACGATGTCAAGAATGTCATTATCTGGGGAAACCACTCCTCAACCCAGTATCCAGATGTTAACCATGCTAAGGTTAACATCCAGGGGAAAGAAGTTGGTGTCTACAAAGCTGTAAAGGATGACAGCTGGCTCAAGGGGGACTTTATCACGACTGTTCAGCAGCGTGGTGCAGCTGTCATTAAGGCTTGAAAATTGTCTAGTGCGATGTCAGCTGCCAAAGCAATATGCGACCATGTCAGAGATATCTGGTTTGGAACTCCAGAGGGAGAATTTGTTTCCATGGGAGTCATCTCTGATGGCAATTCCTATGGAATCCCTGATGATCTGCTCTACTCCTTCCCTGTTGTCATCAAGAATAAATCCTGGAAATTTGTGGAAGGCCTCCCTATCAATGATTTCTCCCGTGAGAAGATGGATCTCACTGCCAAGGAATTATCAGAAGAAAAAGAAACCGCTTTTGAATTTCTTACTATTGCATGACTAGGCAAAAATTATGATATGACAAAACACATAGAAACTGAAGAATATAAGTGTCGTCTTTAAACCTAGTACCAAATAATGATATTGCACTTGTAAACTACATATGAAAAACCATTCATTTAAAGATTGTGTGTGCTTCTCGGTACATATTTGTGCCCACCATGTCATCATGTTATCAAATGGTGTTAGTGATGAAGTCTAAATAAAAATGACCGACTGAAAAAAAAAAGAAAAATGTAATTTCAGGGCAGTTAGGTAGCACAATGAACAGAGCACTGGCCCTGGAGTCAGGAGGACCTGAGTTCAAATCTGGCCTCACTTAACACATACCGTGTTTCCCCAATAATAAGACCTATCCCGAAAATAAGCCCTCCCCTTACTGTGTAAGATTCCTCTAAAATAAGCCCTCTCCCGAAAATAAGCCCTATTGAGATTGCTACTGTAGTGAAGGTGATCCCCTGCGCTACACGCTACATTACAGTACCCTCTGTATGCACCGTTCCCCCCCCCCCAGGTGAAACGCACGCTGCACTCCGAGCTGCATCCAATCAGAGCTGCAGCAGTGAGCGTGTCATCCTGTTCTTCCCCAGTGATTCGCTTGCTGGTGCCATTGAGAGCAGTGCCGCGGAGGAGAGCTGAGGCAGGACATCATAAGCCCTCCCCTGAAAATAAGCCCTCTGGTGGTTTTCTTTCCCCAAAAAGTAAGACAGTGTCTTATTATTGGGGAAACACGGTACCAGCCATGTGACCTTGGGCAAGTCACATAACCCCAATTGCCCTGTGTTCCCCCCTCCAAAAAGCAAAAAAAAATGTCCTTATCTCTTTTCATTAGATCTATTTTTGCTTTTGCTTTGTCTGATTGCTACTCCTGTTTTTTTTAACTTCATCTTTAAAGCAATATATTCTGCTCCAGCCTTTTACCTTTTCTCTGTGGTTTATCTCTCTGCTTCAGATGTTTCTTGTAAACAACATATTGTAGGATTCTGGTTTATAATCCATTCTGCTATCTGCTTCCATTTTATGGGAGAATTCATCTTGTTCAGATCCAGTTATGATTACTGTGTATTTCCCTCCATTCTATTTTTACCCATTTATACTTCTCTCCTTTCACCCTCTTTCCTCACCAGTGTCTTGCTTCTGACCATTTCTTTCAGTCTGACATCAGTCCCCCTCCCTTTTCTTTCCACTCTCCCCTCCTATTTCCCTATAGATTTCTATACCTGCTATTCCCTCTTTGAGCCAAATCTGATCAGTGTAAGGTTGAAGCAATGCTCACTCCCTTTCTTTCCCTCTACTGTAATAGGCCTCTTCATGTGATTTAATTTACCCCACTCTGCCTCCTCCTTTCCTCACCAGTACAATCCTTTTTCTCACACACACACACCCCTCTTTTTGGTATCTTCACATCAAAATCAACTTATACCCACATCCTCTGCCTATATATACTTCTTCTAACTGCCCTAATACAGTTACAGTTCTTAAGAGTTACAGGTATCATCCTCCCATGTAGGGATGAAAATTTTAACCTTTTTGAATAACATGTTTGGTTTTTGTTTTCTTCCTGTTTACAAAGCTTTTTATGATTCTCTTGAGTCTCATATTTGAAGATCATTCAGTTCTGGTCTTTTTACCAGGTAAGTCTGAAAGTTCACTGAACATCCATATTTTTCCCTGAAAGATTATACTCAATTTTATTGGGTAGTTGATTCTTGGTTGTAATCCAAGCTGTTTTTGCCTTCCACAATATTATATTCCAAGCCCTCTGTTTTTTTTTGTTTTTGTTTTTTGCTTTTTGGAGGGCAATTGGGGTTAAGTGACTTGCCCAGTCACACAGCTAGTAAGTGTGTCAAATGTCTGAGGCCGGATTTGAACTCAGGTCTTCCTGACTCCAGGGCTGGTGTTGTATTCAGTGCACCACCTAGCTGCCCCCTCCTTTGATCCTTTAACAAAGAAGCTGCCAAGTTCTGTGTAGTCCTGACTGTGGCCCCTTGATATTTGAATTCTTTCTTTCTGGCTGCTTGCAGTATTTTCTCCTTGACCTGATAATTTTAGAATTTGGCTACATTTCTGGGAATTTTCATTTTGGGATTCTTTTAGGAGGTGACTGAGGGATTATTTCCATGACTATTTTACCCTCTGGTTCTAGGCTTTCAGGGCAGTTTTCCTTGAGAATTTCTTAAAAGATGCTGTCCAGTTTCTTTTTTTGAGCATGGCTTTGAGTCAGTCCAATAATTCTTAAATTATCTCTCCTGTATCTATTTTCCAGGTCAACTGTTTTTCCAATGAGGCATTTTACATTTTTTCCCCCTATTTTCATTCTTTCAATTTTGTTTGACTGATTCTTGTCTCATAGTCATTAGTTTCCACTTGCTCGATTCTATTTTTTGTTTTGTTTTGTTTTTGCCTTTTGGAAGGGAACTGGGGTTAAGTAACTTGCCCAAGGTTACATGGCTAGTTTATGTGTATGTGGGTGTTAAGTGTCTGAGGCTGGAACTGAACTCAGGACCTCCTGACTCCAGGACTGGCACTTTACTCACTGTGTCACCTAGCTGCCCCTCAATTCTAATTTATAAGGAATTTTTTTCTTTAGTTTTTATACCTCCTTTTCCATTTGGCCAATTCTACTTTTAAAGGAGTTGTTTCCTTTAGTAGGATTTTTTTTCCATTTGGCCAAATGTATTTTTCAATTAATTGTTTTTAGTCAATTTTTGTCCTTTCTTTTCCAAGCTGTTGTCTCTCTCTTGCATAACTCTCATTTCTTTTCCCAACTTTTCTTCTACCTCACTTATTTGATTTTAAAAATCCTTTTTGAGCTCTTCCAAGACTTTCTGGTCTTGAGACCAATTCATATTCCCCTTTGAGGCTTCTCATATGGGCATTTTGACATTGTTGTCTTCTTCTGAGTTTGTCTTTTGATCTTCCCTGTTGCTATAGTAGCTTTCTATAGTCAGGGCTCGTTTTTTGTTTTTTTCTTTACTAATTTTTTTTTTAGGATATTTTGTGATTTTTAAAATTGAGCTCTGCTTCTGGGGCACAGGGGCCACTGTCACAAGCTTTTTGGGTTGGAGGTCAGGGACCTGGTCGCTGGTTTTCCCCACTCGGGCCTCTGGCAGACTAGCAGCTTGCCCACTGCACTGAGGTAGCCCAGCCTAGTCATACTTGTGCCCTGAGTTCTGGGGCTGGAGACCTCTAAGCTGATCTGTTGAGCTAGGACTGAAGGGCCTCGGCTGCTGATCTGTGCTGTGGCCAAGAGCCTCTTTCTGGCTTGACTGGGCTGTCTGCACTGGCCTTCCCTTTTACCCAAGTGAGACAGATCTTTCCTGAAGCCCTTGTAAGTTATCTTGGGCTGAAAAATTGTTTCACTGTCTTTTGTAGGTTCTGTCACTCCAGAATCTGTTTAGAGGCTTGATTTAATGTTGTTTCAGAAGGAAACTGGGGAGAAATTGGACAATTTCCAGACTTTTCTCCACCGTCTTGGCTCTGCCTTAAAATAGAAACGTTCAATGAACCACAATTAAATGTCTTTTTATGAACAAAACCAGGCAGTTAGTGACACAGCGGAAAGAGTGCTGGGTCTTAGGCATTTCCTGCGAGGCCTTGAACAAGTCATTTCACCTCTCCTTTCCTGTTTCCTGTTATAGAATGAGGATAATAAGAGCAGCTACCTTCTAGGGTTATCATGGGGATCAAATGATATTTGTAAAGGGTAACCCTTTACAAAGGGTAACCTGCATAGTGCTGGCATGCAGTAGAAGCTTAATAAATGCTTGTTCCCTTCCTCTTTTACCACCCTCCCCTTCAATGTAGCTAGGATAAAAAAGGGAATTATTGATTGGGAAAAAATTTTTTCTCAGTAAACATCCTTAGGAAGGGAATTGATCTAGCTGTACCAAATCAAATCTCAAACTGTATTATAAAGTGAAAATTATCACAACAATCTGGTACTGGCTAAGAAACAGAGTACTTGATGGGTGGAATAGATTAGGTCCGCATTACATTAGCACAAAATGACCACAGTAATCTAAAGTGTGACGAACTCAAAGATCCAAGCTTTTGGAACAAAAAACTCCTCATGTGACAAAACTTTTGGCAAAACTGGAAATAAGTAGGGCAGAAAGTAGACGCGGACGGACACCTCACGGTGTGTACCAAGACAAGGACCAAGCAGGGACATGACATACAAATAAAGAGGGACAGCGCAAGCAAATCAGGAGAGCACAGAATAATCTGTCACATCGACGAATAAGGGAAGAATGTAGGATCAAAGAGCATCAGAAGAAGTAAAACGTAATTCTGATTATGTAAAATTAAAGTTTTTGTACAAACAAAACCAATGAAACCAAAATTAAAAGCAGAAAACTGGAGGGAAAATGTTTTGCAGCAAGTATCGCTTGATAAAGGCCTCATTTCTCAAATATATAGAAAACTTGAGTCAAATTTATAAAAATGCAAGTCATTCCCCAAATGATAAATGGACAAAGGATATGAACAGGCAATTTTCAGTTGAAGAAATCAAAGCTATCTATGATCATATGAAAAAGTGCTCTAAATCACTACTGATTAGAGAAATGCAAATTAAAACAACTCTGAGGTACTTCACAGCCATCAGATCGGCTAATACAACAGAAAAGAAAAATGATAAATGTTGGAAATGTGAGAAAACTGGAGCACTAATGCACTGTTGGTGGAGTTGTGAACTGAGCCAACCATTCTAGAGAGCAATTTGGAACTATGCCCAAAGGGCTATAAAAATGTGCATACCCTTTGACCTGGCTAGGTCTATATTCCAAAGAGATCATAAAAGGGGAAAAGACTCACATGTACAAAAATATTTAAAACAGCTCTATCTGTGGTGGCCAAGAATTAGAAAATGTGGGGATGCCCATCACCTGGGGGATGGCTAAACAAGCTGTGGTGTATGGCTGTGATGGAATATGATTATGCTATAATAAATTATAAACAGGATGAATTCAGAAAGATCTGCAAAGTCTTACATGAACTGATGCAAAATGAAATGGGCAGAACCAAATAGCATTAGGATGAACAACTATGAATGACTCAGCTCTTTTCAGCAATCCCAAAGAACAAATGATAAAGCATACTATCTGCTTCTAGAGAAAAAAATGATAGTTTGAATACAGACTGAAGCAACTATTTTTCACTTTCTTTTTAAAAATTTGGGGGCGGCTATGTGGCTCAGTGAAAAGAGCACTGGCCCTGGAGTCAGGAGGACCTGAGTTCAAATCTGATCTCAGACACTTAACACAAAAACTAGCCATGTAACCTTGGGCAAGTCACTTAACTCCAATTGCCCTCGAAAAAGCAAAAAAAAAAATTGTCTTCTTGTAAATGTTTTACATGATTACACATGTATAACCTCTGAATGTTTACCATCTCAGGGAGTGGGGAGGGGAGGGAAGGAGGTAGGGATAGAATTTGTAACTCAAAACTTAAAAAAAAAAGCCCTATAAATGTCAAAATTGCCTTAACAGGTGTGTGTGTATGTATTTATTTATACGGGAATTGATACACCTAAGTAAGAAAAAGAATCTTTCCCTAAAATTGGTCAAAGGAAATAAACAGGCAGTTTTCAAAATCACTCAGAAAAAAAAAAAAAACGCAATTTGAAACAACCCTGAAGTTTTATCTCCTACCCATCGGGAAGATGAAAAAATCAAAGGATGAAAGTGGTCCAAGTTGGGAGGGTGGAGGTGCCTCTGGGAATACAAGCTCACAGATGCATGTCTGGTGGAACTATAAATTTGCCCAACTATTCTAGAAAATGATCTGGAGACACAGCAGAAAAGTAAAAATTAAGCTGTTCACTCCCTCTGCCCTGGCAAGGTCCTCAATGTGCCCACCCTTGCCATGTCCCATGCTCCCGCAGCCCTGGGGTCCCTGTGGCAATGTCTTTGATGATAACATCTTGGCTGTCTGGGGTGGGCGGAGGGGTATCCCACTACCAGACCTCATGGAGACCCTTTTTGGGTCCAGGCACCCTAGTCGTCCTGAATTGTCCCATCTTAGCACCCTGGACCAAGTGAGCTCTGTGACCCTCAGTAGATGAAGGATTAACTCCTTGATGGTATTCCCATGGAGACCAAGGCCCCTTGACCAGAGTGGGTGGAAGCCTGTGAATTAGCTCAGTCCTGAGGAGCACAAAGGAAAGGGGCTGGTTGTGGAACCTGGGGGACAGTAAAGTGCAGGACAGGGAGGGGTGAGGCAATGCAGGAGGAACTGGGCAGCCAGAGAAGAAAGGTATAATAATGCAGAGGTCCCCTCCCCTTGGCCCTGCAGCCTAGGGCCGGCCTCCATGCTGGTTAGTCAAAGGGAGGACCGAGAAGACTGACTGAACCAAAGAAAATGACCAGACTTCTGAGCGATGGGGCTGGTGAGGCAGAGAGGAGGCCCCATGAGAAAGGCCAAGGTGCGACCCTGCTGGTCTGAGGATAAAGACTGGGAATGCCACACAGAGGCTGATGGGCCCAAGGCTGCAGAAGGGAAGGTGCCTGGAAGGAGATGAGGTGACAGACTAGGGGCTCCCAATTAAAAAGTCATATTCTGTGACAAAGGAAACCGAGTCAATCACGTCAGTCAGGTGATATAATAGATACAGTTTTGGACCTGCAGTCAGCCAGATCTGAGTTCAAATCCTGCCTAAAGACAAACTGGGTGGGTGACCCTGGGCAAGTTACTTCTGTTTCCTCATCTGTAAAATGGGCACAAGAGCCCACCTATCTCTGGTTGTGAGGATCGGATACATGTGCACAGTGCTCTGTAAACCTTTACGTAAGGGAGGAACGCAAGTAGTCACCACCACCATCATTCTACCCCAAGGCCTGCCAGGAGCTGGGAGCCCAAGACGGGGAGTGGGCAGGGGAGGGAGAGCCCACTGCGCCCTGGAGCTCGGCCTCACAAGCTCCAGCCAGAGCTGCCACGAAACTGAGAGGCATTAACTCCAAAACCATTTATTTCAGCTGCTTTGTGCAGTGACTGCCCGGCCCCGCCCAGGCCTGCTGCCCCAGCCCTTGGCTCATCCCCATCCCAGCCGACCTCGGCAAATGGAGTCCCTGGGGGTCCTGCTGCTCCTGGCTCACCTGCCAGCTTCAGGCTCTGGCCGCATGGGATGGGCTTCACAGCCTTTCCTGGTCCCAGTGGAATGCTTGCTATCAATCAGAGGTGGCCAAGGGCAAGGGGCTTGGGCTGCCGTGCTGGTCACTGGGAGAAGCCTCAGGAGTGTCTGGACAGTCCTCAGTCTGGGCCCCCCCAGCAATGGGGAGAGGTGGGCTCTCTGGGGAAGAGCCCCCCCTAGCAGCAGCTGACGAGCCATTGGGATGTTCCACCCTCTCAAACAAAATCAGCATCTCACAGTGCAGGGTCTGTGGGAACAGGTCCACAGCCACGGCCCGGACGGGGCGAAAGGGAGAGCCCTTCACCCTATTGGAGGGAGCTCGACAAAGGCTTGGGGGGAGAAAAGGAGCGTCAGTGTCTAGCTAGGATTCCTCTCCTCCCTGCGTTTGGCCCTGCTGCTCAGCTCGGCTAAGGGTGGGGAGGCCTCCGGGCTTGGGGGAGGCCCAAGCATGCAGGATAGTCAGGGCAGCTATCTGGGGAGCCCAGCAGCCCACAGATCCCTTCTCACTGCACCCAGAGGCGCTCCTACAGCCCCTCGTTTGACAGAGGAGACAGAGGCTCAGAGAGGGAGGGCTGCCTCCATCAGGCAGCTTGGGTCATAGGGCCAAACCCCAAACCTGCTTCCAATTATAAATTCTTGAGTCCTACAGGACAATTCTGGAGGTCTTCCTGATATGAGTCCCTTCTGGGTAGGGGACAGAAGGGCCCAAGTGTGGGGGGACTGGAGGATTCCTCAGGTCCTGCCTCTGCTCTCTGAGGGTCTGCTTCAGTGATGTGGCAGGACCTCCCCAGCCCTGGGGGCCCCGTGCGCTCACCCCTGTCCCCAGGAAAAGCCCAAGCAGAACTCACTCCACAAAGTTGGTCATGGCCGCCCGGGGGTTGCAGGAGACATAGATGAGATTCTTCAGGTGCTCGGCTCTCCGGATGGCCAGGATGACTTTAGAGTCTGGATGGAGGGGAGAGGTCAGTGGGGAAGAAGGGCAGGAACGGACCCAGACCAGGTCTGGCCAGAGGCCAAGCTGAACTCCCAGGGAGGCCTTCCTTCCCACTTCTGCCCCTCAGTCCTTCCCCACCAGGCACCGCCACTCTACATGCCCGCCCCAAGCCCCTGTCACTCACGAAGCCCTGCTCGGGGCGGATCCACGATGGCAGTCAGCCTCTGAGAGGCCAAGGAACTCATCAGGTTGGGGACCAGATCCTCAGCCTTGCCACAGTGAAACTCGATGTTGTCCAAAGCTGCAGGAGAAGAAGCCCCAAGAGCTAGGCCCCAGCATCCATGGTTGTGTGGGCAGCTAGCCATCCTTCCTCCAAAGGCTGCCAGGGCAGGCTGATGGCTGGACCCCGAGGACAGCGGGGCCACAATCTCCATTTCCCAAGTCACAGGCCCCATGCAGGGCTGCAGAGGGGGCCCAGCCTGCTCTGGTCACTCACAGGGTCTCCTTTTCTCTACCAGGAGCTTAGCCTAACCTGCCCTGCCCTCAGCACTCCTGGTCCTACTGTCCCATGCCACCCCGCAACTCTGATCCCATCCCATGTGACCACAAGGGCACCGCGTGTGCACACACACACACACACACACACACACACAGATCCTGCTAGCAGCCAGGGAGACCCCACTGCAGCCTGGAGGCCACCCTGGGGGAAGTGTTGCTCCTCCAGCCCCATGGCCCTCCCCCTCCCCAGCCAGGGCTGTAAGACCAACCATTCATCTTGGCATTCACTCTAGCATCTTCCACAGCTTCCTGGCACAGCTCGATGCCAATCACTTTCTTCACTTTCTAGAAAGAGGGAGAAAAGGACTCAGGACCCAGGGGTCCTCAGCGTGGGTCAGAAGAGGAACCTGAACCCCTGTCCTGCCTCTGAGGCTGGCACTCCCCCCAGTCTGTAGGTGAGAAATGTGAAGCTCCAGGGAGTAGAGATGCCTGCCTCAGCTCCCATAGCTCATGACTACTGGGCTCCACTCTCCCACAAGGGGTGCCCTGCAGGCCTCTCCCTTCCCTCACCATCTCCTCAGGGCACCTATGACCACAGAGGTTGGCTGACTGGGCCCTGGATGAGACAGCCTTTGGGGTCCCAGAGGAGAGAGGCTCGAGCTCACCTGGGCCAGGGAGAGGCTGATGGTGCCGGTCCCGCAGCAGATATCCAGCACTGTGCTCTCCTTGTCCAGATGGGCCCAGTCCCGAATGGTTGTGTAGAGGACCTCAGCGGCTGGCGTGTTCACCTGAGGAACCACAGCTGGGATGACTGTCAGAACCCAGGGCACCCCCACACCTGAGGGACCCCCAGGGATTCCTGGCTGGGTCCCCATTTCCCTCTCTGGCTGCCACCTCAAGGCCACCTGGAGAGTTGGTGAGGCCTCATGACTACCCTCATATCCACAAAACAGGACAAGGGTCCACAGAAGCCCCAGGATATGGGGAGATCCCTACACAAAGGGGCTCCAGAGCAAGATGGGCAAAAATCACCCAGAACCAATGTGCCCAAGTGACCCCTAGGAGACCAGGACCTGGAGCTGCTCGGAAATGACCTAGCCCAGTGCCTCCTCCTGAGTGGAAGAGGAAGTCCCATAGAGGCAGACCCAGCCAACATCTATTAAGCACCTACTATGTACCAATCATTGTAAACTGTGGACAAAGAAGGGCGAAAGGCAGGGCAGTCCCTACCCTACAGGAGCCCCCAGGCCAGCAGAGGAGATGAGAAGCTGGGAAGGGATGAGGAAACAACTTGAGGGGGTGGGGGTTTCAGAGCTGATCTCATCTGCCAGAATGATGAGTTCTAAAGATGATGTCCAGTGGATGGACATCTTAAACTCAGCATGCGCAAACTAGATCCATCTTCCCTCTAAACCCTCTCCCCTCCCCCACCTTCCCATCTTCCCAACCCAGGAGCTGTCCTGGACTCCTCACATTCAATATGGCGCCAAGGACCATTAATTCCACCTCTGCAACCGTCTGTCTACCATTCTGGTGCAGCCCCCTCAGACCCTCACACTGGACCACTGCCATGGCCTGTAGGTAGGTCTGCTGCCTTCATTCAGCCACCAAAGGGACCTCCTTAGAGTGCAGGCCTGACCATGTCATCCCTTCCCTGCTCCATACTGCTGTGCTACCTATTAGTCCCCAGGACCAGATAAAGCCCCCCACGAGCTGTCCCCTTCTCCCTCCCCACCACATGCCCTTTGATCCTGCAGCCCTGGCCTCCTGGCTGTTCCATCTCTGTGCTCTGCATGTTCGACTGACCCAGCTGACCCTTCTGCCGCAGATGCTCTTCCCTCACCTCCCACTCTAAGAATCCCTGGCTTCCTTCACAGTAGCCTTCCCCAGGCCCTGCAGCTTCTGAATCTTCGCCTCTAGGTCCTCTTCCATTTATTTCTAAAAAAAAAAAAAACGAACTCTCCTCACCCCCGTTTAGTAAGCACGTCCCCATCTCCCTCAGCGGGGAAAAGAAAGGAAATAGAAAACCTCACAACAAATACAGACAAGCGAAACACATCCACACATCGTGCACATCCCAAAATGCCTGTTTGGATCAGCGTATCCAGAACATCACTGCTCTATGGGAGGTGGGCAGTGGTCCTTAACAGTGGTGCTTGGCAGTCACACACACTTTAAATGTTTGTCTTTGTAGAACTGTTGTCCTGTCCTTCTCTGGTGTACCTCTCTACCTCCCCTTACTTCTCCTTTTAAGATCATCCAAACCTAACAAAGATCACTCCCATGACCCCTGCTGACACTGCAGCTTTTAAGGGACACCTCTATCATTCCCACTCATTCCCCACGAAAATGAAAATGCTTCCACTTTCTATTTCTGAATTGTGTCCTGGTTTTTACCTGTTGTTTCTCTTTATTTCCTGTATCTATATTTCAAAGTTTCCACACAGCTCCAGTCCTTCCATCAATACTTGGAAGTCCTCTTATTTCATTAAAGGTTCTGAAGCCAAAAGGATCGAACCAGTCCATCCTTTGCCTTCTGTGCTCTCTGTTCCTGAAAGTGGTAGGTGCTAAATCTTGTGTGATCCTGACTCTGGCTGCTTTCTATGTAACCACTTTCTTTTTGGTTGCTTACAGTACTTCCTTGACCTAGAAAATCCAAATTTTGAATATGCCATTCCTCATTTTCAGTGATGGAGTTCTTTCAGGCAGTGATAGTGGAATCATTCTACTTTTAGTCTGCTCCCTGATTCTAAGAGATCCAGACAGTTATC
The DNA here is from genome assembly GCF_028583685.1 of Petaurus breviceps papuanus. NCBI lineage: Eukaryota > Metazoa > Chordata > Mammalia > Diprotodontia > Petauridae > Petaurus > Petaurus breviceps. The sequence goes on from NW_027186331.1 coordinate 2,637,070, forward strand.
TCTCAAGATTTCTTAAAATAGGATATCCCACCTCTTTTTTTCTTCATGGCTTTTGGGCAGTCCATTGATTCTTAAATTCTCTCTTCTTGATCTATTTTTCAGGACACTTGTTTTTGATATGAGATATGTTACACTTTCTTCTATTTTTTCAGCCTTTCCACTTCATATTTATGCTTTTAATTTCCTCATGGAGTCATTAGCTCCTATTTGATCCATTTTGGTTTAGGGGACTTGTAAGGTTTTGTGCCTCTGTGTTAAACTATTAATTCTCTGAATTCCTCCTTCACAGCTCTCATTTCTTTTCCAGTTCTTTCCTCCACTGTTCTCATTCCACTTATGTCATTTTAAAATTCTCCCATCACTTCCAGGAATTCTGTTTGATCTAGTGGGAAGTCTTTCTCTGAGGCTCTGCATTTAAGTGCTGGAATTACTCTCCTCTTCTGAATCCAAGGCTTGGCATCCCTGGTCTCAGAGCAGCTCAGCCTTGCATATGTACAATGCTGGGCCTGTGGTCAGGAAGGACTGTGTCCCAGTGCAGACTGAGACACTTATTAGTTGTGTGGGCTCATATGTCACTTGGGCAAGTCACTTAACCACCATTTGCCTCAGTCTCAACTGTAAAATGGGGATAATAACAGCATCTACGTCTCAGGGTGGTTGTGAGGATTAAATGGCAAAATATTAGTAAAGCAGTCAGCACAGTGCCTGGCACTACAGAAATACTCACTCCCTTCCCTTGGCTGTCAGGCTCTCCTTCCTTCCTGTTCCCTCCCCTCCCACTGGGAACCTCTGCCCACCTTCTTTGCCATTTAAGAAATTCTCCTGGCTCTCACTGCTCTTCACAGCTACCCATCCTTCAAAGACCAGCTCCAGGCTTGTCCAGCCATCGTAGGCAGCCTGCCCAGGCCCCTCCACGGTGAAGGCCAGACCTTCACCTTGAACCTCAGAGAGCCCTGGGTTTGTCTCTGACAGCTCTGGGTAAGCATGTGAGAGCTGGCAGGGGTCTCAACGGCCACCTAGTCCAACCCTTACAGAAGAACCTCCTTTCCCATGTCCCCCCAAGGGGCTGACCCAGCCTCCAGCCTTGTCTCCATCCCCCAGCTCTGCAGTACAAGGACTCTGCAAACCCTCCCCAAATCTCACACTCCATAGACCTAACCATTTTCTTGTCTGTCCTTAGCCACCCCACCACATCGGTTAGAGGTCAGGGAGACGATCAGTCCTGTCCTCAAGCTTCCCTCCAAGGACAGGCAGCAAGGGAAAGTAGAGAGAGGGGCAGAATCCTGGGCTCTAATCCCAGCTTGAATGCTTCTGGGCTGTGTGGTCCCAGGCCAGTCCTTCCACTCTCAAAGCTACATCTTCCTCATCCTAAAAATATGAATGACTACATGTGCACAGTTCACCTTGTAGGGAAAGCACTAAGTAATTAGGAGTCTATTATTCTGGGAGGGTTCTGACCTGTGGCTGCACATTAAAGTGAGACAGAAACAGTGACCTCGGGTGCTAACTCAGCAAACCGCAGCCCGACACCGTCTTCTCTGGGCTGTATTTCATATTTCTCAACTCTTAGAGTGACTACACAACCCACCCGGGAGTGAGGCTCTTCATGGCGCCGGCCCTTTGATAGGGTCCTCGTGTTTGCTGAACTGATGTAAAACAGAGGCAGAGTGAGTACAGGGAAGGGCCTCGGTCTGGGCCCACAGAGGTGAAGGAGAAAAGCCCAGGCTTTGACCCAGTGCTCTCTACAGAGTGGACACCTGCTACAGCCATGGAAACCAAGGCATACTGCTTGACTGCAGGGATGGTGATGGGTTTGCTCCCAGAGGACCAGGTGTGAAAGTCAGAGCAACTAGCATTTGGCCTTTGTCGTTTTGGGGCCCTCAAAAACAAAATGTCTGAGAAAATGTTGGGCCTGCTCCTCGGCCTGTCTCTGGCTGCCATCTGCAAGGTCGTTTTGGACACATCCCTTCCCCTCATCAGAGACCATGCCCAGCACATCCTTGGGACCCCAAAGCCGCAGCACCCTGTCAGCTAGCCCGTCCCTCCTCAGCTGTCCAACATGAACCACACTCCCCCACCTTCTGGAAGGGCTATCGATGGGCTGCCCTATAGGCTTCCTCCCCATCCCGAAGAGTTCCCAGACCACAACACTCCAGCTGCTCCACAGGTGCCTCGAGAAGGGTCTCGAGGGTCCTTTCAGCTGTAAGCATTCTGTGACTTCTCACAGAAACCCTTATGCCACCTCCCATACATCCAGACTTGAGCCCTCTGGATCCTCTATCACCCAATGATGTATATCCTGCCCACTCCCCCACCCCCATCTCCTGGCTTCCCTCAGACCTCAAGAGGCCCTTCCCAATGGCTCCTAATCTTAATGCCTTCCCTCTGCTGATTTCCTCCCATTGTCCATAATCATCTGCCCCTTAGGCTTGGAGCTCCCTGAGGGCAAGGGCTTTACCTTTCTCTACATCCTCAGTGCTTAGCACAGCACCTGGGACAGTGCAGCAGGTGCTTAATAAATGCCCACTGACATACCTGGAAAAAGGCATGAGGGGAAATGCGGAACTTAAGCCCCAGAAGCTCTTCATGTATGTACTTGTCTCCTGCGATGTGTTCCAAGGGCAGATCCTCTCGGTTGGGAGACTTTCTGAGGACAGAAAGCAGGAAAACATCTGCAGCATGGGGCCAGGCAGGCAGAGACAGGGCGGAGCAAGCACAGGGCCAGGAAGGCAGGGGCCAGGCAGGCAGAGACAGGGCGGAGCGAGCATGGGGCCAGGCAGGCAGAGACGGGGTGGAGTGGACACAGGGCCTGATTCAGGCACACAGGCCCCCTCCCAGGCTGTCGGCTGTCTCCAGGCTCTAAGTCACAGAACAGCCGCTGACATGCAGGGAGCTCTGTGGCTCATGAAAGGACTCTAGGTCTGCCCTAACACCAAGACCTGTCCCACCCACCCAGCCAGGCCTGGGGTCTGCCAGGCCGGGAGTGCCCAGGGATGCCCTCTCAGGGCCAGGGGTCTCACCTCTGCCCCTCCTCCACAAAGTAGAGTGAGGTCACCCCACTGAGCCGGTCGGGCTCCTCCATGAAGTGCTGGCCAAGGGAGGCTTTCAGTCCTGCCAGTTCTTCTTTACTGAGTTTCTGAAGGGCCGAGAGGAAAGGCCACACTCAGGGACTGTGATGCTCTAGCCTGACTGGGGTAGGGGTGGGGAGTCGCTGCCCCCAGGCAGAATCGATCAAGCGCTGAGCCCAGAGCCCAACCACCCCGGCAGCTGGCTGCAGCGGCTTGGAGATGTCAGGGTCATAGTGGGCAGTGAGAGTGGGCCAGAGTCAGGGAGGCTCAGCTAGGAACCTCACGTGGGCAAGTCACCCACTCTGAGCCTGTTTCCTCATCTGTAAGTTCTACTTGAGTCCCTACTCCCTGACCTTTGCACCTCTGTCCTGAGCCCTCAGCTCCCATGGATTCAGTGACCATCTCTGTGCTGAGGACCCCCAGACCTGTCCTGCCCCACCCTCTGCTGACCTCCCATCTCCCATCTCCAGCTGGATGCCCAGGAGACACTTTACACTCAGCATGTCCCAAACTGAACTCATTACCTTTCCAGGGCACTGTGCTCCCCCCAGCCCTCCAGCCTCCCAACCCTGGACTCCTGACCATCTCTCACCCCCATCTCCAATATGGTGCCAAGGCCTGTGATTTCACCTCTGCAGCATCTCTGGAATATGCCCCCTTCTCCTCTGAAGGGACCCCACCCTCCAGTCTCTCCCCACTTCAGACCACCCTCAGCCAGCTTCCCTAAAGCACAGGTCCTGTTGTGTCACCTCCCAAACTCAACAAATTCCAGCAGCCCCTAGGACCTCCAGGATGAAATACAAAACACTCTGTTTGGCATTCAAAGCCCTCCACAACTTAGCCCCCTCCTGTCTTTCCAGTCTTTCTAAGCCTCACTCTCCAACATGCTACCTCTCCTTCAACACAGCCAGACTCCTGGCTAGTCCATCTCTCGGCTCTGGGCATTTTCTCTGGCTGCCCCTCCCCAATGTCTGGACCGCTCTCCCCCCTTTGCTGTGAACACTGACTTCATAGCTTCCTTTAGGTCCCACCTAAAATCCCACCTTCTTCAGGAAGCCTTTCCCAGGCCCTCTTAATTCTACTGCCTTCTCCCTATTCGCTAATTTCTATTTGTCCTGAATGCAGTTTGCTTTGAACATATTTACTTGCTTGTGTCCCAGTTAGACTACGAGCTCCTTGAGGGCAGGGCCTGGCACCTAGCTGGTGCCTGATAAACACTTAGGGATGGATAGGCAATCTCTGAAGCGCTGAGAGCACACGTATATAGAGTGCTATTGTTATTGTGATAACAGCAACGATAGCTAACATTTACGGCCTAGTGTGTGCCAGGCCCAACGGTGCTATTACACTCCCGACTTTACAGAAGAGGACGCTGAGGCCGAGGCAGAGCGACCTGCTCAGGGTCACAGGGATGTTAACGTCTCCTGCCTCTGCTGGTCCCTTAGCACCCCAGGTCCTTCCTACTTCCTCTCGGGAGCACCCCCCGACCTTCTCAGAGGCCGCACAAATGCAGGGTTTCCTGAGCCCCAGCTCGAGCCTCACTCTCCTTGGGAGCTCGGACAGCTTGGTGGCAGCTCCCAGTGGCAGCACTGTGCAGGAAAGACATGCCTCAGCCAGGGGAGGAGCCTCCCTGCTTGTCTCCCACAGGGTCTGATGTCTGGTGATGCACCAAGGGTGCTTCCATCTCCCCAGGATCCCCACCCCCAAGACCCCACCAGCTCAGGCCTGCTTCCTCCCACAGCCCAAGTTCCAGTTCTCTGAGCCTGGAATAAAAGTGACCGGTCTGAGCCCTTCGCCCTCCATGTTAACAGTGCCAAGAGGTGAGGCCCTTCTCCTCTCTGTGCCTCAGTTTCCTCATTTATAAGATGCGGGGGTTTGCCTCTGAGTCCTCCAAAGCTTTCTCCTAGGCCCTGGTCCAGAAGCCCCCCATGATCCTGGCTCTGGGACCCTTGTCCTCATGGGACCTCTGCTTTTATCTCTACGTGGAAGGGGGTCAAACAGGGCCTGAGTGGCCCCTTCCAGCTGACATTCCTCCTCCTCCTCTCCCCTGTAAGGGTCGCCCAAAGACTATCCCCATCTTATAGGTGAGGAAACAGGAACAGAGGGGGCACATGGCTGGGTCAGGAATGGGCACGAAAGGGCCTGACCCTAAAGAACTGAGAGAGCAAAGCAACCTGAGGAGCTGCCAGGCCCCAAGGAAGAGTGTCAAGAACACGAGCCCTGGGCACATCCTAATGAGGTGGGACTCTGGGCACGTTCCCTCCCCTCTGAGCCTCTGTTTTTTAATCTGTGAAATGGGGATGAGAGTCTTAAAATGTGTCTTATGGGCCTTCAAGTGCAGAGGTCCAGACCATTGCTATGGCTCTTTGCTCTGAGGCCCCTGGGACCGCCCAGGGGAAGCTATCTGTGGCCAAAAAAGGGCCTTGATGGTGGAGGAGAGGGCAGGTACCTGAGGGTGGAAGTAGACAATCGCCATGACCTCGCCACTCCGGCTGGTGCGCACCGTGAGCTGCCGCCAGTGCCCCTCGTACGTCTCTGGGCTATATACAGAGTAGGGTGTCGACCTGCAAAGAGCAGCCCCAACATCAGGGCCCTCGCAGACCCCACCTGGCCCCCAGGACTCCAGAGAGCCTTCCTTCTTTCATTTCACTTCAGGCTAAGCCACTGCCAATAGAAGGCGGGCTAGTTCCTGGTAAAATAGATCTAGCTGGGGACAAAGAGACCGGAGACCCAGAGACGCCTGACATCAGCCAGTAAGAGACAGAAGGAAGCCATATGTCCAGCCACAGGCTCTGGGAAAAGCCGAAGGGACAGCAGCAAGCCTGGACGTGTTCAGCTGCCTTCACCTATCTTTCCAAAAGGCGCAGAGGACACTTGCTAAGCCTGGGCCTGGCTGGAAAGTGCCTCCCCATTACCTGTCTCTAGAACCCACCAAGGGCTCTGCCTACATGCAAGTGCTTCCTGAGTTCCTTCAAGGAAAGGGCTTGGCTCCCACAGGCCTCACTCACCGAATGTACTCCTGGAAAGCTCGGACCACACGCTTGGTGCCTGATGGGATGTGGATGGTGTCGAAGGGCTCCACCACCGCGCATGTGCCGCCCTTGTACTTGCCCAGGCGGCAGCCCACAGTCTTATCAGCGTGGTCCACGCCCACACCAATCAGAAACTCACACTTGTTGCGGTATTCAGTCTGAGGAAAGAGAATGGATGTGTTGGCCAAGCTCTGCTTCCCTTCACAAGAAATGCACTGAAATCCTGGTTTGAGTCCAAGGCACCAACTCCCAAGTGTCTGATTCAGTGGGACCTTGGTGACCTGGCAGCCCACAGACACAGCAGCTTGTCAGGCAAGCCTAGGGCAAGACCTAACAAGGTGGCACAGGGAGTTTCAATTTTTAGTGTTTTGGTTTTAGGAAAACATACACATGTGCACAAACGCACATACATGTAGCAAACACACACACCATCTTATGCTACTCTCTCACCTCCAATTCCCAATCTACACCCCCCCCCCAACAATCCTTGCAATGAAAGATACAAAAGATAAAAAAAGCAGCTCAGTAGAACTAAGGACCCAAGCCCAGACTGAGAGTGTTGGCAAGGCTCCATGCCCACTCCACAAAGAAGGGGAAAGGCAGGCTGGGCGGTGACTTAGAACACAGACTGGGTATCTTAGGGGTAGGAGGGGTGTGTATCTGCCATCCTCCACAGCCTGGAAAGATTAATAAGCTATTAGGGGAACTGAAGAGTGGAAGGGGTGCCCTCCAGTCAGGTGACGACCTGGATAGCGCCTGGCCCAGCCCACCGGGCACCAAGACAGCAGCACAACCCCTCAACCCCGGCCTGCCAGGCTCCGCCACCACCTTGGATACGTCCTTCACTCGGACCTGCCCAATCAGTCAAATGAGGTAACATGTGTAAAGTGTTCAGCCCCATGCCGGGTACACAGTAGGCAGTCTATTAAACGTCCACTCCCCCTCTTATCTGTAAAATGAAGAAAAGAATCCTTGCGCTACCTGCCTGTGCTCCTCTGATGGGTGACAGAACGAAAGCCCCTGCACCCAAGAAGGAATGACTGTCGACACCCACAACTCCCCCAATTGTGCTGGTCAGGGGGCCAATGGGCGAGCTCCCTTGGGAAGCCTCCCAAGCCTTCCCAGGTCCAGCCACACGGTCCAAAGGACATGAGAACTGGAGGCCAAAGGCTGAGGGAGCCACCTCTGACCCCGACTGTTGGGCACCCCTCCTTGGGCCTGAGGTCCTTCATCCATAATAGGAAATTGACCTCTGCTGTCCTCCCCTCCCCCACAGGGTCAGGAGACTCCAAGACGGCCCGTGCGGCCTCCATCAGTGAGACTTTAGCCCCAGCTTGTGCTAGGCTAGAGGTCACTGCAGAGCACAGGGACAGGGGCAGAGATGGCGGGTCTTTCTCCTCCACATGCAGGGCATGGGAGGCCAGTGTCCCCCAAAGGGCAAAGAACAGGAGAGAGTCAGCCTGACTCATACCTGGAGAACAAAGAAATGACCGAAGGCATCAAGCCTTAAGGTTCACACACACTCCCACTGGCTCACACTCCTGTTCATTCACATATGCACACGCCACACAAGTATCGCTTATTCACTCATGTGTGCACACAAGCACTTGTGCTTACACACACACACTCACGTGTACACACTCTCATTCATTCACACAAACACTCACACACAGGCGATGCCTCACACAGATGCACCCCACTCTACTGCCCCAGCACTGTGCCCATCACACAGAGGAGGAGACTGAGGAGAGGAGAGGAAGTGACTTGTCCCTGGTAAGCCTGGTGAGAGTCTCTAACAGGGGTGAAGGTGTGCCCCCCCCCCCGGCCAGGGTGAGCCCCAGTGGACACACAGACCAGGGAGCAGTGAAAGGCCTGGCCCTGAAGGGTGTGGCGCCCTCACCTCCCAAGCTGGCCCCCGGGGCCTCACCTGCAGTGGGGACGCCTTGACGCCTTCCAGGGGGCAGCAGATTCTGTTGAATTTCTGCTTTTGCACAAACAGCCACGGTAGCAGAGCCCGGTTGCTGTTCCCAATCTCCCTGGAAGAAAGCAGAGGAGGATGGATACAGGAGAGCTGCCTCCCTGCCCCCAGGTTCGTCCTCCTGGTCTGGAGGGAAGCCTAAGTGCAGGTGGGAAAGAGGGACCACACTGGCCAAGGGGCCAGCACTATGCTGGTCAAAGAACAGTTCAGAGGCCCCAGGGGGAGGGGAGCGGCTGGCCGCCAAAGTGTAGCCCTGGCAGGCCATGAGCCCAGTGCTCAGTCTCGGGGCAGGGGCTGCAGATCCTGATAAGGCAACATAGCATGAGAGGGCTGCTTAAATCCTGCTAGGGACACTGGCTCTAAGTCACGGGACTTCTCTGAGCCTCAGTTTCCTCACGTGCAAAAAAGGACTAAGATTAGTTACATGACCTCAAATGAGATCTTACGTTCAGAATGTTCCCCAAACTTCAAACTTTTATGTAAGTGTGTCATGATCTTAATTAGCCTTAATCTAACAATTCACCGCTACTCCCCCCTCACTGCCAAGATGCCTACCCCTTCAGAGCACAGCTCTGGCTCCACCCGGAGCCCCAAAGTCCTTAGGGCTTTTCTAAGAAGTCACTTAAGAGCCGGGCTGAACTTCCTACCGGGGGCTGGGTTTTGGTCCTGGTCATCTCAGGACACTCCTACGGCCCTCTTCTCTCCTGGCCTCAGCCCGAACCCGGGGTCCCGGAGCCTGCCTGCTATAGTTACAGATACCAGAAAAGGGAGCCTGGCATTCCCAACCTTCTTTACAGATATAGAAACTGAGGCCCAGAGAAGAACAGTGATTTCCAGCTCCCCTGACTGCTATGTGAAATCGCTCTGTCCAGCAGCCCCTGAGCCTGGCCAGCGGAGGAGGCCCTCACAGAGGCTTCCTCCTGGGTCCCTGTGCAGTGCCAGGGGACGCACGGCTGGGGCTCTGAGGGTCGTGTGGCCTTTCTGTCTGCAGGCTCTCTCCCTGCTGCGGGCCAGTGTCCGGAGAGGGGGCCCCTCCTGCCTCAGGGCCACTTTAGGAGACCAGCGAGGGGGCGGGCGAGCCAGGGGTCTGCGGGGGCGGGGCGGCGGGTGATGCGGGGGTCGGCGGGGGGGGGGCCGGCCGCGGTGCAGGGCCAGGGCGCACCTGGTCAGCCGCTGCAGCACCTGCTCGCACTCGCGCTGCTTGCGCAGCAGCTGCTCCCCGTAGGGCACGGCCCACAGCGGGGTCACCACGTCTGCGATGCGCTTGGCGGCGGGCTCCTCGGGCTCCGCAGGCCCCCCGGGCCCCGGCGCCCGCCGCTTGGCCCCCGCCGCTTCGTCGTGGGCGCCCTCGGCCGCGCGCTTGCGCCGGGCGGCCAGCGGGTCGGCCTTGGGCTTGGCGGGGCGTGCGGCCAGGCGGCGGCCCTTCCAGAGCGCGCCGTGCAGGCTGCGCAGCGCCCGGTCGCGCTCCTCGGCGCTGCGGAAGGTGACGAAGGCGAAGGTCTGGCGGCCGAACAGCTTGGTCTTGTGCGGCTGCAGGCCGAACTTGGCCAGGAAGCGCTTGACGTCGTTGAAGCCGGCGTAGCGCGGCACGTTCTGCAGCTCCACCTTGTAGATCTCCGAGGTGAAGAGCTCGTCGCGGATGTAGCGGTAGAGGCCGGGGGGGCCGGCCGCCCCCTGCTGCTCCGGGGGCGCCTCTTCCTCATCCTCACGGGCGCGGGGGGCC
>NW_027186331.1:2651870-2711647 GCF_028583685.1 Petaurus breviceps papuanus
AAGCTCCCCCGCAGGAGCCGCGGCCGTTGGCCCCACGAGGGGGGGGGTCTAGCCCCACGCGCGCCTGCTGCTCTCTCGTGAGGGCGGCTGTGGCGCCTAGCGGTCCCAGCCTCCGTCTGTCCCCTTGGCAGGAGGCCCACGAGGACCACGACACGTCCACGGAGAACGCGGACGATTCGAACCACGACCCGCAGTTCGAGCCCATCGTGTCCCTGCCCGAGCAGGAGATCAAGACCCTGGAGGAGGATGAGGAGGAGCTCTTTAAGATGTAAGCGGCCTGAGCCGGCGGGTGGGGGGGGGGAGGAGGGCGGGGGGGCGCCCCCGCCCCCCCCGCAGCGCGGCCCCGCGGCCCTGCCCACCCTCCTGACTGCTCCTCACCCCAGCCGTTCTTCATTCTTTAGCAGTTGTTACGCGTCTGCTGCCGGATGCCCTGTCCCTAGGCACCGGCCGGTCACCCCCAAGGTTATTGCGAACCATCTCCACCTATTTGTATACTTGGTGGGATGTTTCCTTAGCCGCATCTGTGTGTGTCAGCTCCCCAGGGCACAGGAGGGCTTTGTATCGCCATCCTCTGTGCCTGGCCCACAGTAGGTGCCTGCTTGATTCGTTCCTGGGCTTGGCCCTTCCCTCTGATCAGTCCTTGCTATGCTCATGATTTTCCCCTTGGTCTCATGAGTTTGGGCTGCTGCCAGCACAATGTGTAGTACCTGACTTGGCTGCTTTTCTGGTGCCTATTCCCACTATGCATTTCTCCGTTGCCTTTTGGGTGTCCTGTAAACTTGGCTTCTTCAGTGACTGTGGGATGGGTTCCATGCTTCCTCAATAGGGTCACCTAGACAATATTGCTATCCCAGAAAGATCGGCCTAGGCTTCAGGAAGAAGCATGGCATCATTAAAAGCACTGCCATTTAAAGTAGGATCCCAGCCCCCTTTCCTCTCCTGTCTTTCCTGTTCTCTTCTGGGCCTGCTTTATGGTGGTCATCCATCTGTGGGCTGAGGGGCTGGCTCTGTGGACAGGGAACCTTCCCTCCAGCAGTAGCTTTTCTGTACCAGCAGCAAGTGTTCTCTGTGTTGGGCCTCTCCTGTGGATCCTCCTTTACTGAAAGGAGACATCTGCGTCTGAAGCATTATTTCTTGATAGCTCATTGCAGCATTCTGAATTTTCTGACGTAGCATTTCATCAGCCCCTCTGATTTCACCCCAGTCCTTTGGTATAGGGTGGGGTAGGGGGGGCGGGAATAAGAATCAGTGTTGATCAGGGTATTGTGGTACAGGGCATGGAAGGCTGGGCCTTAGGGCATGGGCTTGGCTGGCTTGGACAGAGTGCCTCAGTCGTCGAGTCTATAAAACGAGGAAACTAATGTTCACCGAGTTGACATGAGCGTGATGTTATACGATACTTGCTTCCAGATTTTATTTTCATCTTGTGTTAGAAGCATCGTTGTTGATTGTTAATTAGCAATGACAAGTAAATAAACTGGCTTTTAATATGCTTGTTGCCCAGCCCCAAGAAATTGGCTATTAGCTGAGCAGAACCTCTCCTTGGGCAACATGATGAGAATAGTATTAGGGGCAAAAGCTAGCACCCGGTTCTGTGTACTTGGTGAACAAGTTTCCCAGGAGCCCATTTCTCTTGCCAGAGGGGACAAGGCAAGAACGATACTGTTCTCTCCCAGAACACACCAGAGGTGCAAATTGCGTTGTATAGTAACTCAGCGGTTCTCTTTCCAAAGGCGGGCCAAGCTGTTCCGATTTGCATCTGAGAACGACCTCCCAGAATGGAAAGAGCGAGGGACGGGTGACGTGAAGCTGCTGAAACACAAGGAGAAAGGGACAATCCGCCTCCTCATGAGAAGGGACAAGACCCTGAAGATCTGTGCCAATCACTATAGTACGCTCCCCCTCCTTGTTCTGCTTTAGATAGTGCTATGACAGTGCCAGCGGCATGTTTGCCTAAGCCTGAGAATTAATGCAAGTAGTTTGAAATCTAGAATTGAGATGTACTTTTAGAAGGTCTTCTGGATTGAGTGGCTCTGGAGGTGGCAGGATTAAAGTTGAGAATGATGCCAGTTGGAATGGCAGATCAGGGCAAGGGGAGCTACAGCAGGGAAGGCAAGGAGAAATCCCATGCCTAGGGTTGGGATGGGGGATGATGATGGGCTTATGTGAGCCCACAGGGTGATATGCTACCTTCTGGACTTTTCTTTACTAAAAGAAATCTGAGTAGAAAGATAGAGACTTGTACAACAGACAGTTTGTGCTGTTAGGCCAGCCAGGTACCATGAGCTGGCAGATACTCAGGCTTAGAGTGACCCCAGTGGGGTGACTTGGGGCAGGGTGACCATAAGTCAAGTGTAGACACCATCGCCGTGGTAGATTTTGGCTTTCTGTCTGACTCCTGAGGCAGGGCAAACATTTGGGATTGGCCCTCACTGGAGTTGAGTGTCAGATTTGACGGCAAGAGTTGCTTCCTTGCAAGAAGCCTCGAATGGGAGCCCCAGTGTTGGCCTGGGAAGAGGCTGGAGGAATCTCAAAGTTAGTGTCCTTCACCCTTCCACCTGCCCTTTTTTTAAGGAGGAAAAAATGAACTCAGAGAGGGGAAGCTAGCTATTGGAAATCACACAGCAACTTGGGGTTAGGACCCAGTTGGATGATTTCTAGTCCATTGCATTTTTTTTTTTTGGCCATTTTCCTGCCTAAGACACAATCTTGTGCTTCTGGGCAAATCACTTAAATCTTCCTGGTTCCCAGTTTCTCTATAAAATAAAGAGGTTTGGAAATTTGTCTCTTTCTAAAGTGAGAACGTTGAAAAATGCAATGCAGTGATGATGAAGGATCACGCATTTCCTCTGGTCAGTGTGGGTGGTCCCTCTGCACCTCCATTTGATGGTTTGGTGAGCTGTTGCAGGTTCTAACTCGTGGGAGATGCAACCGGAGAGCCCATGTCCCAGGGAGGCTTGTGTGAGAAGGAATATTGTTTCATTTTTGAGTTTGTTGATAGGTCGTCATTTGACACTGCAGACAATTCCATAAGTAGTTTACTGACAACAGGCTGTCTCCAACTTTGATCTCTTGGGAATGACATTTACTGGTGTGTCTGATCAGAGTTTGGTTCTGGGCATGCTGTTGCTGTGATCTGTCTTTTGGAACAGTGGATTCAGTGGGCGAGAAGGAACAGTTGTGGCATGGTCAGGATACAGCCCTCACTCATTCCTGTTTACTGCTTTTAAATGTTTTTGCATCCGAAGTCAGTTGAAGTGGTGTTTGGGATGTGCTCTGGGATTTGTCCATAGTTTTTCCTGATCCAGTTTGTTTCAATTTCTATTTTAAAAAACAAATGGCTACGGGGTGGCTAGGTGGCTCAGTGAGTAGAGCACCAGCCCTGGAGTCAGGAGGACCTGAGTTTAAATCTGGCCTCAGACACTTAACACAAAAACTAGCCGTGTGACCTCGGGCAAGTCACTTAACTCCAATTGCCCTCCAAAAGGCAAAAAACAAAAACAAATGGCTACTACATACAAGATACTGTGCCAGGAAGAGGCGATACAGAGTCAGACACAGCTGCGCTCCCACAGCCCAGGCCAGGGCTGACCTCAGGGCTCAGCCTTGTCTGCTGGGCCCCCGGGAGCCAGCCTGCTGCCGCAGCACACCCAGCCTCCCTCAAGCTTTTCCTGAGTAGATTGAGATGTATGTTTCTGTTAAGTTTTTTTTTTTTTTTCCAATATGACTGAGGTGGCAGGTGAAAATGGAAGTTTTCCCACCCTGTCCCTGCACTACAAAGCATGAGTAGAGAAGGCAGAACAGGAGTCATAGAAAACCTGCTGCCTTCTTCAAAGCGCCAGCGGCTCTGGCCCCTTGGGAGCAGCCTGGGGGTTCTGCTCACCTTAGCCAGGCCATGGCCTTGTGAAGGGTCTCGGTGAGGGGATCCGTGGGGGAGCGCTAACCTGTCTTCTCCCTTCTACCAGTAACACCATTGATGGAGCTGAAGCCTAATGCAGGCAGTGACAGGGCCTGGGTCTGGAACACACACGCTGACTTTGCTGATGAAAGTCCCAAACCTGAACTGCTGGCAATTCGATTCCTAAACGCAGAAAGTAAGTGGAATAGGCTGGGGTTTGCAGAAATAGCTGACCTAAGGTCAGACTTCAAATGCAGCTGTTTCTCCCTTGCACTCTTTGTCAGCTGATGGCAATGGGACTTAGAATTGGAAGAGACCTTAGGACTCCTCTGAGGCTCATTTATCCAGGGTGTCACAGGTAGACTTTGAACCTGGGTCCTCAGGCTCCCAATTCTGTGCTTACACTACCTCTGTCTCTGAGGAACAGGGAATCTAGCTTGACTCAAATTCTTGTCAGCTCTTAACAAGGGGTTTTGTGTCCACTCCACTGATGGTTAGTGAATAGGGAAGGCTCGTCCACCTAGTGGAGGGCCCAGAGAGGCCATAACCCTCACTTAGGGCCTAAGGAGCAGGGCCAGGATTTTCCCCAGACCTGACTACCTGTCACTGTCACCACTTCCCTCCTTTGAAGGGTGAGCAGGCCCAGGAGGGGCTGAGCGGCTGCATGCCTCAGTGCTCCTGAATGGAAACTGGCAGAGAGATTTATTGAAGTGTGAATGACAAGTGAAGTCAGTCCTCCGGAGGCTGGCTCCCGATGTGTCCCTTCTCTGGGGTCCTGGGGCCCATTGCATGGCCAGGCCTCTTGTTAAACAGCAATGACAGGCTCTAAGTCTTGTGGGCCACAGGGTTGAGGGCACAGAAGTTTTGTTGGTAAAATGTTGGCATTCTGAGCTCAAGCTGGTGGTTTGGGAAGCATGTTTTCTTATTCCTCTACAAACAACCTTGATGGGCCAGTGAAAGGTTCCAGTGCCTTTTGGCCAGGGAACTCTGGAGGGAATCCTGGCACTGAAGTCAGACTACCTATTAGGAGGTGGCTGGCTCAAGTCAGTAAAGTTGGCCAGATCTGACTTCAAGCCATGTGGCCCTGGGTAAGTCACAACTTCTGTCTGCTTCTGTTTCCTCGACTATAAGAGGAATCAATCATTGAACAGTTGTTGAGTCCCTTCTGTGACATAGTGCTAAGCTAAGAGGGGGATGATGATAGCCCCATTGCTGGGAGGATCCAGTGAGACCCTAACTGCAGAAGCACCAGCACACAGTGGGTGCCATAAAGGCTTATTCTCCCCACTTTTCATCTCTTCTGTTCCCTGGGTACTTTGAGCAAGTTATTTCAGCTCTGAGCCTCGGTTTCCTCTAGGTAGCTTCGATGGTCTCTGAGGCCTCTTCCTACTCTAGAGTCTGGCCCAAATCTCAGTGCTGGGGTATCCTGGTTATTTGGTTCCCAGGATTTTAGTGGGCAGATCGTTTTGTTTTCCTTATCAGTAAAATGGGAATTAGCTCCTTCTTGGGATTGGGTGAGAAGCTAGCTGCCCTTGAGAGTCTAAGCCCTGGGAAGCTAACAGCATGAGCTCCACCTCTGAGCGGCCACATCAGCCCTTCTGTGATGGGCTGCGAGTTGGTGCTTTCAGAGGGCCTCCCACTGAAATGATGGGATGGAGGGATGAAACATCTTTTCCTCTTGTAACTAGATGCCCAGAAGTTTAAGGCAAAATTTGAAGAATGCAGGAATGAGATAGAAGAAAGAGAAAAGAAAGGTAAGGTTCCCTCCATCAGCTTCTTGCTGCCCCCCCGCAGACTCACTCTGTACATGACTGCTTTCCTCAGTCTTGCTGCTTTTCCAGTCTGCTAGAGAAGTGGCCCATGGCATTGCAAACACCTTTCTCTGGTGAAAGGCCATTGCACCTGCTTGGGAAACATCCCGGAGCCTGGGCCAGACTGTCAGGGAAGGCTGGCCGTGGCCGGATAATTAACAGGCCGCTTCATCCTCTTTTTGTCTGGTGTAGCTCCGTCAGAGGAGCTGTAACTAGGGAATAGATGGATGGCTGGGCGGGCCGGCTTCTCTGGAGCCTTGATGTGGGGCTGACAGAAGTGTGGTGGTGACTTCACTTTCTGTTGGTCTGGGGAAATGGTGGCCAGCTCTTGAAATTGGCCAAACCACTTGATTTTTGCCTCCAGATCTAGTGTTTCAAATGACAAGGTTGCCTGTTTGGAGAATAAGTTAAAGTGTTAAATGTAGAGAATCAAGCCTGTCTGCTGGGCTTCAGCTGGGCCTACCTGTGAGTCCTGAGCCTGCTGGGTTCCTGACCGTCCTGGGCAAGGAGAGGCCCAGCCAAGCTGCTCTTAGGCAGCGGGGCCAAAGACCCTGGGGCCCAGGGCGAGGGTGGGGTCCGAGTCCTGAGCACTCTGCAAGCTCAGGCACCTGTGCCAGCCGGTACTCACCGACCCAAGGCCCCAGCGGCTGCTGCTGACCCCCCTGGTTGGTGTGTTTTAGCAGGAGCAGGCAAAGAAAACACTGACAAAGTGGTGGAGAAGTTCTCAGAGCTGTCAGTGAAAGAGGAGAAGAAGGAGGAGAAGGAGAAGGAGGAAGGCAGCCCAGAGCCTGAGAGCCCCGAGGCGCCTGAGAAGGAGACCAAGGACCAGGACGTGCTACTGCAATAAATCATCTCGCAGGCCCGCCCTCCTTCCTTTTATTTTCTTTATTTTTGTTTTATTTTGTTTTGGTTGTTTTTTTTTTACAAGGGACTTTATATAAAGATCTGAATTCCAGCCTGCAGGTTGTTTTTTAAGCTTTTACCCTTTCGAAGATGTGTTCAGCAAACCCATTCCCAGTCACATGTACTGCGCTCATAACATTCTTTTCCATAGTGGAAACACTTATTTATAGTACATCCAAAAGAGTGAATAAAACATTTGAAAGCTGCCTCCAAGGACAGGACTGAGTTTTATATGTTTACTTAAACACACTGATGGCTGTAACTCCTGGCAATGGTGGTTGTCCGGTGCCTTTGTCTTGGTGTTGGTGACTCAGAGGGTTTTGGGGGTGCAGTAGTAAATCTGATGGTCATTGGCAAGCTTTGCTTGAGAAGGCCCCCCCAAGGTAGGTGCTTCTTCCTTCATGATGTACCAGCTAACCCAGCACAGTTGCAGCATTTTTTCCTGGGGCACAGTTGGCATGACTTGAGTTGTTGTCTTCTCGTGGGCACTCATCCCTGGGAAGCTGTGCTCTCTGGATACCTCAGTGTTGTGGCCTTGGCCAGCCTGGGCGTCGAGGGGAAGTTGGTGGAAGCAGCTTTTGTATAGTCTTTGTCTGTGGGTCGTGGTTTGGGGGCTTCCGCTCTTGGCCCTTGTCTGTAAGCTGCGCCTATGCATTTGAGTCTTCTGGCATGAGGCATTCCCCCACAGGTAGCCACCTGGGGCCGCAGAGCACTCCCAGTGTGGCGGGTTGGTACAGGAGTTGGACTTGGTTGGCACAGGGGCCTGCCTGTCACCTTTGGGAGCTAAGGTAGGGCCTGAACTCCAGCCCCCCCAGCTGAGCTGACAGATGGGTGACACCTGTGGCCCCTAGTGGAAGGAAGGGTATGAACAGCAGCAAGCCAGACAGGCATCCCAAGTTTGTGGTGCTGCCCAGGGTGTATTCAGGTCTGTGTGGAAGAAAGGCATGGTCAGTATATGGGAGGGGGTGGCCTCGGGCAGTCGGCTGTCCACCAGGCATCACCTCCCAGAAGGGTAGAGCACCTCAGCTGCCTGTGTGGCCTCAGGGAAGTCATCTGGGGCTGTGGCTGTGTTGTACGTGTCCCTGCTGGCTCACCCGCTCTCTCTGGCTGCTCACCTTAAGTTTTGCTCTAAATTTTAAGCTAAGAACTTTCAGCTTGCTTAAAATGAAAGGCCCTCCCCTAGAGAGGATGGTTTTACGATGGCTGAAGGTTTTGTTTTTTAAAAAATATTTTATTCTGCCGCATGCTTGGGAAATGTCACTAGCCGAGTAACCGGTGAGAACAGAAAGCTGCCCAGGCTGGAGTTTTATTTCCACTATTCACTGTGAGCTTTGGAAAGCAACATAAACGGTTGAAAAGCATATTAGCCTGTAGCATTTCTCAGTAGTGACAGTAAAAGGACTCGCTTCGGTCAGATTTTTAATCTTGGCAGGTTTGCTTGAGTTGTTTTCCTTCCCGCCCACCAAAGGTGCTTTATTTAAAACAAAGAAAGCATGTCCGTCTCACTTGCTGAAGGTCCTTAGCACCCTCCACGAGTTCAACTGTGTTTATTATGTCCCAACTATAGATGTTAACGTTATGACTTGGTGTTTTCCCTGTTTAGGTCTGTGTTTGTCCATTTAAAAATACCAGCCCCTGGTCCCTTCTCAGTGGCGTGCCCTTCCAAAGGAAGAGTGTGATTGTTTTAAAGAAAAAAATGCAAACTGACTAACCAGGAGCTTCCTTTTCCAACTGCTAAACTTGTTATTCTCTGCGCTGTTTGGTCTTGTAAAGCACAGTGACTCCAGCTGTGCTCGGGTGATGGAGAAGGTCAAAGACCCCTTCAGAAATCAGCTGTTAGCGCAATAAAGAGTTAAGCGATTGCACATGAAATCGAATGTTCCCTTATACTCTCTAGTGTTGATCCATTGGAAACATGAAACTGTACTCCATGAATGTTCTGTTGGCTTTGATTTCTTCCTGTGCTGTCCCCACCCGAGCGAGTTCTTGGGGAGCGAGAGGGTATGTTTTTAAATGCTTTCCTTGAAGTTATTGTGTGTAAAAAGGGATGTATGTCCCCAAGATGCTTTCCCCTAGAAATGGGAAGCCTGGGAGGGGTGTGGGGTCTAAGCGTAGCAGGCACTCACCCTCCCCCTTCCACAAACAGATCTTGTCTCACTCTGTAATTGTTTTGTGTTCCAATAAAGTGCCACTTAACGTATTCCTCCAGGGAGTGTCTGCTTGGTCTTGTCCAAATGGGAAATAGAATGAAATTGAGCTGGCTCACTTGTCCAGCCTGGGGGCTTATAAAAATCTTGTGGGAGTTGCCTTTGGGAAAGCTTCTAAATGCAGGCTCTAGCCTCCACCATCATCCACAGCAGTAAAACCACAAGGCCATGAGAGCCCTGACAAAAGAAATGCAGTGGTGTCCCTAGTGTAGAATTGGAGGCAAAGCTTGAAGCCATAGTTAAGAGTTCCAAATTGTAATGTTTGAAAGATACTGTGGCTATTTTATAAGAAAAGGGTAAACTGAGACCCAGGAGTATTGTAACTTGGCCAGGGTCACACAGGTAGTTTAGTTAGAACCTGGGTCCTTTGACTCCATGACCCCTGGATGAGAGACTGTCAGATTTGGAAGTTGGGGATAACTGGACATCAAACTCCTACCCTGACAGTTAACAGCTGTAAGACCCAGGGCCTGAAACTGAACCTTAGTAACCCTTAAGCAATTAAGAGCCTGGGGACCTGCCCCATTGGGTCCTGAATGAAGAATTAGCACATCCTCTGATTTCCATACTCCTTTTGGGCAGCCTACACTGATCCACAAAAGTCCACTGAGTGGCCCCTTGGTTCTCTTTCTCAACCACAGTACGTCTGAGTGTTGACTGTGTGGTAGAGGAAAGAACAGGGATTGTGGAGTTGGGAGGTCTGGGTTGGAGTAATTGGTTACCATTTAATCACTATGTAAAGCCTCCTGACCTCTCAGGTCTGAAAAACATTATAAATAGTAGCTGTGTCCCTGGTGGGGAGCAGAGACTCCCTGATCATGGCATTCCTGCTCCTTGGTTTTATGGGAAGGTAAGCAGCCAAAGGGAGTTAAGAGGAGGGTAAAGATTCGGAAATTTAATGGCTACCCTAAAAGTCCCCTGTTTCAGAGTCTGAAGGAACTGATTGAAGAGAGATTTTGAAAAAGCAGCTGTGAATCAGATCTTTCCAGGAAAGATGCTGAATATTCTTTGGGAAGCAGTTCTTTAAACTTGACTCAATACGATGGAGGTCTGTCTGTGCTGTGATTCTTGAGTTCCAAACTTTTGGTCTCAGGACCCAGATTAGTGAAGCTTTCCTGTAACATTCTACCTTCCTCCCATGTTCATTCATCCAACATTGATTAAACGCCCAGGAAGTGTAGAATGCTGGGGAAATAGACTCCTCCGCTGAGGGATGTGCCCAACAAGTGGCTGTCCAGTCACTGCCATGGTGAGACAGAAACTGCCCCAAGGCAGCCCAGTCTCCTGTCAGACAGCTCCCCAGGCCCATCCCTCTGCACCAACATCGTTCTTGGTTTCATTCTCCGGGAGGCCAGGCAGAACGGGTCTAATCCTTCCACAAGGCAACTCTTTTTTTAATTGTATAGGAGGCACATTTTATAGCATTTTCACATTAGTCATGTTACATAGAAGAATAACGAATGGGGAAGACTATGAGAAAAAAAAACAAAAAAGGAAGTAGTCTGCTTCTTTCTGCATTCCAAGTCCATAGTTCTTTCTCTGGACGTGACACATTTTCCATCGTGTTCTTGGGAATCGTTTTAGGGCCTTGCATTGCTGAGAGTTAGCCATCGCACAGTGTGGCTGTTACCATATACAGAGTTCTCCTGGTTCTGCTGTGCTCACTCAGCATCCGTTCATAGAAGTCTGCAGGTTTCTCTCAAGTCCACTCAAGGCAGCTCTTTATTTAAGGAAGTGATATCCCCCCCACCCCCTTCAGTCACTTTCTAAGCACTTACTCTGTTCTAGGTGCTGTGCTAGGCACTAGGGGTTCAGAGACAGAAATGAAAGCCCCTCCCCACAAGGAACGTATCTTCTCTAGGGACACAATATGCATGTGTGGATGTATGTGAGAGAATCCACCTGCGATTTCACTGGCATAAGGTGTTTGGGGTAACGAGAGGCTAGTTGATTTGTCCAGTGTTAACCAAAGAGAGACTCGAACTCAGCTCTTCTTGGCTATAATGATCTTTCCACAGTATCACGCTGTCTCTTGTGGATACCATATGCAAAATTAAAAGTCTCTTTGGGGATGTGGGGGTGGGGGACACAGCAGCTGGGCAACGGGGATTCCAAGAGATGGGAGGTGAGAAGGGAGTGTTTTCCAGTCAGATGTGGGAGGAAGGGCAAGAGACCAGTATGGATTAACTCTGGGATTCATGAAGGACAGTAACATATACACACTGTAGCTAGAAAGATGGTTTGAAAGTACTATGGATGGGAAACTGACTAAATGGTTAGCACTTCACAAAATGGAGAAGAGGCACCTTTGGAGATCTTGGCCTAGGGTTTGGCTGAACTGGAAAGGAAGGTTCCATTCACTGTCTTCTGTGCCCTCAAACCCAGTCTGGCCTCTGTGGTGTAATGGGAATGCAAATTTGGAAGATCTTCCCTGCCCCTAGGCTAAAGTGCACCTGAAACTTAGGGGTGGGAGGCTTGTTTTTCAGTAAATACTTCTTGATTGGCCAGTGAGTCAATAAGGTTGTTACATTTTCTGAGCCAGGAGAAGGCTATATAAGCCCTGATGTGTAGCTTTGTTTTGGGACTCACTTTGAGAAGTGTTCTGTGATTTGATCTGAATTCTGGGAAGCCGTTGTTGAGAGTCCCCCGGCTTTGAAAAACCCAGATGCTGATTTGGTATGGATGTAATGGTTGGACAGTTTGGAAATCTGTCTACTTGATCTGTTTCTTTGACTTGACAATTCTGTCTGTGTATTCTGAAGTTTGGGGTGCTGACCTTTTTCCCCTGAACAAGGTAAACGATATATGTCTGACTGATTAAAGTAAGCTTGTTAACCCATTTTGAGTTGCTTTCCTTTAACAAAGATCCAAGAACCTGTGGTAGCTGCAAACCCTGAGGACGCTTGGGGTGCTTGCTGCTACATGTGGTCAGTTCTGAATGCCTCGGTTTAGAAAGAACATTGAGAAACTGTCCAGTTGAGGGCAACCAGAATGGAGAAGAACCTTGAGCACCCGTGGAGGAATGGCAGGGTGGGGTGGGGGGGTATCTAGCTTAGAGAACGCTTTGGTCTCTAGTGTTTGAAGGAAAGGTTGGGGAAGCACTCCCCTGGCGAATGTCTGAGAGGAATTGTGGTTCACCCCTGCTAACTTGGAGCTGCTGGGATTCCGTAACTTATGCAGGGGCTTGTTGACAATAGGCTTTGAACCCAGGACCCAGGTTCTTCCCACTTTACTCCCTTAAAAAAAACACATTCAGGCACATAAATATACCCAGCCATCTGCTTTCCAAAAGCTAATAACCTTAGTCCAATTCAGCAAGTATTTATTAAGCCCTATGGTGTTCCAGGCACTGCTAGGTATGAGGATTACAAAGATAAAAATGAACCTGTCCCTGCCTTAGGGAGCTCATCGTTGACCAAAAGGATGCAATGGGTACACAAAAATAAAGACTAGTTTCAAGAGAGAGGTGGGTGGGCACCATTCATTGGAGGCCATCAGGAAGGGCCTAGAGGTCAAGCTGTCTCTCAAAGGAAACCAGAGTCCATTAAGTGGAGAATTAGGGTCATCTCATGTATGGGCAATTTTGACCAATGGAGAAGTAGAGTCATGTCTAAGTTTGCCTACAGGGACTCTATTAGCACCATCATGGAAAGACTTCTGACATGATTTTCAATTTTACCACAGCCTGGCTTCTAAGGATAAAACTTGAAACTTGAGTTTATTTAGAATTTTTCAGTATGACAGTCCATGCAGGGCTAGGCATGAGAATCAGGAGAGATCTGGGGGCAAATCCTGCCTCCAGTACTTTATAACGGTATGCCCATGTTCAAGCCACTTCTTCCTGAGCTTTAGTTTTCCCATCTGTAAAAGGGGAGAATTGTAATTCTCACTGATGAGGAATGGGTTCTGGGAGCCCCCTCCGAGTTCTCCTTGAGTCCTTGAGGTACAGGCTCTAGGAAGCCCCCTTTAACTCTGATTAAATCGTCTCATTTTATTAGGCATTTGCATGGGGCAATAAGCCTTACATTGAGGGCCCAAACTTCTGTTTGGCATTCCTCTGTTACTAGACTTCCCACCCTTGAACCCATCAAAATATCAATCCACCCTTGAACTGGCCTAGCCCACCATTGTCTGTAGTCCCCTGGTGGCCTCCAGCAACTTCCCACCCTTAATCCCTAACTGACCTCATTGACTCTGCCTGAAGACCCTCCCCAAACTCCTCCTCTAGACCACCCCTAGATTCCTCCCACAGCCTTCTGCATATAAGACCCCATCTTGTCCCCATGTATGTGAGAGCACCAGGGATGAGCTAGCACAGACTGTGTCTAATGCAAGTGAACTTTTATTAATAAACTTTACTTTTCTTTGGCTGAGAAGACGAGTCGAATTCATTCGGCAGGACCCTGTATTGGTATTTTGGGGTCTGCAGAGTGACCCTAACCCTCTTTATGGGTAACCCCTTCAAGGGTCAGTATAGGGAATCCCCACATGGGGAGCTCTCCAGACATCCTTTTTAATCCAGTGAGCCTTTATTATGCACCTACTATGTGCAGTGCCCCTTGTGGCTTTGTCTGTCCCACTAGGGGCTGTGTGAGAGTGAGCAGAGATACCTACCTTTGCAAACCTCAGTTTCCTCCCCTGTAAAAGGGAGATAAATTACATGTGTCCAGCTTATCCCTCATGGTGAAGGCTGGACCATGGAGCAGATCTGGATGGCAGCTAACAAGAGTGGTACCAGGGATCCTTTACCTGAGGGGGACAATTTCTGGGCACAGAAAGATGGATGGCCACATTTCAGGAAGGATCTTTGTAACCTGGAAAGCTTACGGAGAAGGACACATGGGATGATGAAGGGCCTTAAGTCTGGGC
This sequence comes from Petaurus breviceps papuanus, assembly GCF_028583685.1. Lineage (NCBI taxonomy): Eukaryota > Metazoa > Chordata > Mammalia > Diprotodontia > Petauridae > Petaurus > Petaurus breviceps. The sequence continues at coordinate 2,665,559 of NW_027186331.1, forward strand.
TGTGTGACCCTTGGTTAAAGGACCTGACTGGACAATTGGGGGGGGGGGGGGGGGGCGAGGTATTAGCTTTCCCCTTTTTTGGGCCAGAGAGTAGAAACTAGGAACTAGGTGGGTGGGAGAGGGGAGGTGCCCCAGAGGGAAATCTGTGATGAAATCAGAGACCAAAGAATCACAGAACCCTAGGGCTGGAAAGGAACTCAGACCCTCTAGGCCAGCCCTCTCATTTTACAGATAAGGAAACTGAGGCCTAGGTGGGTCGACTTCAACAAGGTCTCATAGATAAGAGCATTTCAGAGTCAGAAAGGATTTTTAGAGAACATTGAGCCCAACCCCCTCTTTTTTTTTTTTTTTTTTGCTTTTTGGAGGGGGGAGGGTAGGGCAATTGAGGTTTTAAGTGACTTGCCCAAGGTCACACGGCTAGTTTATTTTTGTGTCAAGTGTCTGAGGCCAAATCCGAACCCAGGTCCTCCTGACTCCAGGGCCAGTGCTCTACTCACTGTGCCACCTAGCCGCCCCCAACCCCCTCATTTTTTAGATGAGAAAACTGAAGCCCAGGGAGGTTGTGATTTTCCTAAAGTCACACAGAAGATAGGCTTCAGAGGCAAAAGTTGAACCTAGCCCTCTGACTGTCATTCTTACTAATGATTGAGGAGATTCCACACATGGAGAAAAAAGATCAAAGGAAAAAGAGAGCCCCAGTGAGAGCGAGTCCCCTCTGATTCCCACAAAGCCACCATTTCAGACATTCTTAGCCGAAGCTTCAGTTGCTCAAAGGGTCTTGATCTGGGTTCCTGAAATGCACTGGAAAGGGCTTGGAGCGAGAGCACTGGAGAAAAATTGGGTCACGTCAAAAATAAAGCGCCAAGGGCTCTGGCTGTAATTAGGCTGAGCCCAAACCCACGAGGAGAGACTGACACTCGGGAGAGGGAGAGCCCGGCTCTGGCCAGCTGTGACTCAGCACCTGGAGTCAGGAAAAGAATGCCAGGGCATCCCAGCACTCGGGCTGGAAGGTTGGCCAAGCCTTCCCATTCCTGTGAGTACGAAATGGCAGCCCCATCTCACAGATGAGAAAACTAAGGAGAGAAGAAGGGAACTCATTTGCCCAAGGTGACCTGAAGAATAAATGGTCGAGGCAGGATTTGAACCTAGCTTCCTCCTGGCTCCAAGCCCTGCACTCCAGCCTTTCTGTTCCCAGACTTTCCAGTGCATCTGGTCCAATTTGTATCAGAAGATTCCCCTGGGAATCCTAGCTCTTGGAGGGGATTAGCTTTGTTCTGCTTGGCCCTCGAGGCAGAACCAGGAGCTCCAGGGGAGCAAACAGGATCTGGAGCCCATCCAACTGCATTTAACACCCAAAGACTGAGCACTTCCCATGGTCAAGGAGGAAATGTGGAAGTCTCTGATCTCCAGAGCCCGACCACAAGCAGAATGGCCTTTGCTGCCTCCTTCAGTCTCAGTTTTCTTCAGTGTTAAACGGGGATAATCATACATAAGTCCTCACTTGCCTCATGGCAAGGATTAGGGCCAAGGCAGATCATGAATGCAAAGAAGGGATTTGGGGAGCTAGTTCAATGTCTGAGATTGAAACCTTCTTAGGGTTGGCTCTGTGTGATTTGTAGTGGGAAAGGCTTGGGGGCTACAGGGAGGAGGGTCTGATTTGGAGTCCTACCCTGGCTGTTTACCACCTGGGTGACCTTGAGAAAGCCTCAGTTTCCTCCTCTGTGAAATGAGTGAATTCCACTGAATTATCTCTGAGGTCTCCCCAAAGTCCCTCTCTTTTCTAAGACCCCTCTCAGCTCTGGTACCCCCTGTTCTAAGGCCCCTCCCAGTTCTGACATCCCCTGTTCTGAGGCCCCTCCCAGTTCTGATACCCACTGTTCTAAGGCCCCTCCCAGTTCTGATACCCACTGTTCTAAGGCCCCTCCCATTTCTGATACCCACTGTTCTAAGACCCCTCCCAGTTCTCATACCCACTGTTCTAAGGCCCCTCCCAGCTCTGACATCCCCTGTTCTAAGCTCCCTCCCAGTTCTGATACCCACTGTTCTAAGACCCCTCCCAGTTCTGATACCCACTGTTCTAAGGCCCCTCCCAGCTCTGACATCCCCTGTTCTAGGCTCCCTCCCAGTTCTGACATTCTCTGTTCTAGGCTCCCTCCCAGGTTTGACATCCCCTGTTCTAAGCTCCCTCCCAGCTCTGCCAGTTTGTGTTCTAAGGGCTGACTCTATTAACCCCCTATTGCTCTCAATCCAGACCCTCCTTGAGCCTCAGTTCTATTCTCTGTAACACAAGGGAGCTGATGGAGACAGCTTTCCTGTCCCAGGTCCTGTGCACAGAAGGCACGCAGGGAGGGAAGGCTGTGGCCTCAGTCAGTTCCACCTTAAGCCCTTTGCCAGCCAGGGCTGATGGGTGGGATTTCCTGCCTAGCTGGGTGGGCTCCAGGGCTGATTTCCTCCAGCCCAGTCCCTAACTGCACAGCTGCCTTATAAATGGTCCCAGCAGCCAATAGCAGGCTGAGCCAGGGTCAGCCCAGTTCTTTGCTCCAAGCTAATGGGAGGTTGCTCTGGGTGGGGCCAGGAGTGTCCCCAAAGCTTCCCATCACCAGAGGGAGGGCAGCCCCCCAAGTTTGCCTTCTCTGTGTCTCTGCCTCTCAGAGCTATGAAAGCCCCTCTAATCCAACTCATTCATTTTACAGAGAAGGAAACTGAGGCCCAGAGAGAGGAAGAGATTTGCCCAAGGTCACTCAACTAATTAGTGTTAGGGCCAAGACTAGAAGCCAGGTGTCCTGATTGTCACCCAGGTCATTGCTTTTCCACTATCCCAAGGAATGAGGAAAGAGAAAGGGGCCCAGAGAGAGGGCTGGAAAATCACAGAAAAGATTTCTCTTAGGCAAAGCAAGTCGAGAGATCAACAGATAATTAACAAATATTAATGAATAATTAATGAAATTAGTGGCCCTACTCTGACCTCAGTTTCCTCTTCTGTGAAACACGGGCTATGGACTACATGGTCCCTTGTTGTGGAAGAAGCCCCAGGTTCAGTCAGGAGAAACTGGAGCTGGAATCCACCTCTGCCATTTACTAACTGTGTGACCCTAGCAAACCACTCAATTCTGAGACCTGTAAAACAAAAGCAATAATCAGTATACTCCCCTTCCCACAGGGCTGCAAAGTGTAAAGTTCCCAAATTACCCCAGAGTTATGTTCATTCAACACCATTCTGGTAGCTCCTCTCTTCTGGAAGCTCCAGGGGCTCCCCATCATTGCCTCGAGGAGAAACATTCTCTTCTGGAACTTTTGTATTTTTTTTTTACCCAATTTGTATTTTCGATTCTGAATCTTCTTCCTCAACTCTTGAGCGGGCAAGAAACAACAGAACAGAAACAAAGACCCCAATACACTCAGAAATATGTACAGTCTGGTAAAATGAGTCCCCACAAAGGGTGCAATGCTCTGAAGGTCAATCCAGTTGGGTGTGGAGTTACAGAAAAGAGGCAGAGATACTGTCCCTGTAAAGGACATTAGACGCCATCTAGACCAACCCCTTTCTTTTTACAAATGAAGAAACTGATTTCTAGAGAAGTTGTGAGTTGCCCAAGATCACTTGGGTGTCAGAGCCAAGTCCTCCAGCTCAAGGCCCAATCCAAGGAGCTGTCCACTGTGGCATGGTGCCCGAGAACTCCCTGAGAAATCACCTGTTGGCTAAAATAACAACAACAATATTTGGAGACCGTGAGGTCTACTACTATTTCCACAGGTCACCCAGGTTAAAAGGGAGCAGGGCTGGCATCCAAGCCCAGGTCCCTGACGTCGAATGCAGCTTTTCCCATGGTACCATCGGCTGCCTGATCAGTTGTGCAATCATTCTCAGAGCATCGGCAGCGCTGATGGCAAACCTTGCTGTTCAGAGCTCCATCAGAGCCCTCATGGAATCATGGGATCTCAGAGTCTGAAGATGCCAAGAGGGAGAGGTGGGGGTGGCAGGTGGGCAACTTTTGAGTTGTTTAGGGTCTCTTAGAATCCAAGAATGATTAAAGCATTGGCTTTCAAGGAGAGGAATCTCCCAGGGTTCCTCATGCAGAACTTCATGGATCAGACATAATTGGGTGGCTTTGTACATTTTCAGCACAAATCTGAACAGCTGTCTCTGGCACAATATCTCTATGCAGAATTATAAATCAAGACGGAATGTGTCTCTTGTGAAAATAGGGAAGCGATTCAAAGACCTGTTTGTGGTGCTGAAATACAGGGGCTATCTCATCCCCTTCACAAGAGCTTAGCAGTTGCAAAATCCCTAAACAAACAGCTTTCGTTTTCTTGTTTACAGACTAAGGACAAAAAACCATTAGTTTCTACCTTCTGCAATCTAGGCGATGTAGAGATATGCACACACACAGCCACATAGAGTAGTTAAGTCCATGTCCCTAGGCCCTGGAGAATTTAGTTCACTCCTTTTAGGAACTTCTGTCCTGGGGTGCAGAGAGTAAATGTTTAACAACAAGAACTCCAGAAAACAACCCCCACACAGGACATTTTTAAGTTTCATCTGTATTATTGATATTTGGTCTGTCACTTTATTAAGTCTAGACAATTAACACAATAAATCAAGCGCCGATTTGTAGCACTTGTTGATTTCTGAGATGGAGCTATTGGGGTTGTCTCTGGTTCACCCCCGGGTCCAACCCTTTTAGTTGGTAACCGAGTCAGTGAGTGTGAGCTAGCCCACTCAGCCCAATGGATTTGCTAGCTGTCCCCAGACACCTCTCCACCTTCACATCCTAGCCAGCCTGCCATCTGCCTGCCCCTAGAAGCATGTCCCCTAATAGATCAACACTCCCACTGCTTCTGGATAAGGGATAGTGCCAAGCTGGTGCCCTCTGGCTCCATTCATCATCCCTGTGACTTCCCAAACCAAAACATCTCTCCCAGGCCATCACTCCTTGTATGTATTGTCTTTCTCCGTTAGACTATAAGCTCTTTGAGGACAGGGACTGCCTTGCTTTTTGTATTTATATTCTCGGTGCTGAACGCTGTGTTTGGCACATAGTACAAAATTAATAAATGCTTTTGCTTTTATTAACAACCTCAAGCACCCACATCATCTTGGGCATTTTCTTCTCCAGATTATCAGCGTCTTTCCTAAGATGTCAGAATAGATGGAAACTCATCTTTGGTCTGGAGATGTTGGTCTCAGAAGGGACTCAGACTTAGAATTCCTGGGTCTTTCTGGAGTCTGCGGGCACTGGGTAGTGCCTCTGAATCCCAGCCCTAGCACTGACCTCACATCTCAGCTCTGCTCTCACCCCAGGAGAATGCAGAAGATTATTTCCAGATGCTGCCAGAGCCCTCTGTAGCAGCTGGAGGGAAGTTCCTTGTGGGAGCCACTTTCCTGGCAAGATGCCAATGAGCCCAGTGAGCCGGGCATCTGTCCCTCAGGCTCTGCTCCTCCCCTCTGCCTGCTCTGGTGATGGAGAGCAGACAGGGGCCCCTCAGCAACAGTAGTAACAACAACAGCTGGTCTTTCCATAGCACTTACATGTTTGCAAAGCCCTTTACATGTGATGCTTATAGTCCTGCCCTTACACAAATCAGGGTCTTCTGAAAAATAGTTTTCTTTAGCTTGTTTTGCCTGAACACACAAGTTTCTCCTGGCCACTAAAGGGAATAGCTCATGTCTAGGTCTTCCCTGTGAGGTACCTCCCTTCATTCTCCTGCAAGCCCCCAGCTCACTAAACAGACAAATATATTTGCGTATAATAAATCTATTAGATTTATAGATGTATATATAAATATGACTATATTTATGAACTATATGTTATAACTATATGAAAAATACAGGACAGCCTCTCCTCTTCCCCAAAGTATGTAAACCACAGAAAGAACTCACACTAAATTCATAGTTGGTTGATAGAAGTCTTTATTCCGGTAAATCTCACCTTCCCCTGCCCCAGGGTTGGGGGGGTAAGGTTTCTGTGTGGCTCTCCAAACTCATAGTGCCACATTTGTAATTTAGACTTCCCCCTGGAGAGAAGCAAACTCCAGGTCCCTTGTAGCTCTCTATCGATGATTCCATGAAATCCCAAGTTCTACAGGAAGTCTTCCCCAAACCTGCTTAATTCCAGGGCCTTTCCTCTTCTAATTACTTCCTATTTATTCTGCATATAGAGCTCATTTTGTATAGGTCTGTTTGCCAGTTGTCTTCCCCATTTGATTGTAAACTCCTTGAGGGCAGGTCTTTTGCATCTCTTTATAAAGTCTGGAGCACTTAGCTTAGTGCCTAGCACATAGAAGGCCCTTAATACCTGTTTTTTGATTGATTGTTGATTGAATCAGGGATTCCAGTACAAAGGTGAGGCAGTCCCTGCCCTCAAGGAGCTCACATCCTACTAGAAGACACATATATAAGAAGCAGTGGCCAGGGAAGAGAGATTGTGTCCTGGAGATTGTAAGTGAAGCCAGACCAGTCAGTTGTCCCATCTTTCCACTTGTAGCGATGATGGCGGTAATTGGGTTACCACTCCTCAAAAAAGGAAGAAGGTAGGGAAGGCAGATGACAAGATGTCCCAGATGGGTTGGCAGAGGTCCTGGCCTCTGCTCTGGGATCTCTCTCTTCCTCAGCTACAGTCTGAGTGGCCACAGGTCTGTCTGTCCTCTCTCTGCCATTGCCCCTCCAACACTGGCGCTTACTCATTGCTCCTTCGTGAGGCATGATGGGTGCCTGAGTAGCCTTGTAACAGCTGACATTCAGAGGATCGAGTCTCACCTCAGACACTTGCCTGCCAGTTGTGTGACCCTGGATGAATCATCTCTTGGGGTGTCAGAGCTGGAAGGGACTTCTGAGGCCACAAAGTCCAAACAGCACCTTGTGCAGAAACTCCAGGAGGTCCAGGGACTTGATACTTGCAGATCCGCTTACGGTCGGTCATTGTTCCATTTCAGTCATGGAGGTATCATTATCATACTTTTACGTGTGAGGAAAGTGAGGTTCAGAGAGTGATATGCTAGGATGTGCGGGGGGGGGGGGGAGGAGGATTAGGATTTGAACCCAGATCTTTTTGGTCCTAAGTCTTGACCCAGGATAGTAGTATCACCCCTCCCTCCATCTACATATCACTTGATTTGCTTGACAATCCCCTGACATGTTCCCCAAGTTATAGGGGAAACAATCAGAAAGAGGAGATGTCCAAGAAGAGATGATTTAGGTGGTTTTTGTTGTACAGTCTTTCAGTCATGCCCAACTCTCCATGACCCTATTTGAGGTTTTCTTGGCAGAGATACTGGAGTGGTTTGCCATTCCCTTCTCCAATTCACTTCACAGATGAGGAAAGTGAGGCCAACAGGGCTAAGTGACTTGTCCAGGGTCACACAGCTGGTAAATGTCCGAGGCGGGATTCGAAATCCAGAAGTTCCTGAATACAGACCTGGCTCTCTGTCCACTGCACCATCTGGCTGCCCTTACTTGGTACATTGGAGCTTTCTTTAGTGACTGGAGGGGCAGTGTTATGGGAGAGAAACCCCAGAAGACAGAACCAAGAGCCATGGTGGGAGAGATTGGTCTAGCATGGATGTCCTAAAACACTGTCGCATAATGAGAGTTGCCCCAAAGGGGGATGAGCTGCCCCAAAGAACTGGCTTCCTCCCTACTAGAACTCTTCGGAGGCAGGGAGAATGAGCACTCTGATAATGGGGCTGTTCCTTGCACAAGCTTCTTGTCTTTTGACTCTGGGCATTTTTACTGGCTGTTGCCATGCCTGCTCATCACTCTACCTCCTGCCCTTCCATGAAGCCCTAGATAAAAAGCCACCACCTTCTATAAGCTGCCTTTCCTAATCTCCTCAATGCTCACACCTTCCCTCTCTTAATCATCTCCATCGTACTCTGTATTTAGCGTGTTTGTCTGGACTCGATGTCTCCCCCACTAGAGCATGAGCTCCTTGAGAGCCAGCTCTGTCTTTGGTCTTTCTTTGCATCCCCACACTTTAGCCTAATACTAGTAACATAGCATTCACATAAATACTTGTTGCTGACTTAACTTGACTTCTCAGATCTGGACTGGGCTCTTTTGCCTCAGAGGTCCCATGACACTCGGCCATTCTGTGATTCTGGGACTCCCAGGGTACAGTTATGTCCCAATATTGGGGAAAGTTCATCGGTTCTGAATCATAGGATGTGCTGACCCCATGAAAGCTGAGAGGGTTGGGAAGAAGTCACAGACCTGCCAAGGAGCCTGCTGGTCAACCACACACACCCAGCTAGCGAGGGGCTGATCCCAGAACTCTTTCCATTTCCTCACACTTCCTTTTGTACATACTAATTAGTAGTCAAGCAGAGTCTAGATGGGCCTATGGACAGTTTGGGGGGCAGGATTGTGCCAGGGTTTGACCCTTCCTCTCACATTTCCCCTCTTCTGTTTTCTGGCTGCAGGTCACTGTAATTCATTCATTATTAGTGATTCTGATAAAGAATACTTCTAACGGTCCTTGGTTTCCTGGGTGTGGGGGCTCTTTCCACCAGCTGCTCCACAACCTTAATCAAACCAACACTTATTCAGTGACTGTACTACTATAGTGCTAGGCATGCTGCCAAGCTCTGGAGATACAAATACAGAAAAGGAAACAGTCACTGTCCTCAAGAAGCTCACAATTTGTTGCAGGAAACTATTGGAACACCATTGTTCATAGAATCATAGGTCTAGAACAAGAAGGGACCACAGAGGCCATCTTGTTCTGTCCCTTCCTTTTACAGAAGAGAAAACCAAGGTCCAAAGAGATGAAGTGACTTTCCCAAGGTCATGCAGCTAGTAAGCATTGGAGGCAGAACTTCTCATTCCCTCCAGTGATACAAACTGCAGTCTACCCAGACCTTCCTGTCCTGTGGAACCCTTCTCCATTCACTTCTATGGGTCTACCCAGTGTTCTGGGGGTCTTCATGGAGCACATGGGCTGTCCATTTGGGGGAAAACGCTTATGGGAAGGAGAAAAGGTAATGAAGTGCTTTCCCTTTGTCTAGCAAGTGATAATGGGGGTCCTGCCTCTCTAATAGATCTGGAGCTTAAGGCTTTGGGCTCTAAACTAAAAGGAAGATGACAGTCCTCTGTTGCTTTAAGGGGAAGAGGTGTCACCTGAGCTGAAGACTACAGCTGAGCTGGATACAGAGACACTCCACAGCTTTGTACCTCATGCCACCATACCTGATGGTTCTTTTCATGACTCCAAGTTTCTCCCTTATACAAGGGCATGTTTTGATACTGCCAGTATTTTGCTTGTGTTGAGTCTACATATTTGAGTCATAGAATATTCTAGTTTCCAAAGGCCTGAGGTTGAGTATCAGCCAGAGGGCAACAGAGAGGCACATCGTGAACACAAAGAGACTGCCACACTTTGCAGATGAAGAATTACAGAGGAGAAGGGGTCTAAAGGATCTCATCAAAGAAACATATAAATGAAAAAGAAAGTGGCCAGCCTTGAGTGTGATGGGAGTCTCCCCTCCAAAAAGAGACCCTTTGGGTCCAGAAGTCAGACTGTTTTGGAACATTGAACATCACCAAGATCTGAAGTCATTAAATTTGTTTTTAAATTCAACTTCCTACGTATCCAAGGCAAGGTCTTTGTTGCAAGATTATATCTGACTTAGAGTTAGAAGGTCCTTGTAATGTCCGATGACCAAACTGCAGTCTTCCAAAAACATAGGAGGTGCTTCCTTTTCAACAACTTCTAGGTGTACCTGGGTCTGGGTCTCCTTGGTTTTCTCAGTCTCAAGATTTCTTTTAGACTCATGAAAATGGATGGGGGTGGGGTGAATAAAAAAAAATACAGCAACTGTAAATGGAGAATCTTTAAGGCACAAATCTATGCCTTGATTCTTTGTTTCAAATTCCTGCCTTTATTATATATATATATATATGTATATATATATGACCACCCACAAACCATAGCACCTAGTTCACTCTTGGTCATTCAAAAACTTCTTCTCCAGTTTTTCTAAATTCCTCATATTCCTCATTCTTCTGGTACAATAATAATCAATTACATTCAATCCATGGCATATACAAATACACATGCCATGATATGTACAGACATTATCCAACCGATGGGTATCCCCCCCCCATCTTTGTTGCCAATTCTTTAGTTCCACAAAAGTCCTGCTATAAATATTGTGGTTTAATGAGACCGGCCAATGAGATCCCAGTCTTTGGAGCACGTGCAAATTTACCTTTCCCGGTGGATCATAGAGACAATAAACAATATCCTATGTTGGATTCCAATAAAACACGTGGGAGAGCTCCAAGTAGGTTTGGACCATGATGACTCAGTACTACATGATGATGCAAAGTCTTCTGGCTGGTTGATGAACCAGAAGGGCCTATGACCAAAGAGACCCTGTTCCAGAAGTAAGTATGCATACAAAAGGTGAGGTGAGGAAGGTTGCTATGAGCTACTGAGTTGGTAGAGGGCTCCAATAACCTGACTGCCATGTGTATGGAAATGCTATCTCTGTTTCTTGTCTCTTTCATGTTTATTTCCCCTGGATCTTGGATGAAGTTGAGCATTCCCCCAACAGCAGCAGAGAATTACATGGTGGGTGCAAGCAGGAATTGCACAAGAGAAGGGGTATAAAGAAATGGACAAATGAAAAAGAAGATGAAATGTTTTCCCTCAGAGCTTTGTGTATAAAGAGACTCTGCATCTGAGAACCAAGCTTTTTGGAACACAGAACACCAGCCAGGTCAATGAATGGGTATCCAGAGAAGGAACTGGTCAGTTCACTGCCTCGTGAGCTTTGAAACATCAGAAGAGCAGTATGAGGTCTTGTCAACAACTGAGTCAGTAACAGAGACCTCAGGGCAAGTAGCCACTGCAGTCAAGGAGGGTGAGGAGCTGCTGCAGCTGCTCAATGGCCTTCTTGACTCGGGCCAGCTTTAGATCAGTCTGTCAGATGAGACCCTCACCCTAGAGTAAACTTGGTGGAAACTCTGTGTAGGGGGAAAGGGATTCCTCCAGGTAGGATTGCTGAAGGACTTCTTGGTCCCACATATCACTCACAGGTTTCTCACTAGCTCTTTGCTCCAAGTTGGAGCTGCCCTCTCCAAGCACTGGGTGTATGAGAAGCTACATCTGCTCTGGAGGGGAGGCTGTTTTGATAACTTCGGGCTTTTCTATACCTTCTCAGGAGATACCTTTCTGTAAAAGCTAAATTCTGTCTACAGGTTAATCTAAATTAGGGAGCACATCAATTGCGGGGTACAATATCAGAGTGAGGAGTGACGATATCAGAAACCCCAGCCCCCCAGAGTTACCAGATGATAGAAGCGAGGGTCATGGTGGTCAGCCATCCTCTGGAGACCCAACACCACTCCAGAGAGTGAGATGAGAGGGTTTCTGTGTTGATAAATATGGGGCCCTACTTTGTGTCTTTGACCTCCTTGGGGTATATGCCCAGAAGAGGTACCGTGTTTCCCCGATAATAAGACCTATCCCGAAAATAAGCCCTCCCCTTACTGTGTAAGATTCCTCTAAAATAAGCCCTCCCCTGAAAATAAGCCCTATTGAGATTGCTACTGTAGTGAAGGTGATCCCCTGCGCTACACGCTACATTACGGTACCCTCTGTATGCACCGTCCCCCCCCCCCCCCCCCCCCCCCCGTGAAACACACGCCGCGCTCCGAGCTGCATCCAATCAGAGCTGCAGCAGTGAGCGCATCATCCTGTTCTTCCCCAGTGATTTGCTTGCTGGCGCCATTGAGAGCAGTGCCGTGGAGGAGAGCTGAGGCAGGACAACATAAAAACCCGGTATGTAAGCAGGAGTGAGGGGGCATGATGGAGGATAAAAAGGGCATGATGGAGGAAAAAAGAAGAACTCAGGGGGCATGATGGAGTGAAAAGAAGGACTGATGGTCATAATTTTATTATTCTGTCTGTTTTGACCCCCAGACATGAGTACAAAAAGGAAGAGCTACGCTATACTGTTGAGTATAAGAAAGCAATTGTAGAGGAGTCACATGGCAAGAATCTTGCAGTTTTCTGTAAAGAAAAACTTTTGGATCTTCGAATGGTCAGAAAATGGAGAGCAGATTATAATAACCTCAATCAACAGGTGGATGAGGGAAAAGGGAAAAAGCGCAGGTCTGGATCAGGTCGGCAGCCCTTATATCCTGACTTGGGGATCCTCATTGGTGAATGGGTTGCTGACAGGAGAGCAAAGGCCTTGGTTGTGCGCAGGGCTGATATTCAAGCATTTGCCCTTTCAATGGCACCAGAGTTTGAAATGGTCTCAGAAGGATTCAAAGCATCACAACACTGGTTGGACGGTTTCCTTCAATGGTATGAACTGTCCCTAAGAAGATCAACAACACTGTTTAAGCTGGAAGATGCTGAAGTTATTAAACGTGCACTTGCATTCAAGTCCTTTATTGATAGGATTGACATTTCCAAGTACCAAACCTGCAATATGATTGCTATGGATGAAACTGCAGTGTTTATGGGACAAGGATCTCAAACAACAATTCATCACAGGGGTGCAATGTCAATCTACATTCCCACCACTGGCTATGAAAGTGCACGGGTCACCTGTGTTTTGGCAATTCGTTTGGATGGAAAGAAAGCCACACCCCTAATCATCACTAAGGGCAAGAAAGATAAGATTGAACGTGTATCTGGCATTTACGTTCTTGAAATCGAAAAAGCCTGGTGTACACAAGCCATTATAAGAAAGTGGGTTGATTTAATGCTGCCACTTGTTATGCGAGGTAACCAAAGAGGTCTGATAGTCTGGGATTCAGCCAGCACTCACCGCTCTAAAGAAATGAAGAACTTCCTTGCAGAGAGAAGAATAGATCAAGTAATGATTCCTGCAGGAATGACTGCCTATCTCCAGACCCTTGATATTGCAATAAACAAGCCATTCAAGGACCATTTGCGCATGGAAGTCAATGACTACATTGAAAATAGAATGGAAAGAAATCAGCGTGGAAACTTTGTGAAGCCCTGTCTGCAAGAAGTCGTGACTTGGGTGAAGAAGTCATGGGATAAAATTACTGACAGCTGTGTCGCCAAGGCACTACGAGCAGGTTACCTGGACAAGACATATTTATTTAAAGAGAGCTATATTGCTGGACATGACAGATTGGGTTCACTTCTTCTGAAGGAAATGGAGGCGCAAGACATCCAGGACGGAATTCAGGGTATGGACACTCATGACAATGTTGTTGAAGAAGATGACATGATCATTATTGAATAAAGGTACATTTTTTGGTTCACATTTACCTGTTTATTAAAATTGCTGTCAATGTTCATTAAAATAAGCCCTCCCCTGAAAATAAGCCCTCTGGTGTTTTTCTGTCCAAAAAAAAAAAATAAGACAGTGTCTTATTATCGGGGAAACACGGTATCATTGGGTCAGCAGTTTAATAACTTTGCTTATATAATGGCAAGTTGTTTTCCAGAAGGGTTGAGCCAATGCATAGCTCCATGGGCAGTTGGTATGCCTGTCTACCGATAGTCTCTCCATTCTGGATTATTTCAGTCTTTTCTCATTTTTGTCTCCTTTTAGAGGTCCAGTTTAAGGGGCACAAGAGTGTCTGGGGAGTGATTACTCAGTCATTCTCAAGTATGGGGTTAAAGGGTCTAGAGGCACCCTGGGTAAGGAGAACTCTCTTGGATTGCAGAACAAAGCCCTTACCTGAGCTAACCTTGTTACCAAGGAGTTAAACCTAACAAGGGAGACAGTGTTTCAGCCTCGGCTCCCCAGGGAAGACCTTGCCACTCTCTCCATGACCCCTAATGTCCAAGCTAGAAGATTTGTGCCTGTACGTTTGAGATCATAGGAGTGCCCCCATCTGTGCCTAGGCTACACACACACAGAGTTACAGCATCATAGATTTACAAGGAGAAGGATTCCTAGAGATCTTGTTTTAGAGAGGAGGAAATGAAGGTCGGGAAGGAAAGAACATGGTCAAAGTGACACAAAGAATCAATGGCAGAGACAGAATTCAAACCCAGTTCTTTGGTCCCCGAATCCAGCCTCACTGATGACCTGGCTCATTGGATCATAGATGGAGAGACGGAAGGAACCTCAGAGATCTAGTCCCACCCCTTCATTTTACAGAAGAGGAAACTGAGGCTCAGTGAGGTGAAGGTATTTGTCAAAGGCCCAACAGCTGTAACTGTGGAGACCCGAATCCAAGGCCTCTGGATCCAAAGCTCCACGTTGAGGGCCTAGGGATGGACTAGGTGGGGTTGGGGTTTGGGGGCGGAAGAAGACCAGGGTAGCCCCAGAAGGGTATGTACCTAAGTAACAGGGGTAGCTGATCGCTCCTAGGCTTTAAGATCGGCACATTCTGTTTGGGGCCTCTCACAATTCCCTTTTACAGAGGGAGAAACTGAGGCTCAGAAAGGGTCTCTCAGCTAGGTGTCAGAGGCAGAATTGGAACCCAGGTCCCCAGTGACTGCATCTGTCACTCTCGCCACTCCAGTGTTCCAGCCTGGGAGCAGGGTGGGCTCTGCCCCGCACCCAGTGCCAGGGCGCGTGTGGAAAGAGCCGACAGGCAGCCCCGCCACCACCGCCCGGCGCTGGGGCCTCGGTGCCACCTTAAGGGGCGCTGACATCAGCCTGGGCCGGCCCGCCCCCCGCTTCCCCCTCCCCCGTGGGTGGGATTTCCTGCGCCGCCGCCGCCGCGGGTCAGCTGGTCCCAGTCCCTCCCCGCGCCCGCCCCCTACCCCTCCCGCCTCCCCCCAGCCGTCCCCTCCCGCTCCCGCTCCCGCTCCCCCGGGCAGGTTCCGCGGCCACTCCGCTCTCCTCCATCCCGTCCCGTCCCGTTCCGTCCCGGCCCGGCCGCTCCTGCTCTGCCCTGGCCGGCCCACGGCCACTCGCCACCGCCGCCGCCGCCGCCGCCGCCGGGGCCGCTGCCAACCCCACAGGCTCCGGCTCGGGGTCCGAGGCCGCGTCTCAGGCCGAGCGGGCGGCCGGAGCGGGGCCGCGGCCCCCGGCCCACGGCGCCCGGCCCTGCGTGGCCGCCTCTGCCGCCGCCCGCGCCCGCCGGGGCCCGGAGGGATGTGGAAGCCACAGGATGCCCGGCCTCGGCACCGGAAAGAGGTTTAAGCCCACCAAGTACATCCCGGTCTCCACGGCCGCCGCCCTCCTGGTGGGCGCCTCCACGCTCTTCTTCGTCTTCACGTGAGTGCGCCCGGGGGACCTAGACTAGGAGACTGGAGGCGGGGGGACCCGGACCGGGGGACCGCAGGCGGGGGGAACCCGGACGGGGGGGCCAGAGGCTGGGGGACCCGGACCACGGAGCTGGGGGAGGAGGTGGTACGGACTCAGACTTGGAGACTGGAGGCGGGGGTGGGGGAGACCCAGACTCGGAGGCCGGAGGCTGGGGGGCCCGACCAGGGGGCTGGGGAGCGAGGAACTGGAGCAGGGGACCGAAATCAGGGGGCCGGAGGCGGGGGGGGGGAGGCCCCGACCAGGGCGCCCATGGAGCCGGGAGGGGGTCGCCGGAGGCGGGGGGGACGCAGGCGGGGGGGGGGGGGGGGGGGGCGGGGGGGGGGGGGCGGGGGAGCGAGGGGGGGGAGAGGGAACCCGAAAGGGGGGGGGGGGGGGGGGGGGGGGGGAGACCCCGACCAGGGCACCCATGGATCCAGGAGGTGGACGCCGGAGAGGGGGAACTCCAAGAGGGGAGCTGGAGGTCGGAGGTCGGGGTCTCCTTCCCGCCCTGCCTGCATCCCCGGGGCCTCCTGGTAGCCAGGGCCTCCCCACACTCCACCCCTCTCGGGGCTTCCCCCATCCCTGACCCGGCCCGGCTCTGGGTTATGGGCTGCGGACCTGGACTGCGCTGTGCTCTGCTCCCTCGAAAGAAAGGAGGGAAAGAGATACCGGGAGGACCGAGGGCTGTAGCCCGGTTGGGCCGGGAGAGCGGGCCCTGGGGAGTGCCCAGATGGCCATAGGCGCGCGGCTACCTAGGATAGAGAACGGAACAACTCCATCCTCTGCTTTGCCCTGACCCCTTGCTCTCTACATACCGCCCCCCCCCCCCTTCCTCCCTCCTTTTCCCAGTGCACCCCCCCCCCTACTCCTTGAGCTTCCTGCTCCTGTCTAGCTCCGGCTGACCTCTTGAACGCCTCGCCCCCCCTCCCCCTCCACCCCCATACGTACCTTCGGGCTCTGGGTGCCCTTCCCGCCTTCCTTGGTCTGAGCACCCAGGTCTCTCCCCACCCCTCATTCCCCTTCACTATTCCAGTCCAGCCATCCCCTCTAACCCTGACTCACCCCGGGTTTCTCCCTCCCCCGCGTCCCACCCCCCTCTCCCCCCCAGGAGCAGTGCCCCGCACTGGGTGAGAGTCCTGTGGTGAGGTGCTGCTCAGTCTTGCCAGCCCGGTGCACAGTGGATGGACGGCTTCTGGGAGGGGGCTGTGTGTGTCTGCCGGAGGATGCGGCTTGTGGCTCTGTCTGCTGGTCTCTGCTGGCCTGGATCTGGGGGAGGGGTCCGGCTATGGGAAGGAAGGACTTTGGGAGGCTGAGGCTGGGCCCCCGGGGCCTGAGGAGGGCAGCCCCCAGATCCTGGAGGGTCTAGGCTCCCTGAGCCCCTCCTACCTGGCTTGCCTCACCAGCCCCCCACTCGCCAGCCTCTGTTTGTGTTCCATAGGCAGTGTTTTGATGAAAACAAATTGCAGCGTTCAGATTTCCTGGGCAATACTTTCTCTCTGCCATTGGCTCCTGCCGCCCCAAACGGGCCTGTCAGTCATAACTCAGTCTTATGAGGCTTGGGAGGCAGGGTTGGGGGATGGGGCTGGGAGGCCCAGGAGCCCCAGATTTGGAGTAGAAAGACTTGGGGTTCCATTCCTGGCTCGGTGACCTTGGGTAAGTCCTTTCTCTAACCAGGAACCTCAGGTGACCTAAAATGAGAGGGCACTTAGGGCTTCCTCTGGCCTTCCTAGCTCTGACATCCTCTGCTCTAAGACTGCTTGCATGTGGTCTGTTCCAAGGCCCCTCTGGCTTTGGCCCTCTCTACTCTTTCCTCAGTCAAAGCACAATCTTCCACACAGGGAGGCCTAGTTGAGTCCTGGGTCTGGCCAGTTTGGGCCTGGAGCAGGGGGAGGTGGAAGGGAAGAAAGGGGAATGCAGAGAACATTTCATTCTAGAGAAGGAACATCTCCTTGGTCACCTCAGACTTACCTTCATGACAAGGTGTCATCCAGCCTCTGACTGAAGATGTCAACCGGCCAACCTGAGTTCAAATCTCAGTTCTGCCACTTACTAAGTGTATGACCTTGGGCAAGTCTGGGCCGCAGTTTTCTCACCTGTAACATGGACAAGGGGTTGAACAAGGGGGCTTCTTTGTTCTCTTCTGCCTTGGTATCCAGGTTGTCAAACATTCTTCCCCAGAGGTGGGCCACCCTGTCACCTGGCCCTGCCCATCAGAATGAGCCCCAGCAGCATCCAGATGCCTTTTTTTTTTAGAAAACTGAGGAAGCTGACTGAAAGATTTGGCATCAGGATGCCTGGGTTCACAGCCTGATTCGACTACCAACTCACTCTGGGATCCCTGGGCAAGTCACTTCCATCTCTCAGCCCCAGCCTCACTTTTCCTTTCTGGAAAATGGCACTAAATAGTCCTCCCACTTCCTACCTCATCAGGCTATTGTGTGGAAAGAGCTTCCCAACCTTTAGATACTAGAAAAATGGCTTTGTGGAATTGCTGCTCTCCTCCATGCTCCCCCAGGGACTTTGGGCCTCAGTCTCCTGATCTTTAAAATGAAGGGGATGGGCTCCAATGACCTCCCAATCTCTTATTCTTTATTTGTTATCACCTAGAGTGGGAGCTTTTTAAGCATTAATATTCATTTAGAGATACTGCCATAGGATCCTCTGATTAACAAAGAGTGAAAGTTGAGGGTCACCCAAAGGACGAGGGAGAGGCGCCTAGTGGGTGTGAGTAGGCTGTAGACCGTTGCTATCCAAGAATTATGCAAGAGCAGTGTTGCAAAGGCTTGTCAGCAGAGGGATGTGGGACTGGAAAAGGAGATGGGGGGGGGGGGCCCTGGCCGTGGAGCCAGAGTTAAGGATAACAGATGCCCAGCCATCCAATCATCAGCCTAAGGTCAACAGAGTGAGTGGGGCAATTTGGGAGATTGGGGGGGGGGGCCAAGAGTCACCCAGGACAGGATGCGAAGGCACCAGTTGAAGGAAGGGGTTGTCCTCCTCTGGGAAGGCTCCGCTTCTAATAATGGTGTAGATCTTTGGTTCCCAACCTTTGAGTCGAAGGACACCTTTTAAAAATAAGAACATTTCTTTGCCTTCCCTCTGAGCAGAGTTTTACTACTATTAAGACCTACTGATTGAAAAAATCCACAAGCACAAAAAATTACTACTTATTCAAGAATGAATTTCTAGGTTCCCAATCATGACAAAATTTCAGAATCTCAGAGCTAGAAGGGGACTCAGAAGTATCTGGCCCAAGCTGTACTTGAACAAGCTGGCAAGCAGACACCCAGCTGCTACCTGAAGGCCGTCTATATGCATTTTGAAAAGAAAAATATTTCTGAATGATGATGATGAAGGCTAACGCCTTCTAGAGATTATCTCATTTGATCCTCATAAGAACCCTGGGAGGTATTATGGTCCTTACTTTACAGTTGAGGAAACTGAGGCAGAGAGAGGTTAATTTATTTGCCCAGCTAATATTTGTATGAGGATAGATTTGAACTCAGGTCTTCAGCCCTAACTGCCTTGGGAACCAGAAAACCTAGAATCTAATCATAGCACCGATTTACTGTGTAACCTTAGAAGAGCCCTTTCCTTTCCTCCCTTTGAGCTGGGGGTCACAATACCCACTCTGTCTATGGGGCCCAGTGGCTAGCAGGCTGGCCCTATGGTCCAGGCAATAGCTGGTGCCTCATCCTGCTGGCTGGTTTCTACAGGGTACAGAGGACAGAGCACTGACTCAGCTCCCACAGGGCCTGGCTTAAAGGCTTGCCTCTGAGACTTAAGAGTTGTATGTGCCCTTTTCTGCAAATTGAAGGGTTTTCTATAGATGGCCTCTGAGGTCCCTTCTAGGACTCAGAGCCATTGTTTTCAAAGTATTCAATTAAGTATAAAACTATACAGATGTGAGGGCTATTAAGCCCCTTGGCAGATGACAGACGGGACCCTATTACAGATGTGAGGGGGCGCCAAGCTTCATTGCAGATGGGAGACTTTAAATCCTGCTGCAGATGTGAGGGCCATTAAGCCTCATTATAATAGGAAAATTTAAACCCTATTATAGAAAGATATGAAGGACATTACGTCTCTTTAGTGGAAAGGGTACCAGACTGGGAATCCGGAGACCTGGCTTCTCTGCTGCCCCACAAAAGGACAGTGGCGCCTTGGGCAAGGCCTTTGGGCCTCAGCTTCTCCATCTGTAGAATGAAGGAGTGAGGAGAGGGCAGAGTGTCACTTGGAGGGTGAATCTCTAGTTTGGGGCATTTGGGGTGAAGGAATTTATTTTCAGGGTGGGCTCTTTGCAGGTGATTTGGAAAGTGGGCAATTGGTGGTGATTTTGGCACTTGCTCCTTGGCCACAGCAGCTTTTCTGAATCTCAGGACAACTCTGTGCAGAGTTCCTGTCCACACCTGACTGATTAGGAAATGGAGCCCCAGAGGGAGAAAACTGGTTCTGAGTTCAAATCCCACCTTTGACCCTTACTCCTCTTTTTGGGCAAGCTTTAATCTCTCAGATGGCAGTTTCCTTCAATGAGAGCATTGAATTGAATGACCTTGAAGTTGGCTTCCAAATATATGATCCTTTGGCCCTCCCAGGGTCACAAAGCCTTTATGTGTCAGAGGTGAGATTTGAACATGGGGCTTCCTCGGATGACTTTACCTTGTTCCTTGTTCCTTTCAGCTCTCTGGATAACAGGTTTCCCATGTCTCCTCATGGGCCTTATTTCCTGGATGGGCCCTTGGGGTGCAGCCTGGGAGTTCTATTCCTAGCCAGCCAAGGCTATGGGTGGGCTTGGCCACCAGCTAGCCTCCCCAGGCTGCAGGCAGCAGTGTCTGGCCTAGGGCCATATTCTCAGCTTGAGGTTAGCCTGGGAGCCATGGGACTGGGGACTCTGGCCACCTCTCCAAGTCAAGGACACTTGGATCTTTACAGGGCACCCCAACAGCTCCCTGAAGTAGGGAAACCACAAGGTCACATGGCCAGGGAGCAGTAACAATGATAAACATTTATGTGTTTGCAAAATGCTTTGTGTTATTTCACCTTCCCCTCAAACCTAGCAGGTGGGGACTATTCTCCTTTCAAAGCTGAGGAGAATGAGACGGGGCTGTTTCTTGCCCAGGTTCACATAGCTAGTGACTGAGGCTGAATTTGAACTCAGATCCTCTTAACTCCCCCAGTCCTGGGCTCTGTCTACTGTACTGGGCCACAGTCCTTCACATGGTTTCTTGGAGTCTGGGAGAATTGCAGCTTTTCAGATTTGTTCCCTTCTCTGGGCATCAGTTTTTCCACCTATAGAATTAGGGAGTTGGAGAAGAGCCCATATGTCTCCATCCCTTTGGGCTCTGAGCATTATTTGTCTAATAAATATATGGTAGGGTTGGGTGCTGTTCCCTGTACTTAGTGCAGAGAGGGCTACAAGGTAGCCCCACCCTTCCAGGAGTCTAGGAGCATATACCTGTCCAGGTTAATACCTCTAGTTCTGTGAGTTTGACTGTGTGGAAATCCCAGCCCATCTATAATGGAGCAGATGAGTCTGAAGGGATTCCCTCCCTGGGTCTTGAAGAGCTGAAATGACTGGGCCAGGGCCATCTAGCTAAGTGTCAGAAACTGGGTTTCCTTAGAGTTAAAACTGCTCCCGAATGGGCCAGGCCGACTCAGGGCACTGGGTATCCATACCAAGAAATGCAAAGAACCAGGGTCCTGGCCCTCTGTGGGGGAGGCAGCTTACAAGCATCCATGTCTGAACAAGACCTATGCAGTGTAAATGGGAGATCACCGCTGAGGGCAGGCACATCTACACAGGCACTGGGCAGGGTGTCTGGCATATTAGGGCAATCTTCTTAGTGCTGTGTGGGCTGCACCCTAGCTCTCAAGCTCTATTTGTCCTCCGTGCCTCCTTTTCGACATGTCTTCCCCATTAGAATGGAAGCTCCCAGAGGGGAAGGATCTTTCTTTGTATTCCCAGCTCTCCAGACTAGGGGGAGGGAGGCACATAGTAGGTGCGGAAGGCATGCTTGTAGATTCATTGATTGGTTGAGCCCCAGATTTCTGAAGGTCTTTCACCCTCCTTCACCCTTCCCTGGTGCCCTCTTTGGGTATCTATAATATATAATAATTCAGTTCACTCCTGGAAGGTAGAAACAGAAACAAATAATTCAGTGAGGCCCAAGGAAGCAAGGAAAGAAGCTTTCATTAAATGCCTACTGCACTACCGGAAGTGCATCTAGGGGTTACATTGTTACTGTTTGAAGGGTGTTACATTATTACCATTTGAAGGGTGTTACATTGTTACTGTTTGGAGGGTGTTACATTGTTACTGTTTGGGGGTCCTGGAGGAGGTGGTACCACCGAAAGAGGGACAGGGAAGGCATCCAAAGTCCAGGGTTGGTGAAGTGTGGGGGGAAGGGCCCTGGACTTGGAACATGGTTCAAACACTGGCTGGGCCACATCTTGCCCAAGCTGCCTCACTTTACTCATCTGTAGAACTAAGGATGTTGAGCAAGGTGACTGCCAAGGTCTTTTCTGACTAAATTTCCAAATTCTGATCCCAAGTCAACTCTTGCTTTCAAAGTGCTTCTGGTCTAAACGGGGAAAAATATTGGTCACAAGGAAGCTGGTGAGGGAGAAAGGCCAAGCAGAAACCCCTGGACAAAGCCCTTCCCCTTTTGAGGCCTCCATTTCTCCATCTGTAAAATGAGAGATTGGAATGAAGACTCTCTGAGGTCTCTCCCACCTCTCAGTTCTATGAAGCCCACACCCGGGAAACCCGGCATTCAGGGCCGCTGGGCCATGGGGTACAGGCTGGGGTTTTCATAGTGTCCAGCTGACTTCCAAGGGATGTGTGTGTGTGTGCGTGCGTGCATCTATGTGTATGTCTGTGTGAATATCTGTACGTGTGTCTCTGTGCATGCATGGAGAATATGTGTGTGCATTTGTGTGTGAGTTTGTGTGTGCATCTGTGTATGTCTGTGTGAATATCTGTACTGTGTCTCTGTGTGCATGCATGGAGAATGTGTGTGTATGCATCTGTGTGTATGTCTGTGTGAATATCTGTACGTGTGTCTCTGCATGCATGGAGAATGTGTGTGTGCATCTGTGTGTGAGTTTGTATGTGTGCATCTGTGTGTATGTGTGTGAATATCTGTACATGTGTCTCTGTGTGCATGCATGGAGAATGTGTGTATGTACATCTGTGTGTGTTTGTGTGTGTGTCTGTGTGTGCATCTGTGTGTCTGTATTTCTGGGTATCTGTGTCTGTGTTGAGGGGGGCCCTCCCTGGGCACTGGGGCACCACGTTGGCCATGTCTAGGCTGTGTCTCTAGGGTGTCAAAGCTGAAGCTTGCCTTGCGCCTTAGACCCATTTGATTTTTATCTCCTGATGGAGAGTTGGGCAGGGCTGGGAGCCCTAGCAGGCAGACTTGGCTTTGCCGCCTGATCAATACTCCTTGAATTAGTAGCAGACGGCTGCCCCAGCCCTTGACCCCCATGGATTTATCATGAGGCTAGTGGCTAGAGAGAGGAAGCAGAGAGAGCTTGGGGTTCAGATCCTTGCCTGGTTAACTTGTGTGACCTCTGGTGAGTCACTTCCTCCCCTAAGGTCTCAGTTTCCCCATCAGCAAAGCGAGGGGATTGGATTATTGTTAAGTCATGTCTGACTCTTTCTGACCTCATGCAGTTGTCTTGGAGTGGTTTGCCTGTTTCTTTTTCTGGTGGCTTAAGGCAAACAGAGGTTGTGATTTGCTCAGTCACATGTACTAGCTTACACAGCTAGTAAGTGTCTGAGTCTGTATTTGAACTCAGGTCTTCCTGACTCAAGGTCCAGCACTCTCCACTGAGCCTTCTAGCTGCTTCAGAGGCTAGATTAGAAAATCTTTCGGGCCCCTTCCAGCTTTGAATCAGTGATAAAGCATTTGTAAGAATACCACTATAAAAATAATAATAGCTTCTGCACCAACATCTGTGTTAGAGAAGGCTGTAGAGGTATGTAAAAAACTTGATAAGACCTTTTGAACCAGCAAATGTTTAAGGGCCTACTGTGTGCCATTCACTGTACTAGGCACTGGGGAAAGAAAGAGAGAGAGAGAGAGAGAGAGAGAGAGAGAGAGAGAGAGAGAGAGAAAGAGCCTGCTCTCTAAGAAGTTGCACTTTAATTCCTGGCACTTGACAGACATTTGAGGTGGATGTGGAAAGGTTGCTGCTTGATTTTTGAGGGATCATACCTGAAGAAACACTTACATATAATACATAATGACACATAATATACATCATCACAATATTGGCATTTCTCCTTTTACTGATAGGGAAACTAAGGCTGGGGGAGGGGGAGTGATTTGCTTAAGGTATTAGGCTAAAATGAGCTAACTCAGGATTTGGACCCATGTCGCCTGACTCTACATTTAATGTTTCCCACTATATTCCACTACCAACCATTTCATAAAGTAGATTCAGAGTCAAACAACCTGGGTTCGAATCCTGTCTCTGTTGCTTGCTGTGGGTTTGGTGGTGACCGAATGGATCACTTCCTCTCCCCAGGTCCCAGTGTCCCCCTCCTGTAAAAGGAGGGAGTTGGATTGGAGGACCTTGCAGTGCCTTTTGGCTCTTAACCTGTAGTCCTGTAATGGAAGTCTCCTTAAAGCCTTCCTGCCCTGAGCTCACCCGGTGTTTGTACTTGTCAGCCCTTTGATCAGCCAATCAGAAAGCACTGATTAGGTGCCCGTTAGGTACTGGGTAAAGGGTGTACAAAGGCTCACATAAGGACCTTATTAGAGATGTCGCTGTCTGAGTCTCAACCTTCTCTTTTTAACTAGAGTGTGAGCTCTAGTCACCCTCACTGCATCCAACTGAGTAGATGCTTAATAAGGTTAAAACTGAGTTCTCCTGTCCAGATCTTGCAGCATCTCTCAGGATGCCCCTTCAGATTCCTGATCCCTGTTTCTTAGACTCTGAGCTAGGAGGGTCCATCTAGTCCAGTCCTTAATAAACCTTCCTACTATGCCAACTGTCTCGTACATTGTCAAGTGAATTCTGACTCAGTCATGTCCAACTATCCATGACCCCATTGGGGATATTCTTGGCAGAGATACTGGAGTGGTTTGCCATGTCCTTCTCCAACTCATCTTACACATGAGGAAACTGAGGCAAACAGGGTTAAGTGACTTGCCCAGGGTCACATGGCTAGTAACTGTGTGAGGCTGGATTTGAACTCAGATCTTCTGGAGTCCAAACAAGTCCATTGCCCCACCTAGCTGCTGAAGCATGAGTTGGACTAAGAGGCCACTGAAGTGCCTTCTGACTGAAATTTTGTGGTTTTCAAGTCTTCTAGGAATGAAAAACTCTACCTGCAGAGGCAGGTAGACTCAGTTTCAATTCCATCTCCTGAAGGAAGTAGACTTCCTGGTTGTCTCTTTCAGTGACCCCCCCTCCCCCAACTCCTGCCCTACCCCCAATGATAGTGCCTTCCTGCTGGCATTACCTTTCATCTACTCTCGAGGGGTAGAACCATGTACAGAATGGGGAGACCATCAAGACAAAGTCCTTACCACATAGAGCTATCCCAAGGTGCAATGGGCTGCCTTTGTAGGGAGATAGTGAGCTCCCCATCCCTGGGAGGTAGTGAGTTCCCCAGTATTGAGGTCTTCACACAAAGGGCCAATGACCAGTTAGTTGTTGAGTCTGTCCTCAAAGGGACCCTCCTGCTTGACTGGCTTTGACTCTGAGCTAGCCCCCTTCCAGCTCCAACATTCTGTAATTCTGGGATTGTGTTCAATTGACACTTGAATTGGTGAGTGTTGTCAACCCGGGCCCACAAACCCTCTGGTACAATTACTGTGGCAAGTGGACCCCAATTTGGGGAACATTTAAAAACCTGAAACAGCTGGGAATCACTAGGGGGGTTGGGGAGGGGTCAGCCTTATGTGTGAGGAGAGATTTCTATATTCATCTTTTTCTTTTGTGGTGCCTTATGGAGATCTGGGAGCTTTCTCAGGAGTACCCAGGTATGGAAATTCTCTACAGTGGAGCAGGTCAGAAATACCTGTGTAGCTGATTGACTTAGGGAAGTGCCTGGGAAGATGTGTAACTGGAATTCAGATCTATTTAATGCCAGGAGGGGGCCAAGGTGAGAGCCAGGCCTGGTGTTGTGGGAAATCTGGAGAGATCACTGTCGCCTGGGGGCATCTGAGAAGGCTTCCCAGAGGAGGGGGCCCTCAGCTGACTCTCTAATGAAGGAGATTCCAACGTTCCAACAGCTGGAGAGAAGGATCAGTGCAGTCCAGGCATAGGAGATCGCTGTGTGTAACAGTCTGGGGAGGCAGGCTCCCTGAGGATGGGGGAGGGGTGCTTTCTGGAGCCCCTGGCATCTCACCATACACATCACAGCCTGCCCTGCTGGAGAAGAACAGTCCGCATTTATCTATTGGTTTATGGTTTACAAATTGCTTTATGTACAGGGCCTCTGTTTTCTCCTCTCCAGTATCAAGGTTAGAACCAAATCAGGAAGTAGCTGGTTGCCCACTGGTCAGGGACATCATGGAGGGGGCTCTCACTCAGAAGTGGGCTGGACTAGCTGCTCTCTGAGGGCCCTCCCTAGCCACAGATTCTCAGACACTGATCATACACTCTTTGGTCTCAAGGTAGAAAGGATCTCCAAGTCCATCTGGGCCGGTAATAGAAGATACTGAGGGTCAGAGAATGAAGGAACTCACCCAAGGTCACCCAGGTGAGGCAGGGTTTGAACCCAGCTCCTCTGCTCCCCAGTCAGAGCTCCTCCCAGTGTGCTACTCACCCTCCCCCATTGCTCTGAAAGACACAGGAGCTTAGATTCGGGTCTGCCTTCCTTGGCCAGATATCACTCTGTAGATCTTCCCTTCCCTTCCTCTTCTCTCTCCCTCTCCTCCTTCTCTCTGTCTCTGTCTGTCTCTCTGTCTGTCTCTCTGTCTCTGTCTCATCTGCCTCTCACCTCTCCCCTCCCTGCCTCATCTCTCTCTACTCCCTCTCAGCATAGGACAGTGTAATGGAGACTGCCTCTGGAATCAGAGGACCTGGGTTCAAATCCTGCCTCCCTGTGCGATGTTGGGCAAGTCACTGACTCCCTTGGCCAAGTCAGTTTCCTCACCGTAAAATGAGCAGGGTGAGACCAGATGGTCTCTGAGTCCCTCTCTAGCTCTATGTCTCTGATTCTCCTTCTTTCTTTTCTCTTCTGGACTCATCCCCCTCTCCTTTCTCTCCTCTCAATCCTCTCTCCTCTTCATTCTCTTTTTCCTTTTCTTCTCATTCTTCCCCTCCTTCTCCTCTCCCTCCCTTCTCTTCCCTTTCTCTCTCCCTTTCTTCCATTTCTTCTGTCTCCTCCTTTCTCTTCCCTCCTCTCCCTTCACTCTCTCCTTTCTCCCTCTTCTCTCTCTTTCTCCTCCTCCTCTGTCTCTTCCTTTCTCTTTTCTTCCCCTCTTCCTTCATTGTCTTCTCCTCTTTCTCCCTTCCTTTTCTTCTTTTTCTCCCTCTCCCTCATAGCTTCTTCAGTCTCCTAGTCTTCCTTCCTTCTTTCTCTCTTTTCTCCACTCTTTCCCCCTCTTCCTCTTTTTCAAAATGAGCCATTCCCTCCCCCCTTCTCTCTGGAAGATCTCAGCTCTCAGGTCACTCAGCAATTTCTGCTTGAGTATTAGTGGTTGAGGATGTTCCCATTTTCTAGACTGTTGGCACCCCCTCCCCTCCCCCAAGGATAAGGAGGACCTTGTGGACACTTGGGGCAAGGCACCTTGACCCAAAGGAATGTGCTTCTAAAGAAGTCAGAGAGAAATGCGCCACTACCCACCCCAGTAGGACACTCTAAGAGCCTGAAGTGCCAGCTCCATAAACAGGTTGGAGAGTTAGCAGGGCATAACCACGAGATAAGCTATCACTTACTGCCGTGGGCTGGGCCACGTCAAGCTGGGCATCCATCCCACTGGGCTGTGAAAGGTGGTGAAGTGTGAGGACACGGAGAGAAGCCAGGATGAGAAGAGCCTCAGAATGTGGAAAAGCTGGCAGCCCTGGGAGGGACAAGAATCAGGGTGTAGGCAAGGGGTCCAGAAACTTGGGGATGCCCTGCTTGGAGGCCCTTTGCTTAGCCAACAAGCCTCGTAGATGCTGTGCTTGCCGCTGGGGTAAGACCCAGTCCCAGAGCAGCGCCATCCCAGGCCTCTCAGATGGTAAGCAGCCTTCCTTAGCGAAAGAGCTAAGGGCCAGGGGAGGCTCTGGCCAGGTCCCTAATGTGCCGCCCCCCACAGCTCCTAGTTCTGCCCTATGAGGCTGCTAGACTTTGGACACCTCACTCTGAGCCTTAGTTCCCTTCTTTATGGACTGAGGGCATCATACTGTGGCCTCAGAGGGCCCTCACAGTTCAAGAGCCAAGATCCTGTACTCTGCTGAGCTGGGGAATGTTTGTCCTGGACGGCAGGGGCAGAAATGCTTTCTTCGGGTATTTGAAGGCAGAGATCTTGGGGATGAGGGAACAGATTTGTTCTATAAGACTCCTGTGGGGGGGCAGGCCTGGGAGTCACAGGGACGCAGATATGGCCTCCATCTTTATTAGACCTGGCCCAAAGGCTGCCTTAGAAAGTGGTGGGCTCCTTCCCTAGCTAGAGTTCAGACCATAGATCTTTTAGGGATAGAAAGGGCTTTAAAGGTCATTGAGTCTAGCTCCCCCTCACCCCCCATTTTACAGATGAGGAAACTGAGGCACATAGGTAGAATGACTTCCAGGGTCACCCAGCACAGAGCTAGCAAGGATCTGAAGTAGGATTCAGACATAGATCTTCTGGGCAGTGGTTAGAGCACTGGGCCTGGAGTCAGGAAGATCTGAGTTCAAATGTAGCCTCAGATACTTGCTAGCTGTTTGCCCCTGGGCAAACTTTATCTCTGTCTGCCTCAATTTCCAGAACTGCAAAGCAAGGATAATGAGAGCCCCTACCTCCCAGTAAGGATCAAATGAGATACGTGTAAAGTACCTAGCGTGTCATTGTCGTTTTCCTGGGCCCAGCCCATGCTCTGGCAAATGCCCCGGCAAATGCCCCAGGCTGCCTCAAGTCGCCTGCTGGGCTGGGGTTCCTAATTTTGGCTTGGTTTGGGTCAGATGCTCCTGAGGGCCTTTTCTGCTCAGAGATGCCTGGCGGGCTTTACGCCAGTGGGGGTGGGGTCCTGTAGGGAGCAGAGCAGCCCAAGCAGGGCCGGAGGAAGCTGAGCACCAGCTTCCAGGATGGCACAGTACTGCGGTGTGTGTTTATAAAAAGGCCTGTGTGGACGGGCTTATTTTTGGAGCCGTAGAGACAGAATGTGTCCTTGGCAGCAGCTCTGGTGGGGACTTGGGAGGCACTGAGGCTGATGCGGGTGGGCTGGGGACTTGGTGGGGACAGGCCTAAGGGGGAACTTGGCTCCACTGTCCAGGGACCTGGTCATCAGAAGTCCCTGGTGGTGGGGAAGTCAGAAAGCTGCCCTCCAGGAGTCACCAATATGTTGCCTGATAGGACTTTGGTTTTTAAAGAATCTTTTATTGATGCCCACCCAATGATTTTATCCTGCTAACTGCCCCGTCCCCCCAAAAAGTGCCCAACAACGTTTTTTGTTACAAAGAATTCTAGTTAAGCCAACAATTCGTCATGTCACAAAGTATGCCCCATTATGCCCCTGTGGTGCACCACCTCTCTGCTGAGAGGAGGGAGGTTTCCTTTGCCACCTTATCACATTTTGGAGATGCTCATATTTCTCTTAATGGCTGGCCCTGAGGTATTGTGGAAAGAACATTGGTTTTGAAGTCAGAGGATCTGAATTTGAATCTTTCCCCTGCTGTGAACTTGTTACGTGGCCTGGATAAAGTCAGTTCCTCTTTCTATGCTTCCATTAAGCGAGGCCCTTGGAGGAGCTCTAAGGGCCCTCCCAGCTCTGACATTCTGTGTTTTAAGGTTCTGCTGTCCCCACTGGAATTCTCTGTTCTAAGGTCCTGTGCCTCCCTTACCCCCCTCCCCAGCTGTAACTTTCTGGGTTCTAAGACCCCTCCTAGCTCTGGCTTTCTGTATTTCTGTGAACTCAAACTGAGCAGTAATGGGGTCACTCCCCTGCTCCACAGTCCATAGTGACTCCCCATCGTCCACATGACAAGGTCTGGGCCATGGGCAAGCAGGGGTTTTCCACTGATGTCAACTATCCAGACTTGTTCAGTATCTGACTGTCTCTGTCTCCAACAGGCTCAGCTTTTATGGGCCGTGACACATTTTGGAGACTGAATTACTGGAAGCTGCCCTCTCCCCCAAGCTCACATTTTACAGAGTGAGTCTGGAGAGACTGAGTGACAGGGGAAGGCCCCAGAGCAGGCCAGGAGCTCTTGCTTTGTATTCCTTGCTCTCTCTGACTGGTTCTCTACAGGCCCAGCCACAGCCCCCGAGGCCCCTAATGAAGATTTCTGATGGTGGGTGGAGGGTGCGGTTGGGGGTGGGTTGGACCAGAGTGAGTCATAGCCATGAGACTGGAGAGATGCCTGGCAGGCTCGTGTTGGGAAAGTGGAGACAGCCCAGGAGAGGAAAAGGACTCTAGGCTATGAGCCTTCAAACCAAGTCCCTTCCTCTAGCTGGGCCTCAGTTTCCCCATTTCACACATGAAGGGGCTGGGGCCTGGTAGAACAGGAGAAATGACAGATTATGACCCAGGCAAGGCATCATGGCAAAGCTTCATGATATCTTCCTGGACTTCAGGAAAGAAGATATAATCAATAAACATTCATTAAACACCTACTGTGTACCAGTCGCTGTGCTAAGTGCCAGGCTTACCAGGATGACCAGTGACTAAGTTGGGCTTTGGACCCCAGATCCAGCACTCGCACAGGTGCACTGTCCAGGTCTGAGAACTAGAGAGGCTATGGGGACCCTTGGGGGAGGAGAGGTTTGGGGGACTTGGTCTGAGACAGATGGAAGTCCCAGAACTCACCATTTTAATAGAATTTGAAAGCTAAAAGGCGGATGAAAGAAGAATTGCTTCAAAGAGGAAGAAACTGAAACCTTCAGAAGGGAGGGACTGACCCAGGGTACTCAACTAATAAACGCCAGTGCTCAGGGAAACCCACATGGCCAACACATAAGGACAGAGCCAGAGCGAAGGAAGCAGAGGAAGTAGATGGTGTCAGGCACCTGGATGGGGCTGATTCTTACCAGTGGCCACCAACTTTGGCTCAGAGCTTCCTGGCTCCAAGGTCGCAAAGGAATAATACTGAGCTTTGCAGCTTTGCTTGTCTAATAAGAGAAAGCAGACAGACAGACCTACAGACACAAACTTTTTTCCGGGAGCTCAGCCTGGGCAGGAATTTCTTCTGTGGGTCCTTATGTGTAAGACTTTGGATGACTGAGAAGACAGGATGAACCCTGTGGGGAGATGCTGGAGAGCCCAAAGTGGGACATCTGGGCAGCCCCCCTGGGTGTGTCTCATTGTCCCAATACGGGAGAGGAGGCAGGGAGGAGCAGGGGAGCTTGTGAAATTCTCACAACACAATTAGAACAGTTTCTTTGGCTTGAAGAGACACTCAGGCCTTCTCCAGCTTCCAAAGGGGTCAGGCTCCACAATCCCTTTCTTAAGTGAATTGTTTGGAACTGGGAACTTGGTGTGTTTTCCTGGAGAGAATCTGGTGGGCAGGGCCCAGCCTGGGCTTCTTTAACCCCTGCTGTGCCTGAAATGCTGGTGTGTTTTCAATGAATAGAGCATGCTAGGCAAAGAATCAGGGGGGCCCAGAGCTGGATGGGGCCTCACAGACCATCCAAGGAAGAAATCACCCATTTCTCCGCTCAGTAGCAGAGACCAATGGGGGGAGGGAAATAGAGTCTGATTTCCATAGGAACAGCAGTTCCCGAGGGAATGGGCTACTCTGGGAGGTGGGGGTGCCCCCTCCTTGGAGGCCTTCAGACAGAGGCTGGCTGCCCACTCAAAAGACATGTTCTGAAGGGTTCCCTGAGTATGGCCCAATTGCTCTATGTGCCTCTGAAATCCCCTTGGGCTCAGACAGTCTCTGGTTCCTACAGGGGTGCTGAGCTCTTCCTGGGGCTGGGGGGGGGTGGCCATTTCAGCGGGCAGCAGGTCTGTTACGGGTGCTGGGCAGCATTCCTTGTCCTCCCACGGTTGGGGAGGATGGGTACTTGTTGGTCGCCTCCCCTCTGTTGGGAGCCAGAGCCTCGTTCCTGGGCCATGCTCTGTGCTGGGTGGGAGGGGCTCCCCATCTCCACCTCCACCGGTGTTTCCATAACAACCTGCTGAGGCCTGAAGGGGATGTGGGCACAGGCAGCTCCATCTCCTCCCAAGCCTGGCATACTGGCCCAGGGTTTGCCCGAGGTCTACATGAGCTCACTGAAGCTTTGTGTGTTTGTCTTATCTGAGCCCTGATCCCATGGACTTGGGCCAGGAGACGAAGCCACCAAAGCCAGCCATGTTTGTGCCTAAGGAAGATTCCCACCCCTCCTGCCTCTGCCTCTGCCTCTCCAGAATGACAGAGTTAGACCTCAGGCCTTGAGCTGGGGTGTAGGAAGAAAGCGTTTCCCTCGGTTTGTGTTGCCCTAAAGTGAGGTGGGCCACTTTGTTATGTAGGAAGCTCCCTGTCCCTGGTGGTATCCAAGGAGAAGGGGGTGCCTGACTACTTCCTACACATCTGTTTCCATGCTGTTTCCCCATGGGGATGGGAGCTCCTTGAGGACAGAGACTATCTTTGTCTTTCTATGTATCCCCATTACTTAGGATAGGTCCTGGCACATAGTAGGTGCTTAATATTAGCTATTAGGGAATCTGTAAGAAGGGTTTCTTTTATCAGCATTCATGAGACTGGCTCTGAGATTCTCTGGTTTGGTGTGTGCCTTGTCTCATCTGATAGAGTGTAAACTCCTCGAGGGCAGCTCCCGATTCATTGTTGTCTTCTTATTCCTAGCACCTCACATAGTAGAGGGTCAATAAATCCTTGATCAATGGATGGATTGATTGGTGACCTAAGTACTGAGGATACAAAGTAAGGTAAAATCAGCCCCTGCCCTCTGGGAGCTCACCTTCTCATGGGGGAGGCAACATTCAAATAACTGTGAGAGAGTAGAGGGAAGGCTGCACTCGAACCCAGGACTTCCTGCCTCCATGTCCCTTCCCATCATGGGTAGTCTGTGAGGCAGAATAGAATGAACCCGAGATTCTGAGTGGGAAGGCCCAGGTTCAATTCCCAGCTTGGCCACTTGTACCAACTAGTCCCCTTAAAGTGCTCACCAGCAGAGCCCTCCAAGAGGGCAAGGGAGCTGTCCAACGCAGAGGAGGAGGGGGCTAAGTGAGATGGCCTCTGAGTTCCCTTCCACTTCAGTCTATGGTATGAGATCTCTTACTTAAGAGAAAGTGGGAGAAGCTTCTTATAGAAGGTGGGATTGTAGCTGGGACTTGGAGGTAGCCAGGGAAGCCAGGAGGTGGAGGAGATGGGGGAGAACATTCCAGGCATGAGGAGCAGCCAGAGAAAATGCCCAGAGCTGAGGCGGAAGGTCCACAGGGATGTGAGAAGGCAGAAAGGGGAAGAAGATGGGAACAGAGCAGGGCTGGGAGGGCAAGGGCTTCCTCCTTGTCTCCCTCATTAGACTGTGAGATTCCTGAGGGCAGGGATTGCCTTTTGCCTCTTTCTATCCCAGGCACTTAGCCTGGCACACAGTAGGTGCTTAATAATTTCTCACTGACTAATGGTTTCTTTGACAAACCCAACTCTTGGGGTGGCTAGGTAGCGCAGTGAATAGAGCACTGGCCCTGGAGTCAGGAGGACCTGAGTTCGAATTTGACCTCAGATACTTAACACAAGAAACTAGCCTCGGGCAAGTCACTTAACCCCAATTGCCCCACCTCCCCCCCTCCCTCCAAAAAGAAAAAAGAAAACCCAACCCTTGCTTGTTTTACCAAGCCCTCTATCCTATCATCCCACACCTCTCCTCTCCCTCTCCTAAACCCTCTGCAGTCAGGCTCCTGATCTCACTCATCTGAAAGTGCCTTGCCCTAGCCAATGGCCTTTTCTCAGTCCTCACCCCTCTCATCACCATCTCCTTCCAGCTATTCCTCTTTGGGTGTCTGTCTTCTGCTTCTCCTGCTTCTTTTCTGACCTTTCCTTTTGCAGGCTCCTTGCCTGGGTCACACCCACTGACCTTGGGCGGCCCCCACCACTCTGTCCTTGAGCCCTCTTGGCCTTCCCTTCTGTGATCCCTCACTGACCTCATCAGCTCTTCTGGGCTCAATTATCACCTCAAAGCAGACAACTCTCAGATGTCTTGATTGGGCAAACACTTATGGGACATCTCGAACCCCTATTCTGTGGACATCCCAGGCTCAGGAGTTAATATTTGTAAATAAATGAGGTAATCCTGGGAAACACTGATTCAGAGGTGTTCCCCCCACCCCTGCATGTCCAGAGCAGAACTCATTTTCTTTTCCCCCAAACCCTTCTTCCTACGTTCCCTGCTACTGTCGAGGGGTCATCCTTGGACTCCCCACTCACCCCCCCTTTCAGGTGCCAATCTAGTTTCTCCCCTCTCCGAAGCATCTCTATCTACATCCCCTTCTCTCCACTGATTCAGCACCACCCTTGCCTGGACCATTGTAATAGGCTTGTCCTTGGTCTTTCTGCCTTTCACCCTCTACTCCAGCACCATACCCCCAGCACAAAGTGATTTCTTTAGAGCCTGAGTCTGATAGATAAACTATTCAGTAAACATAAGTAGGTAGAATTCTCACTCAGGTCCTCCTGACTCCATTATACTCCCTGGCTGCTCCCAACCTTCCTGTTACCTCTCACACTCTACCCTCATTTCCTATCCTCCCCACACCTTTTCCCAGGGGTCTCTTCTCATCTCTGCCCATCCTCCCCACACCTTTTCCCAGGGGTCCTTCCTCACTCTCTACCCTCTATGCCTCTCAGAATGCCCAGCTTCCTTCCAGACTCAGCTCTGGCTTCTCCTGCTGCAGGAGCCCTTTCGTGTCCCACCCACTTTTGGAGCCCTCCTGGCCAATGTGGTGGTTGTGTTTGCTTTAGATGTTTCTTGTTTCCTCCATCCAGAAGGAAGGGCCTCGAAGGCAGAGCCTGTTTCTTTTTTGTCTGTATCTTCAACATCCAGCAGACACTCAGTAGACGTTTGCTGACTGATAGATTAGTTAACTTTCCTGCTCTGGGCCTCCATGTTCTCCTCTGTAAAGGGCTCAACTGGCCTAGAAAGAAGAGTGGTGTCAAACTCCAGTAGAAATGGGTCCCTGCAGGTCCCATATTGACTTAGGAGGCCTCACATTCACATTTCTTATGCTTTATTGTTAACTATTTCCAAGTTACATTTTAATTTGTTTACAAGGTGTGTTTGACACGTGCACCAGAAGGCCTTTCGTGTCCCTTCCAGCTCAAACATTCTATAACCCTACAACTGGGTGAAGGTTCTCCGCCCCCTCCCCCCCCAGGAGCAGGCAGCTGGGGGGGGCAACAGGAAGAAGAGGGGGAAGCGGGGAGGCCCCTCCCCCACCCCATCTCTGCTTTGCCCTCTGTTCACATCCCCAATACCCCATGCCGAGCAGAGAGACAGCAGTGATTAACGCTGAGCTCAGAAACACAACACATGCAGAAAATGTAAGGGGGGGGGGGCCCTTAGAACAGGGTGGGTCAGGGCTGGGGGGCCTTAGAAGGGGGGGTGTGAGGGGGGGGGGGGGCCTTACATCGGGAGAGGTGAGGAGGGGGAGGGGGGCTTAGAACAAGGGAAAAGGGATGTGAGAGCTTGGGGGGTTTTAGAACAGGGGAGGTCAGAGCTGGGGGGGAAGCCTTACAGCAGGAGATGTCAGAACTAGGAGGGGGGGCTTGAAACAGGGGATGTGAGAGCTGGGGGGGGTTCAGTTGTGTCTGACTCTTGGTGTCCCCATTTGGGGTTTTCTTGGCAGAGATACTGGAGTGGTTTGCCATTTCCTTCTCCAGCTCATTGTACAGATGAGAAAACAGAGGCAAGTAGGGTGAAGTGACTTGCCCAAGGTCACCCAGCTAGGAATTGTCTCCCCCCCTTTTTTTTTTGCTTTTTGGAGGGCAATTGGGGTTAAGTGACTTGCCTAAGGTCACACGGCTATTTTTTTTGTGTGTTGTGTCTGAGGCCGGATCAGAACCCAGGTCCTCCTGACTCCAGGGCTGGTGCTCTATTCACTGTGCCACCTAGTTCCCCCCCCCCCCCCCTTTTTTTTTTTGCTGCTAGGAATTGTCTGAGGGTGAATTAGAACTCAGGTCCCACCAAGCAGCTGCCCCAAGGGAGGAACTTCAGAACAGATTGATAGAGCTGGAAGGCCATAAAACAGAGGGGTTTTTTTGAGCTAGAGGTCCTGCAGTCAAATTGGTTGTTTGGGGATGGCAGGCAGTGCCTTTAGGCAAGCTCTCTTGGGGGTGATCAGGAGGGCTGGGCCATGAGCCCAGGCCCAGACCCTGACCCCGGCACTCCTTAGATTACATCATGTTATGTCCCTTCTTCGATCAGCTTTATCTGGAAGGTTTAAGAAGAAAAAACAAGGAAGCCACCCCCTGGGCTCTCTCAGGTGCCAAAGTCAATGGCTCAGCCAGGGTGGATTTCGGGAAAAGGCTAAGTTCTCCAGATGTTTCCTCTCCCCATCAGCCTAGGGACTCCGACAGGGCTGGGCTCCTCTTTCCGTCAAGCCCAGTCTGGGGCAGCTCCCAAACCTGGATCCCCTCCCCAGGACCCCGCCCCTGCTCAAGGGCCAATTGCTTCTCCCTCAGCATAAATGTCAACCCGCTCACTGTTTTGGAGGCTGAGGGCCTGCCTTCCAATCTTCCCCCTTCCTGCTCCTGCCAGAGAGAGTCTGGGCCAGCCCTTCCCACTTCCCCTGCCCCAGTTCCTTCCTTTGTGAGAGGCTGAGGTGCAATTAAAGGACCACTGGAGTGCCTTTCAGCTGTGTATCTGCTCGTGGAATGGAAGCTCCCTGAGGGAAGGAACTGGCTTATTTTTCATTTTGGTATCCCTGGCATTTAGCAGTCAGTTAGTTAGTCAGCAAAGCATTTATTAGGTATTTAGTATGTGTCAGGCAGGTAGCTAAGCACTGGAGACATGTCCCTGCCCTCAAGGAGTTTTCAATCTAATGGGGGACAGCATTTTTTTGTACATACAAGATATAAACAATGGATAGATATTGACAGACTGATTGATAAAACATCTGTCAGGAGCTTCCTATGTGCTAAGGCTACAAAGACTAGAAAACAAAACAGTTCCCATCCTCCCGGGGTGAGGGAGACAACCCTCCCATAACAAGGAGGGGGAAGTTGGGGGAAGCCTCTGCTCTACCAAATAGTTTGCTTTGGAGATAGCTGGGAAGTCAGCTGCAGCCAGGCCAGAGGAGGCCAAAGCTCACCTGAGGCCAGTCAGGGTGGATCCGGGGTTGGGGTCCAAGTTACTGGGGGTCTGACCTGGGAGGAGTAGATGGAAGGTGATCATCTGGGGGGAGGGGAGGGAGAGCGGGAGGGAAAGCACTAAAGACTGGAGGAACTGGGAAAGGCTTCCTGCAGAAGGTGGGGTTTTGGTTGGGACATAAAGGAAGCTGGTGGGGGGTGCAGTAATGGGAGTGGAGGAGGGAGTGTTCCAGGCAGGGAAGACAGCCAGAGACAAGGAGGGATGGAGAGTTTTATTCTTGGGATGGTAAAGGGGAAATGTATGGAGATTAATATGGAAGAAATGAAGAGTATTGAAAAGCACCTTAGAGGGAGAGGTGGAAGGTGTAAGAAGACTGGAAAGGTGTGGTTTGGGTAGTAGAGCCTTGAAGGTCAAACAGACAATAGGGAGCCACTGAAGGTCATTGAGGAGGGTAGTGCCTACACTTACATTTTGTGATGCTGGGATTATTCCCCAAGGGAGCCCCAGCCTTTTCTCCCTTGTGTCAGTCATCTGCCTCTTTGTTTTCCCTATCTTTCCACCTTCTTTGTTCCATTTCTGCTCCTGAAAAGCTGATGTGGAACTGGCCAGTGCTGGTGCCTTGTGGTAAAGGTGCCCAGCCTAGCTCAGATCAGAGAGGCCCATCTGGGAAAGGCCTCCCCTCCCCAACCTGGCCCCAGATCCCCCGATTTATTCTGGGGGTGACAGTGACTCCTAAAGACCTTTTTATGAGGGATAAAAAGGCTGGTTTTCATCTGCAGTGGCAGTACGGAAAGACACAGTGGTGGAACCTTAGCCATGTACTGGTGAGAGCTTTATAGAGTCGGGAAATGCTGGTGAGATGCTTGTTTAGCTCCTGGTTCATAGGTCTAGAATGGGAAGGAACCTCAGAGGCCACTCCCCCCTCCCCATTTTATAGATGAGGAAACTGAGGTTGGCTGGGGGAAATAACTTCCCCAAGGCTACTTAGGGAGTAAAAGGCAGAGCTGGGATTGGAACCCAGGTCCTCTGACACCCAGCTGGGTTCTATTCACTAAAATACTCTGCCTGTCCCACCATGACATGGTTTGGCAGAGTGTAATGTAATGCCAAAAGAAGGCAACTTCCCAGGTTCAAAATACCAGCATAGGTGCTCTCTATTTTATTCAGTGACAAACCAAGAACAGAGAAGATCAAAACATGACATCATTCCAAATACAGCATTTACTAAGTGTGATTAAATAATCTCCAAGTACTACCCCACCCCAGGACCTTCCAATCATTCAATCAATTACAAAGTCCCTGTTCCAAATACTTCTCCACCCCTAGGCTATACCTTAATTAAGTCCACCACAAAGCCCCTCTTCTCAAATGGAGATTAGTTTCCAAACATAGGTAAAGTACCTTCATTTGTCAATCACAGAGCACAATAAGGTCAAAAGTTCCCCACCCCTGGATCACAATAGAATCTACCCCAGAGTTACATCAAGTTTAAACACAGCACCTAATACCCAAATGAAGGTCTTTTCTTCATCTTGACACGAGGCAAGTTCTCAGCAATCTTAGTTCCTGGGGAGACAAGGCTTAGCAAGGCCATAAGATACATTGCCAGTCCCTTCATGAATTTATCCTCTGTCTGTAGAACAGTCCTAGAACCCCTGAACACATTAGCAAAGCCCTCTCCCAGGATTTCTGTAAACATACAACAAGAAAATCCTTCTTCAGGGCTTCTGAACCAACAGAAAGGCTCCCAGACCCCTGCAACAACAGCACTGTCCCTCACCAGTGGACAGCATTCACTCTCTGTCTGCAGGACAGTCTCAGGGCTTTTTAGCGAACAGCCAAATCTGGCAAAACAACATCAAAACAGACAGACAAAGTACCAGCAAAACAGCCATGTCTCCTCAGTCCTTGGCAGCTCAGGGGGCAGGTCTCAAAAGTCCAGGGCAATTCAAAGCGGCCACCAGCAATTCTCTTAGTCTCTCTCTCTCCACGAGGTGCTGCTTCCAAAAAGATCTTCCGCCTCTCTCCTGTCTCTCCAAATCTACATCACCAGCTCCTCCCACTTCAGGACTTTCTTTTCACATCAACAAGCCCATCCCACAGGTGGGATTAACAAACTCTGGGTTTTAATACAATCAATTTGAAAACCAAGCCAATACAGGGGAATCTTTAATTGCCATTACTATCACACAGAGGCAGCTGGGTGGTACAGTGGGTCAGTGCATTAGGCCTGGAGTCAGGGAGACCTGAGTTCAAATGTAGACTCAAATACATACTAGCTGTGTGACCTGGGGAAAATTATTTAACTTTTGTTTGCCTCAGTTTCCTCATCTGTGAAATAGGGATAATAGCATGATTAGGGTGGTTGTGAGGATCAAATGAGATAATATTTGCAAAGCACTCAGCATAGAGCCAGCACATAGTAGGTGCTTATTAAACTTGACTTTCCTTCCTTCCTCCCTCCTCCCCTTCCTTCCATCCTTTTTTCCCTCTAAAAATAAACTAGTTGGAAAGTGTCTTCACTAAGACCTCGGTAGCATCTGCTCTGAGCCATACACTTCCTCCAAAGAATCTTTCCACAATACCACCAAGAAATGGTCTTGAAGACTTCCAGTGATGGGGAGCTCACGACCTGTTGGCAGCAGCTCCCCACCAATGCCCTGCATCCAACTCTCACAGCCATGTGTTCTACTGGAATCTCCAATGGCCCAGAGCCTGCTTGGGTTGTTTGACTGCATACTCAAGATAGTAACAGACAAGAAACTCAGCTGGCCCTGAGTCCCCTCTCCTGAGCTGCCCAGGGGATGGAGCAGGCTTTCCTTATGCTCTTAGAACAGGGGATGTCAGGGCTGGGAGGGGCTTCAGAGCAGGGGATGTCAGGGCTGGGAGGGGCTTCAGAACAGGGGATGTCAGGGCTGGGAGGGGCCTGAGAACAGGGGATGGTAGGGCTGGGAGGGGCTTCAGAACAGGGGATGTCAGGGCTGGGAGGGGCCTGAGAACAGGGAGTGTCAGGGCTGGGAGGGGCTCAGTTGAGGAAACTGAAGCCCAGATAACCTGCATCACTGTGCAAAGACACTGGTGCTGAAGGAGAAGCAGGAGACCTTGTTCATCTTCAGTGTGACATTGGGCAAGTCATTTGCTATGCCTCAGTTTCCCTGATGAGGCTCCCTGAGCTCATCAATGCATGTGTCCCTTCCAGGAGTGCAGATTTTGCTCCATCCTGGGTCTTTCTAGTGGGTGGGATCCCTGTCCCTGTCTTCCCAAGAAAGGAACAGAGCTAAATGAAAGGGGAGGCTAGCGTTGGCCCAGCCCTTAGCAAGAGCTTGTTTGAGGCCCATTCTGGAGGGGGTGGAGAATGGTCAGGCAGCTGATGGAGGATGGGAGGGAAGGGTCCTGGGAGGGAGGCGAGTAAAGCTTCCTTTTGGAAATAAAAGCTGGGAGCCACCTCCCACCATCTCCAGAGGCTCCCAAAGGCAGGCTGCCCATTAATCTGCTTCTGTCAATGGTCTCTATTCAACTTCCAAGGACAAGAGGGGAAAGTCGATGGTGTTAATCATGAACCAGCTGGCATTTGGGAGCCGCCAGAGCCAGGGGATCGAAGAGGTGTTTGGGGCACTGAGTGTCTAGGTTTGAGTCCAGGCTAATCTTGGCTTAGTCTTCTAAGGCTTCTGAGGGCTCTGCTTTCTAAGCTGCTCAGATTGGCCTTGGAGGGAGAGGCCCTGCCCCCCCTCGGTGTCCCCTGCCTGCTTATCTTCACAGAGGCCATCATGGGGGTGCAAGAACAGGCAGGTTGCTCCTCTCCTCAGCCCTTCCTGATGGTGCCCAATGGGAGAATAGTCACACACTCACAGACAAACTCCACAGGACCAACAGATAGAACACCTAGAACTGGCAGGGAAGTACAAGTTCAGTGACTTGCCCAAAGTTATGCTAGGAGTAACTGACAAAGGTGAGATTTGAACACAGATCCTTTGGTTCCCAATCCACTGTTCTTACCATAGAACAATGTGGCTTCTCCAGCAGGGTCCAGACAACAAAATGTGATCCTTGGACTTTCTACTTTTAGACTTCTCAGACTTCAGGGAAGTTCTCCCTCTGGTCTGCCCCTTTAAGAAAACTTTTTGTTAATGTTGGCTCTGCCCCCTGGGTGAAGGGGAAGGTGTCTAATCCTTCTCTATGACTAGCTATCTGAGAGGAAGAGAAGGATCATGGGATTCTCTCCCTTTCCTTCTCCATTTTCTGCTCCTTCCAGGTTAAACATCTCTATTTTCTCTTAAGTAGATTGGGGAAGTTTCTCAGGGTCTATTTGCAAGGGAGGTTGTATGTAGAATCCAATTGCTTTGGAGCTTAGATAAAAAATAAAGAGTATTGGGAATATCCTTGTTCTGGAGCTGTGGGCATGAGGCTCTGTGTGAGTGTGGGCTTGCTGCATGGTGAAGGATTGGAGAGAGCACAGCCTCCAGGCAGCTGGCACTTGGTGCCCTCCACCTCCCTGGCCTCTGCCACTCCTATGCCTGGCACCTCACTCAAATGCCTACCAGGAACCTTGGCACAACAATTCAGCCAGGATTCCCCATCTTTGGGGGTGGGAGGATGGGCTTAGATCTACAAATTTCCAATCATTGTTTTTTAACTGGATGGTCAAATCCGTAGAGGATTCTTAGAACATCAGTTTGAAAAGCACCACAGAGCAGAAAATGTCAGGGCTGGGAGGGGCCTTAGAACAGACAGACTTGGTATTCCTGGTTCCCTGGAAATTTTGATTCCACCAATATCCCTCTACTCCCCCTTCACCAGAAATAAGGGAGAAAAAGCCTACAATTAACTCTGACCTTTTATCACTAAGGTCAGCTGACCTGGAGAAGCCTGGCAGGACTGAACTTGGGTGCTACAAAAGACCTAGCACATGCAATCGAGGAGCCATTGGGGTTTAGGAGGACACTGGGGCAGACAGGGAGGTGCTAGGAAATATCCTTCAGTCTTATGTCCTAGGGCACTTCCTAGTGTCCCCAATTCTAGTGCCTTCCTTCTGAGGTTACCTACTGTTCAGATTGTATGTGTGTGTATATAAATATATATATGTATATGTATATGTGTGTATATAAATATATGTATATGTACACGCATATGTGTATAAATATATATGTATATGTACATGCATATGTGTGTATATGAATATATGTATATGTACATGTGTGTGTATAAATATATATGTATATGTACATGCATGTGTGTATATTAATATACATGTATATGCATATATGTACAGGCATATGTGTGAATATACATGTATATGTACATGCATGTGTGTATATAAATATATATGTATATGTACATGCATGTGTGTATATAAATATATATGTACATGCATATGTGTGTATAAATATATGTATATGTACATGCATGTGTGTGTGTGTATAGTCTTGTTTATAAGTAATCATTTGGTCTTGGACTGGGAGCTCCTCAAGGGCAGGGCCTGGGTTTTTGCCTTTCTTTGTATGTCCAGTACTGACGGTGCCTGATATATAGTAGGTGCTAAATGAATGCTTGTCCATTGACTAGTTGATAGAGTATTGGGGTGTCAGTTCCTCGACAGCATCTTTGGGGGTGACAAGTTCATGGCAGGGATGGCACATTCCCACAGGTGTGAATTTCTTTGGCTAATTCTTGATATTTTGAGAGCTTTTCATTTCACCAGTTTTGGAGGTTGTGAGGATTTAGGATGGTGACCTCTATTAGAAATGTTCTTAATCTCCATGATTCAGTGTTATGTGTGGGCAGTTGTGTTGTTAGTGTTGAATTGTGTTAACAATTCAGTTAATAAAACTATTCTTCTCTGCAAGAAAAGAGAATATATGTATTCTTCCATTTGTTGGGTGTGTAGGGATGTTATATGCACTTTCATATGTAGTTCTTATATTGCTCAACTTCATATTTGTTACAAGAGAAGGTTCAGTTTGGAGGCGGCGTGGGGAAGAGTGAGTATATCTGGAAATTAGTGTGATGTAGAAAATAAAAGGCATTAATTAAACTTAGTAAAATAAAATGGGCGTGATAATGTGTGCCCTGCCTCTCTCCCAGGGCTGTTGTAAAGACCAAATGAGGAAATGGATGGGAAAGTGCCTTGGAAATTAAATGCTTGAGGGATCATTTTTATGACTCCAACCCACAGTCCATTCCTTGGAGAGACAAGAAGCACATTTGCAGTCTAGACACTGCCTTGGGTCCTGGGACCTCTGACCGAGGCATGCTGGAGGGAATAAGAGAGAGCTCACAGAGTGGGAGTGGAGAGTCATCTCTGCCCTTGGGATGCAGCTACAGCTGCCTTCAGCTACTTGAGTGACATTCTGTAGTACCTCACTGTTTAACTAGGTTGCTTCTGATTTGAGGGACCTAAGTTAATTATTAATACTAATGATAACTATAATAATAATAGCAGACACTTATATGTATCACTTTAACATATGTAAAGTGCTTTATAAATATTTTATCCTCACAACAACCCTGGGAGATAGGTGCTATTATAGTATACATTTTACAGATGAGGAAACTGAGGCAGGTGACAGTTAAGTACCTTGCCCAGGATCATATAGCTAAAAAGAGTCTGAAGCTAGATTTGAATTTAGGTCTTTCTGATTCTGGGTCTAGCTCTCTCTTCACTGTGCCACCTAATTGCCTTGTAAGGAAGAGATCCCCTCTGCCACTATATGACTTTGGGAAGGTGACTTTGCCTCTATGGGCCTCAATTTCCTCTTCTGTAAAGTGAGGGGAATGGACTAGATGATCTTTGACCAACTTTCCAGCTTTGGACCTATGATCCTGATCCTGCTATATGATCCTGACAGCTCAGCTAGATACTGGCAATTTCCCCAGGGAAACACCCACAGCCCTAGGGAAGACATTCAGAGCAGTGGCATGTCCCCCATGTCTACTTGGCTCCCACCTCCCAGAGACAAGTCTCCTTAGATTTTCTTACAGTGTCTCCTTCCAACAGGAACCCTTCTTCAGCTGAACCAGAGCTTCTATGACATCTCAGTGCCCCGGGCAGCCTCCGAACAGCAGAGAAGCTCGTGCCTTCCTGTCCTGTCCTTGTCCTGACTGTTGGAACACACACAGGGGGCTTAGCTGCACAAATCCTGGGACTCTGCACAGCTTGTGGGGGAAGCTGGAAATTGTTCTATTGCCCAGGTTCCCCCACTGTGCATGGTGGGAACTCCTCTGATGGGCTAAAGGGAGCGGGTGGCTCATGTGGGCAAGGTTTACAGTTGGCTTCCTCAGGGCCCTCTCGGCAATTATGTCTGATGTTCTAAGGTTCCTCCCAACTCTGATGTTCTAGGTCTTATGTTCCAAGGTTCTTT
Source organism: Petaurus breviceps papuanus (assembly GCF_028583685.1). Taxonomy (NCBI): domain Eukaryota; kingdom Metazoa; phylum Chordata; class Mammalia; order Diprotodontia; family Petauridae; genus Petaurus; species Petaurus breviceps. The sequence continues at coordinate 2,709,498 of NW_027186331.1, forward strand.
CTAGCTCTGACACTCTCTGTTCTAGGGTTCTCTCCCAACTCTGACATTCTGTCTTATGGTCTAAGATCCCTACCCACTCTGACATTCTCCAGCTCTGACATCTTATATCTGATGTCTTAAGCTTCCTGTCAGCTCTCACATTCTATCCACTGATGTTCTAAGATCTCTACCAGTTCTGGCATTTTATGTCTGATGTTTCAAGGTTCCTCCCAGCTCTGACATTCTGTGTCTGATATTCTAAGTTCCCCCCCAGTTCTTACATCTTATATGGAATGTTCTATGGTCTCTTCTAGTTCTCATGTTCTATGTCATGTGCTCTCAGGTCCATTTCACGTGGGACACCATTTCCCTCTATATGCCTAGAAGGAATGGATTCTGAGTGTCTCGATGCCAGCTCCCCACTCTCCATCCCCTGGCCTAGACCTCCCAGAGCATTCCTTAGCCTGAGGCAGAGGTGGACCAGGAGAGCAGAGTCTGGAGGCATGTGAATCTGAGCTATGCCAGCTCCCCACTTCCCCTTGGCTGAAGCGCTGGGTTCTCTGCAGGGATCATCCCGCATTCCTTTGGCTCCACAAACATCTAGAGTGGTGCTGATGTGTGCTGGAAAGGAGCCACTCTGGCTCAGTGGCCAGAAGGGCTGCCAAGAGCTATAAAGGGGGAAGGAGGAAATGGAGAAGCAGGTAAAGAACAGTGCTCTCCAGGTGGAAAACCTGGGTTCAAATCCTTCCTTTGACACTTACCATTACTTCCCCTCTGTGAGCCTCAGTTTCCTCCTCCATAAAATGAGGGTCCTTCAATCTTTAGATCCAGGATTCTGAGATAAAAAGCTTCGCCTCCCTCTTTCAAGATGGAGCCAGGGTTTGGGGTCAGTCCCTCCCCAGTGGTGAGGTCATTGTAGTCTCATTGCCTCCTCACAATGGAGAAAGCAGTGGCATGTTAGGACTTCTTGGGGCTGCTGGGCAGCATGCCCACACTGGCCAACTCATCCTTTCTGGCTCCCACTACCCCAGCTCCAAGGCACTGTGGGGTGTTTGAAAGAACACTGGACATGAAATCAGAAGACATAGGTTCTTATCCTAACTGTCTTGTTTGACTATAGGCAAGAATCCTTGCCTTCTCAGGGCCTCAGTTTCCCTACCCATAAAATAAGGTGACGTCTCTTTTAGCTCCAACAGTTTACACTACCACTTCTATTAAATGAGAGCGGCTGGACTAGATGATCCCTAGCCTTTCCCAGTTCCAAGTTCTTTGTTCCTGTCCTGGGGGGCCCCTTGCTTACTAAGGGAAAATCTGCCACTGGGGAAACATTTTCCACCCAACCCCCTAAGGCCTTCTGGAGCCAAGCCAAGGAAGTCTGATCTCTGTTGCAGATGACAGCAGCCCTTCTGATACTTGAAGACAGTGATTGAGCATGTGCCTCCAAAGTCTTTTCTTCTCCAGAAGACAGCCTCAGATCCTTTAAGCTGATCCGAAGCCCCTCCCCATCCTGGTCACTCTTCTCCTGTGAGGCCCCTAAGACTCCAAATGTCCCAGGATGGAGGATAGCAAGGCCATCTCCTTCTTATTCCTCCCTGAATTTATAGTAACTTTAAGGATCTTCTTGCCATACTTGTGATGCCTATTGACCAACCACATAGCTTTCCAAAACAGTTTGTTTTTTTTTTCCAGACAATCTGCTATGTTACCACACCTCATGTACTTGGACTCATTGGTCTTGTACTTGTAAGATTGATTGTTTGAATAATAGACGTCTTACACTCAATATGTCCAGAAGAGAACTAATTATCTTTCTCCCTCAACTCTCCTCCCTCCTCCCTTTCCTATTACTGTGGAGGGCACCACCCTCCACCAAGTCCCTCAGGCTCCCAACCCAGGTCTCATCCTGGACTTCTCACTTTCTCTCACCTCCCACAGTCAAGCTGGCACCAAGGATTGTTGATGTCATCTCGTGTGGATTTCACCTCTACAGCATCTCATCAATTTTCACCTGTGCTGTATCTCCTGTAGATTTCACCTCTGTAACATCTCTTGTAGATTTCATCCCTACAGCATCTCTTGTGGATTTCACTTGTCCAGCATCTCTTGTGAATTTCACTTCTGCAGCATCTCTTGTGAATTTCACCTCTGCAGCATCTCTTGTGAATTTCACC
>NW_027186331.1:2711657-2732360 GCF_028583685.1 Petaurus breviceps papuanus
ACCTCTGCAGCATCTCTTGTGAATTTCACCTCTGCAGCATCTCTTGTGGATTTCACTTGTGCAGCATCTCTTGACTGCATCCCCTTCTCTCCTCCAACAGTGCCCTCACCCTGGTGTAGACCCTGATCATCTCACACCTGGACTATTAGAGTAGTTGCTGGCTGGGAGGGGGAGGGGTTGGGGGGGTTGGGGTAGGGGATTCAGTCTTTCCCCACTCCAGGCCATCCTCCACCTAGCCACTAAAGTGATTTTCCTAAAACTCAGGTCTGACTATGTTACTCCCCTACTCAATAAATTCCAGTGGTTTCTTATCCCCTTTAGGATCAAATACAAAATGCTCTGTCATTCAAAGCCTTTCAAAACCTACCCCCTTCTAACTTTTCAGTCTCCTTACTCCCCATCAAGTACTCTTTGATCCAGTGACACTGGCCTTCTTGTTCCAGGAACAAGACACTCCATCTCTTGGCTCCAGGCAATCTCTCTGTCTCCCATGTCTGGAATGCTCTTCCTCCTCATTTTTATCTCTGGGCTTCCTTTAAGTTCCAACTAAAATCCCACCTTCTGCAGGAGACCTTCTCCAACCTCTCAGTTCCAGTACCTTCCTCTGTTGTTTCCTATTTATTCTTTCTATAGCTTTGTCGTTGATTGCTCAGTCATGTCTCTCTTCTCGGTTTTCTTGCAAAGACACTGGAGAAGCTTGCCATTTCCTTCTCCAGCCCATTTTGATAATGAAGCTGGGACAAACAGGGTTAAATGACTTGTCCAGGGTCACACAGCTAGTAAGTGTCTGAAGCTAGATTTGAATTCAGGTCTTCCTGACTCCAGGCTCAGTACTCTATCCACTATACCACCTGACTGCCCTGTCTGTAGCTTGCTTTGTCTATATTTGCATATTGTCTCCCCCATTAGACTGTAAGTTCCTTGAGGACAGGGACTATATTTTGCCTCTTGTATCCCCAGCACTTAACGCAATGCCTGGTACATAGTTGGTGCTTAATAAATGTTTATTGCGTGTTGAATTGAAGTACAGATCTTTACATTTATTCCTCTCAAACTCCATTTTCCTAGATTGAGTATAGCCATCCAGCCCACCAAGGTGTTTTTCAATCCTGATTCATGAGGGTGTGAGGAATGGACTTTGAAATCCTGATGCCCTATATATGTATGAGTTGGTATCATTATTTCCTTTCCCTCAGTATCCCTCTTTCCCTAACCTCTTCTCCGGGTCAAAGTTGGTTCTAAATTCTCTTCCTCTCTCCAGGACCTCCTGGGTGAGTGGCCACATGGTATTCTGGACAGAACCCTGGTGACATGATTCTGCAGCTCAGTAGGGAGTGGGGGGGGAGAATACTGGACAAGTCCCTTCTGTTCCCTGAGCCTCAGTTTCCTCCTCTATAAAACAGAGAGGATAATCTCTATCTTGTGTCTCTCCTGGAGACATTGTTAGAATTAAATGAGATGATGGATGGGAAACCACTAAGTACTCCTATGTGAAGGAGAATAAGGAAGCCCATGCTACAGTGTGGATCATGGCTGACTGTGTTTCTTCTCCCTTCCAAGAAATGTGGATCCAGTGGCATGTGTGCTCCTCAAGGGCCTTAACCCAAAGGAAAGAGGAGGGAACTGGCCGTCCCAAAATGACTTAGGTGAGATTCTTGAGCAGGGGGCCTTTCTTGGATGTGCCACGCACCATCTAATGTAGGTGGCTGCCTATTCTGCCAAGTCATAAAGCCAGCTTGCCAGGGAGGGATGTGGGAGTAGACGCAATCAGATTCCCCTGTCATTTTGACATCCTTATTGCCAGGCCAGCTTTTGAACCAGATGATGGTTCTCCAGATAAAAGGGAGAGTCTGAACTCTTAGGGAGCTCAGTCCCCAATCTGACCATCATTTGAATACAAGAGGGCAAGGAGGAAGGATATATGACTGAGCAACAGGTCATATGAAAACATTTCTGAGGTCTTAGTGGCTTGGGATCTCCATAGAAGTCAAGAGAGACACAGCAGCCCCAAGCCCCAGTTGGATCTGTGGTTCCGTTAAGAGGGGCATAGTGTCTAGGAATAAGGATGTGACAGTCTCCCTGTGTTCTGCCCTGCTCAGACCCCCATCGGGATTATGGGGCCCAGAGAGAGGTACCTACCTCCCCAGCACTGAGATGCTGCCTGCCTACAAACAGTCACCACTGTTGTTTTTATAGCACCTTGGTGTTTGTAAGGCACGGTACCTGTGAGTTCTCCTTTGGAGGCTGGCCAATGGTCCTTCATGTATACATGCCTGGACTCCACTGATGTGTCAATGGAAAGTGTCCAGATGAGACCAGTCAGAATAGGTAAGATCCCTTCTCTGTCACGGGATCCATTGTAGGACCCAGAGAGGGGTTAGCCTGGAAAAGAGACTTGTGAGAGCTGGCTTTAGCTATTTAAAGGGCTGCCACGTGAAGGAAGGATTAGCTCTGTTCTACTTGGCTCCAGAGGCCAGAACCAGTAGTAGTAGGGGGGGAGGGGCACAGAGGCTGACCGGCTGGATCGTCCGAAAACCTTCCAAAGAATGGGAGCTGCTCAAAAGGGGAGCTGGCTGCCCAGGAAGAGGTAGTGAGCCTCCTGTGACTGGAGATCTGTTAGCAAAGACTATGTGACCAACTTGTCTGAGTTGTTGGAGAAAGTTACTATCTGGGTTACTAGATTGTAAACTCTGTTCTGTCTGATTCCCTGAGGCCAGTGCCCTGAATCCAGGAGGTGCTTAATGCCATATCGGTGGAAGTGTAGACCACCCCTTAAAATACAGGAAGCATTTATTAAACACCTACTGAGTGCAGAGTTCTGTGTTGGCATTAGGGAGCCCCGTTGTCCTGGGGGCTTATTCTCTGGGAGAATAATATCCCCCCAAAAGGTCTTTAAAATGGAGGATCGTGGTCCTGGAGCTGGAGAGGACTATAGAAGGCATCGAGCCCACCCCCTTCAGTGTATGGAGGAGGAAACTGAGGCTCATAATAGTGTCATAACTTTCTAACTGTGTGAAAAAGTATATGAGGCAGGATTTGAACTGAGGTCTTCCTGACTCTAAGTCTAGTGTTCTAGCTCTGACAGTCCCCTGACTCTGTTAGATTCAGCTCAAATCTCGCCTTCTGCAGGAGCTCTTTCCCAGTTCTCATAACTGCTGGTGCCTTCCCTCTGTGACTATTACCCATTTCCACTGAGGAGGTCCGTATATTCTTCAGTACAAACATGGGGTCTACATGTTGTGTCCCCCTGTGATCTGCTCAAGGGCTGGACCTGGCTCTCACCATTCTCTGTGTCCCCTGTGCTTTGCACCATGCCTGGTACACAGCTGTGGCTTAATCATTGCTTTTTTTTTTTTTTAAAGCAATCGGGGTTAAGTAACTTGCTCAAGGTTACACGGCCAGTTATTTCTGGGTGTGATGCTGAGTATCTGAGCCCGGATTTGATCCAGGTCATCCCGACACTGGAGCCGGTGCTCTTACTTGCTGAGCCACCTGGCCACCCCTAATCATTGCTTTTTGACTGATAGATTGACTGCTTGAGGCCTTCCCTGATCCCTCTAGCTATGAGTGCCCCTCTCCCCAAATTATCTACTGATCATTTTTATGTACTGGTCTGCATGTAGCTTGTCTCCTCCAGGAGAATGTAGGCTCCCTGGAGGGATCGTCTTGTTTGTGTCTCTGTTCTCAGGGTCTAGCAGGGTGACTGACTCCTAAGAGGTACTTGATGAATGAATGAATGAAGGAATGAGTAAATGAGTGAATGAATGAATGAACGAATGAACTGGCACCCTAGCTCCCAAAATCTCACCATTGGCTTTATTTCCAGGACAGCTTCTAGTACTAGTTGAGGTTTGGCATTTCCAAGCCTCTCAGGCCCTCAATGGCTCCTTCTCAGGATGTCTATCTTCCCTCCCCTCCCACCCCCCTTCAGCACACACATACATCCCATGGCCTGGTGGAATCTCCCCTGAGCTCTCTCATGACTGCTGGGGGCAGGTGGGGGTGGGGATGGGGCGCCCGTTTTATAGATGCCCTGGGTGTCTGAGGCCAGGGTTCTCAGTCCAGTATTGGGGAATCAGGTGGCAACGGCAGTGTCTGCCATCCTGGGCTGTTTTCAGAATGTTTTCTCCAATGAGTTTGTAAACTCTAGGAGGTAATGACTGTGTGAGTGCCTATGTGTGGACTTCCTAGGGTGGAGGGGGTCCTGGATGTCTTCTGGTCCAGTGGCCCCATTTTGTGGAGGAAGAAGTCAAGGCCTCTGAGAGGGGAAGGGACTCCCCAAGCAAGGTCACCTAGCTGCTTAGTGGCAGCATCAGGAATCTTGTCCAAAAAATAGGATACCAAAAGAGAACTGAGGCCAATAACCTTATTGTACTTCTGGGGAAACTGAGGCCCAGAGGTGAGGTGGTATCTTACCCAAGATCACATAGATAGTAAATGTCAGAGGTAGGATTTGAACACAGATTTTCTTGACTCCAAATCCAGAAATCTCTCTATTGTTTTTTAAGATCCCTGCCCTGACATCCCCTCTTCTAAGGCCTCTCCCAGCCCTGACATCCTCTATTCAAAGTAAGGACTCTTAGCTCCAGTGTTGGGCAATCTTGAACTTCGAGGAGTAAGAAACACCTCCCTGCCTCAGAGGTATGAATGGCCTGCCACTGGCTGACGCTGGAAGCTGGACAGCAGCATCCCAGTGTTCAGCCTGGGTTCAGGCTTGTCAGGCTCCTGCTGCCTCCTGGGCCTGAGCCAGGGCTCCAGCGTCCAGGCCCGTCCTGTCCTTCGTGGGTGGCTCAGCTTGGAGGCCCTCCAGCTCTGCGGGGGCTGAGCTCTCGAGGTACCTGTCCAAGGCTATTGTTAGCTCCTCTGAAGCCTGCCCCCTCCTGCCTCCCTCCCTCTGGGGCCTACTCCTGTTCCATGAGCAAGGAGAGGCTCAAAGCTGGTTCTGAGATGCTCCAATGAGCCAGCCAGCCAGCGGTGCCCGCCGTTGGCACCCTTAAAATAGCCTCTCACTTCCGTCTAAAAATAACCAAATCCCCAAATGATGGAATCTTACTATCAGTAGGGTGCTCCTTCACCCAGCCAGACTGGCTGATCCTGGATTCTCCTTTGCACCAGATTTTCCATTTGGGATGGGCAGGAGGAGGGCTCTGGGAGCCAGAAGGCTCTGCCAGTGCCTCACTGTGACTTGGAATACCTGAGCCTCAGTTTCCTCATCTGTAAATTAGTCAGCTCTCTAAGACTCTAAGGCCCAAAGGAGCTGCTGCTGTGTATCAGTGGAAGAGTTCCCTCCCTGCAACAATTACAGGCCCAGACCCAAAGATAACACTTAGAGAACACTTTGAGTTTTGCAAAGTGTTTGGCGAATCTTGCCTCGTTCAAGCTACACAGCAACCTCATGAAGTAGCCATTCTCTCTGATTTTCAGAGCAGGAAACTGAGGCACACTCCAATTTGTGACTCGCTGCGGCTCACCTAGGCAGTGTTGCAGGAAGGATGTGATCTCAGGTCTTCATTTCAAGAGAGGCTGCCTCACCCCCGGCCCAGGCTGGCTCCATAATCAGGTGCCCTCTGTGGTCAGGCTGGCTGGGTAGCCAGACCTCGGGCTTTCTGGAAGCAGCAAATGTAGATTGTAAAGAGGGGGCAGATTCTCCAGACCTGGAGCAAGTCAGGCAGCTCAGGGCAGGCTCAATATATGGGCCATTAGGTGTTAGCGTAATGCTTAGGCCTTAGGCGAAGCCAAGCTTCTAAAGGGTGAGATTTCAGGGCTGCAGCCAAGGCTCCACACAAGAAGTCACACCATCTTAGACACAGAAACGAGAACCTTTCAGCCTCCGTTCTCTCCCCATCTTCACCTAGCCACCAATGCCTTCTCACCCTCCCTCTGCTTCCTGCCAGATTCATCTTCCTTCCACCAAGATCTTGTCTGTTCCCTTCTCTCCTTCAGAGCCTTCTGTGGCTCCCGAGTGCCCTCCGCATCCAAAGAGTACCTGACCTTTGTGCAATCACAGAATTCCAGGGCTGAAACCCATACCCCTCCCAATGACCCCCACAATGACATCTCCATCCAGGTATCGCCATCCAGCCTTTGCTTGAAGACTTTCAGTGATCCACTAAGGATGAAGACTCCCCCTTCCACAGGGAAGCCTTTCCCCATGATCCCCCTCAATGCTCTGCCTTCCCTCTGCTGGTCACCTCCATTTACCCCTTGTTCGTCCAAGGATGGTCATCCCTTGTTAAATTCTAAGCTCCTTGAGGGCAGGGACTGTCTATTGCCTTTCTTTGTATCTTCAGTGTTTAGCACAGTTCAGGGTGCATAGTAGGTACTCACTAAATGTTTGTTGACTGACTGATTGATTTGTCTCTGCTGCTTCCCTCCCCACCCCCAAATAGAACAAAGCTAATCCCTTTTCTGAGGGAAGACCAGCTGTTTCCAAGAATTGGGCATTGAAAGGGTGGGAAGCCAGAGGCCCATACTTGGAGGGGAAAGATGGCTGGCAGGGTGGGCAGAAACTGGAGGCAGGAAGTCCAATGAGGAGGCCAGTCTGGGCGGGAGGGGACGAGGGTCTGGACCAGTGTGGTGGCCCGGGCTGAATCAGACTTTGGGGGTGGCTACAGGCCTCGTCCTTGGGCTCACCCAGAGTTAGTGACTGAGCCCCGGGTAAGCCCAGGCCTCCTCCCGATCTCTTCTCAGGCCAACTCCACCCCTTTTCCTATTATCCAGGCTGTGTCTCCGGTGCTCTGCTCCCTGGGTTATCGGCCTGTTTCTGCAATTAGCCTGAGAATGAGTCCAGACTTAGAGCCACAGACTCCTGCCCCCTCTGCAGCGAGAGCCAGTGGCAGGGCTGGGAATTCAGCAGGTTTGCATGACTAAGGGTGCTTTGAGATCTCTGCCCTACAGTCTCCCCTTAGATGGTTCTGACTTGGAGAAATTGATCCGAATTTGGTCTAAGACAGAGATATTCCAGCCACTGTGATCTTGGCAGGGCTGCCATTTTGGGGTGGGAGGGCAAGGAAGAGGGGAAGGGGCAAGGAATCTAGCTTCTATCATGTACCTGGCACTTTGAAGCCAAGCGCTGGATCTTCATAACCACCCGGGGAGATAAGTACTATCATTTAGCCTCATTTTATAATCAAGGAAACTGAGGCAGCCAGAGGTTAAGGGACTCACCCAGGGTCACCCTGCTAGTCAGTATCTGAGACTGGATTTGAACTCAGGTCTTCCTGACTCCCAATGTCTGCCTAGGTCAGAGGGGTTCTCTCCAATAGACCACAAGGAAGGTGATGTTCTGGGGGGAAGCTCCCAAAGAGGCACCTTCCTCTCCTAATGTCAGGCCCAGCAGTTCTGCACATCAGTCTTAGAGAGATGACCTGGAGGTGAGGAAGCCTGGCGGGGTCACACAGGTGCTTCCCCGGGCTTCCCAGCTGAGGTGCCAGGCTTCACCCCCTCCAGGCCACCGGCCTCACTCGTTGTTTTCACTGCTATGGACATATTTTGTTTTCCTACATCATTTCCAGATAGATTCTTCTTCTACCCCCAATGAACAACCAAGGGTTAGCAGCAAAGCTCCCGGTGTCCTTATGCTTATGGCCCACATAAAACTCAGCTCCTCCAGTCCTCCCTCCTTCCATCGCTGAAGTTTCCCAAAGAAGAATGCTTTGTCACTCAATCCACCACCAGCATGCATTAAGCATTTACTGTATGCTGGGGACAGAAAGGCAGAAACACAGGCCAGGAACTCAAGGACACACCATGTAAATAGGTTCAGTTAGTCAACAAGCACGTATTAAACTCCCTGTGTTTAGGTGCTGTGCTAAGCCTTGGGCCACAAAGAAAGGCCCTGCCCTTGGAGCGTCTGGCTGACCTGGATAGGTAAATATGGGAAAGGTACAAAGTGAATGCAGAGGGATGGGGGGGGGGATGCTAACAGCTGGGTCAGGGTGAAGAGCGGCCTTTGGAAGGAGGTGACCCTGAGCAGAGGATCCAGCCAAGCTAAGTAGGGCACAGACTGCCCCAAGAGCCTGGTCAGGGCCGTTCCCTTCTGCCAGGAAGGAGTCCAGGTCACGTCCCAGGGGAAACAAGCCTGAGGTTGGAAATTTCCCCTCCCAGGCCTCCCCTGTACACTGGATAACTGCCCTGGGACACAGCCTGGGCCCTGTGGCCTCCCCTGCTCTCCTCCTCCTTTGCCTGCCCCGTTCTAGGTAGGACTTGAATTCTAGTACTTTATCCTCTAGTTTGGGTGCCCCAGAGGCCACTGTAATGTAATGCCAAGCAAAGGCAACTTCCCAGGTTCAAAATACCAGCATAGGTGCTCTCTATTTTATTCAGTGACAAACCAAGAACAGAGAAGATCAAAACATGACATCATTCAAAATACAGCATTTACTAAATGTGATTAAATAATCTCCAAGGACTACCCCACCCCAGGACCTTCCAATCATTCAATCAATTACAAAGTCTCTGTTCTAAATACTTCTCCACCCCTAGGCTATACCTTAATTAAGTCCACCACAAAGCCCCTCTTCTCAAATGGAGATTAGTTTCCAAACATAGGTAAAGTACCTTCATTTGTCAATCACAGAGCACAATAAGGTCAAAAGTTCCCCACCCCTGGATCACAATTGAATCTACCCCAGAGTTACATCAAGTTTAAACACAGCACTTAATACCCAAATGGAGGTCTTTTCTTCATCTTGACACGAGGCAAGTTCTCAGCAATCTTAGTTCCTGGGGAGACAAGGCTTAGCAAGGCCATAAGATACATTGCCAGTCCCTTCATGAATTTATCCTTTGTCTGTAGAACAGTCCTAGAACCCCTGAACACATTAGCAAAGCCCTCTCCCAGGATTTCTGTAAACATACAACAAGAAAATCCTTCTTCAGGGCTTCTGAACCAACAGAAAGGCTCCCAGACCCCTGCAACAACAGCACTGTCCCTCACCAGTGGACAGTATTCACTCTCTGTCTGCAGGACAGTCTCAGGGCTTCTTAGCGAACAGCCAGGTTCCAGGACTTCTTCAACAAAAGGACTGTCTTTCACCAGTGGACAAATCTGGCAAAACAACATCAAAACAGACAGACAAAGTACCAGCAAAACAGCCATGTCTCCTCAGTCCTTGGCAGCTCAGGGGGCAGGTCTCAAAAGTCCAGGGCAATTCAAAGCGGCCACCAGCAATTCTCTTAGTCTCTCTCTCTCCACGAGGTGCTGCTTCCAAAAAAGATCTTCCGCCTTTCTCTAGTGTCTCTCCAAATCTACATCACCAGCTCCTCCCAGTTCAGGACTTTCTTTTCACATCAACAAGCCCATCCCACAGGTGGGATTAACAAACTCTGGGTTTTAACACAATCAATTTGAAAACCAAGCCAATACAGGGGAATCTTTAATTGCCATTACTATCACAGCCACGAAAGCCAGGACACGGAGCGGGGCAGCTGCCCGTGGCTCTCCGTGGGGCAGGAGGCCAGAGCTCCCTGGCTCTGCCTTTGCCTGGATTCTGCCATCTCCCACACTCCAAAGGCGCCTCCTCCAGAATCCTCACCTCCATTCGCCTGCCCCATCCTACCATCTGTACAGGCCATGTGTCCTCGTGGCTCTTTTGTGAGCTGGAAGGTGGCACAGAAGCCAGCCAGACCCATAGTCCTGAGGGTGGTGGGTGGCGCCATTGTCTGTGTGAAGGGCATCTTGGAAGCACCTTCTTTGATCCTGCTGGTTGATGAGGCACTTTTAGCATCTACTGGCAGCCCAGTGGTACAGGAGCTAGAGCCCTGGACCTGAAATCAGGAAGATCTGAGTTCAAATCCTGCCTCTGTAACCTTGGACAAGTTTGCTTAACTTCTTTTGGTCACTGTTTCTTCTTTATACAATGAAGGAATTGTGCTAGACTAGGGGTGAGGAACCTGCGGCTTCGAGGCCACATGTGATCTCTGCCAAAGGGCTGTACTTGAGGGTCTAAAGGGCCACATGTGGCCTCCAGGCTGCAGCTTGCCCACCCCGGCCTAGACAGTCTCTAACAGTCCTAGATCTAGGACCTCTAAGGAAGGGGTGTAACTTAATAGAAATAGCATTGCCTTCCGGGTACTGAACTTGGAGGCACAGGACCTGAGTTCGAATTCTTTCTCAGCTAGTTATGCCTGTTTGGCCTTGGGCAAGTTGCCTCACTGGACCTCAGTGTCCTCCTCTGTCAAATGAGGGGGTTGGACCAAGTGACCCCTAATATCCCTTCCGGTTCTGTATGACTTGGGGTGCCAGCATTCAAAGACACACAAACACACACACACACAGAGTGGGCCCTGGTCTCCTGTTCTTCCCACAGCCTTGCCCCTGTGGTTTGTACCCCAGGGAGAACCTTTGGTAATTATTCTCCCAGCAGCCCTGCCCTACCCTGCCCTTCTGTTCATCCTGGGCCTTTCTCCTCTCTAGGACAGCACCATCTAGTGAGTAGATAGTGTTGGACTTGGAATCAGGAACTCCTGGGTTCAAATCCTACCTCAAACCATGAGTGTGTGACCCTGAGTAGAGATGCTGGAGTGGTTTGCCATTTCCTCTTTCAGCTCATTTTACAGGGGAGGAAACTGAGGCAAACAGGATTAAGTGACTTGCTCAGGATCACCCAGCTAGTATGTGCCTGAGGCTGGATTTGAACTCAGGTCCTCCTTACTCCAGGCCTGGTGCTCTCTCCACTATGGCACCACCTAGCAGCCCCCATCAATTTACAAAAACTATTTTATTTCATCCTCACAAGTGGTCTGGAAGGACCTTAAAGCAATAAGGCTGGAATTTGAGCCCAGGCCCTTTGACTTCCAGACCAGCAAGTTCTCTACTGCTTCCTAACCCCATGTGATCCTGTTTTCTGCTGTTAGGTGTCTATATTTACAAAGCTTTATTATTTCACATTTTACCATTATTACAATTCCTACCCCATCTTGGCAGGGCTCCTCAAGGCTGCTTGGTGACACAGGGGCTGGGGGCACCATCAGCTGGGTGAGGCCCCCACATCTTGGAGCCCAGCTCCAGGACCTGTCCTTGCCTGGAGTCCTTGGGCATGGCATTTGGTAAAGGTTAATGCTCTTGGGCCTCTCTCTCCCTGCTGGGACACAGGGGCCTTTGTAGGAGCCACCAACTAGCCTGCCTCATCACAAAGGGCACAGTCTGGGGGGCGGTGGTGGCTGCCTCCCACTCTCTGCCCTTTAGCCAGGGAGCCAGTCAGGAGGGGACATAGGGGAAGGGACATCTGGTCCGAGCAAAGGGGAAGCTGGGGGGAGTCAGACGCCTGAGAGGGCCCAGAGTGGAGATAGCACACCCCTGAGCCCAGGGAAGGAGTGACCACAGTACCAGGATGACTAGGAATGCCAACTGGCTAGGAAACGAGGCATAGAAAATGTCTACAGAAAAAGTTGGCCAGAGGTGGTGTGGGAGATGGGTAGGGTGCTGGATGGCTTGTCTGGGTACAGATCCCTATGTGACCTTTGAGCAAGTCCCTCCCTGGGACATAGTTTATTCATCTCTAAAATGGCGGGGATTAGACTCTATGGCCTCTGAGGTCCCTTCCAGCTCCAGACCTAATATCCTCTGAGCTTCTCTCACCAAGTCTGGGAATTTTAGACACCAAAACAGCTGCCTTTCCCTCCACAGTCAAGTCACCAAGGATTTTAATATTTGACCTTTTATTTTTATATCAACTTTATTTTCCAGTATAGTCCTCCTTCATTCTGCCAACCTTCTCAGGGTGCAAAGAATAAAAAAGAAAGAGAAAAAAAGGCAGCTCAGCAAAAAGTGATTAATATATTAATTATTACATTAATATTAATAGTATGGCAATATAACTGCATTATTCAACGGCCAAAGGTTCCACCTCTGCCAAGAGGGGAAGGAGGTATACTTACTTATCTCTTGATAAGACATTAGAGGTAGCCAGGAGTCTGGCCTCATATGCTTAGCTGTGTGACCTTGGGAAAGTAATTTAACATTTATCTGCCTCAGTTACCTCAACTGTAAAATGTGATAATAATCACACCAACTAGTGCTGTTGTGAAGATCAAATGAGATCATATTTGTAAAGCACTTAGCAGAGCATACAATAGAATCTTAATAAATGCTTGTTCCCTTCCTTTTTTTCTTTTTCTTTTTTTTGGAGGGGGGAGGCAGTGCAATTGGAGTTAAGTGATTTGCCCAAGGTCACACGGCTAGTAAGTATTAAGTGTCTGAGGCTGGATTTGAACTCAGGTCCTTCTGACTCCAGGTTTGGAGCTCTTCACTGCACTACCTAGCCACCCCCTGTTCCCTTCCTTCTTGACTAAATCCAAGTTGTTTGTTTGTTTAACATTTACACAATGTTTCAGTTTTGTTTGCTGTTCTTTCCATTTACACTGTGGCAACCCATCAGGTAGATTGTTTCCTTGATTCCACTTTCTTCCCTCTGCATCAGTTTTTAAACATCTTCCCATGATTCTCTGAACTCTTCAATTAATAAATTACTTATTAAATATCTACTATGTGTCAGATACTCTGCTAAATCCTACAAATACAAAAAAGGGGAAAAAGCAATCCCTGCCCTCAAGGAGGTTATGATCTATCCAGGAGACAAATGCAAACAAATAGATGTAAAACAAGCTGTAGACAGGACAAGCAGGAACTAAGGAAGGCGAGGCATTGACATTAGGAGGACTGGGAGACTTCCTGTGTGTGTGTGTGTGGGGGGGGGTGTTAGTTGGGACTTAAGGAAGCCAGGGAGGTCAGTGGTTGGAGCGAAGGAGGGAGAGCATTCCAGGCTTGAAGGACAGCCACCTCAATGCAGAACTGCCAGAGGACCAGGGTCACTGGGTGCTGGGGGAACAGTGTGTGGGGAGTGAATGGGGAGAAGGCCATGTACTTAGAGAGCTTCCAGGGCCCCCAAGATTTTGCACACATTCAGTATTCGTGAGAGCGAAGACTTGAACCCAGGTCTTGCTGCCTTCCAGGTTGCCTCTCTATCCACCACCAGGGACTACTTCTGACAAGAGGGGGAAGAGGAAGATCCCCCTTGGGTTGGGGGTGGAGCTTACTTTGGGCATGCCATTTCCTTGGAGCTTATCCAGATGGCCATGATCCCAAAGCTCATTTCTTTGCTCTAGACTTTACTGGTATCTCAAAATAACTTCCATGAGCTCTTTGGTGATTATAGCAGGCTTCCCTCACCCACCCTGTGAGGGAAGGTGCACACTTGCTGTTATTATAATTTTACAGGTGAGGAAACTGAGGCACAGAGAAATTACTTCCTTTAGGTCATAAAGGTCAAGGCAGGATTCCATGCCTGGTTTTAGGGCTCTGGGCTCCTGGCATCTTCTTTCCCTCCTCAGGCTGAAGAAGATCTCTTTATTTGGTCCGTGATTATGTGAGGAGGTGGGTGAAGGACCCCTGGACCTGATAGTAATCAGGAAGCCTCCTGATTGGCTAGGAGTGAACTTGGCATTGTGGCATGTGTGATTGAACTTGGGACAGGGCACCAATTACCTGGCATAAAACACCCACTTAAATGCTTGTCAACTGATTGATAGAGAAAGGTGAATCTGAAACCTGGGGGCAGGATGGACGGAAGCCTGGCCCACTAGTTCTGGGGCATTGTTGACTTAGTATAATGTAGACAGTCCTGCCCAGGGAATCAGAAGACTTGGCAGTTCTAACTGACTTGCTGTGTGACCCTTCACCTCTCTGGGCCTCAGTTTTCCCATCTGTAAAGTGATGGGTGTTGGGCTTGATAACTGAAACTAGGACTTTCTCTGAGTCTCTGGGTCAAGGTGATGGTTTTTTAGTTCCTAAGCCTTAGAAAATCAGGATGGGAGCTGTAACTAGCCAAGGACAGGTGTGGCTTTGTCCCAGGACACCCAGTGAAGGGAGGGCATGCTTTTCCCCCACAGTGACCATGAACCTTACATAAATGCTCTGCTGTGTTGGGTAGCTACTATCCACTAGGTTCTGCTATTTTGGCTCCTCTGTGAAACCCACCTTCCCTTTCTTGGGGCTCTCAACCGTGCCCCAACAGCAGCAAAAGTGGCCTCTTCTCTTGCTTGGTACAAATGATTCTTAGCTGGGGCTCGGATCGTGATGGCTCACTCATCCCCAGAATCTCAGAGGAAGAAGAGAAGTCTGGGACCTTCCAGTCCAACCCATCCTTTTTTTTTTTTTTGGAGGGGGGAAGGCAGGGCAATCGGGGTTAAGTAATTTGCCCCAATGTCACATGGCTAGTAAGTGTTAAGTGTCTGAGGCCAGATTTGAACTCAGGTCCTCCTGACTCCAGGGCTGGTGCCACCTAGCCACCCCCCAACCCATTCTCGACCAGGAATCCTTCTGCCGGTGCCGAACAATTGGGCACCTAGCTTTGAATTGAAGTGCTCTAGGGAGGCACCCCCACCCGCCCCCACCTTTCAACATTTCTCACTGTTGGGAGGTTTTTCCTTGGGCCCGAATCTGCCTCCCATATTCTCTCCCCCACACCTTTGTTGGACAGCAAAACAAGGCAAATCTACCTCCCCAAGGACAACCCTGCCAAGCAGAAAACTACTACTGTATCCCTTCCTTCTCTTTTTCAAACTAAACATCCCCAGGGCCATGACCTCAAAGGCCACCGCCATCCTGGTTGCATTCCTCTGGACCTTCAGTGATGGCACCCATAGCTGACATGACTACAGATACGAGCTGATGTGAGCAAAGGACCGTGGGACACCGTTCAGGAAACTATGGTCCTCTCTCTCAGTGCATCCTAAGGTCCCACTCAGTCGTATTACGGACACATGGCAAACTTGTAGCCCACTGCTATTGAGAGTGGAAGCTTGGTGTAGTGAGTAGGGCCCTGGAGCCAAGCCTGAGGTCAAATCTTGCTTCAGACCCATACTGGCTGGTTGTTTAACTACTATGTGCCTCACTTTCCTCATCTGTAAAATAAGAGGAGGGGTAGATTCAGTGATTTCCTTCGTTCCTTCTGGCTCTCAACCTATGTTCTTGTCGTTTTGGTGGACTGAGTGTGTGCCCCTGTCCCACGATGAAACGGCTTCTTCCAGTCCACATGTCTGTGGTCCTATCACCCTACTCTTTCCCAAGCCTCTCTTTTCTGGCTGACCAGACATGTTCCCTTTGGGAACTAATACTTGCTTTCAAAGCTTTGTTAGCTAGGCTGTGCCCTGGGTTCTTACTGGCACCAAGTCATCCCACTTTCTGATGGAAAAAGACTTTTCCTGTGCTCTCTCTCTCCCTTCCTCTCCATTTCTTGGCCACCAGCTCAAAGGGATGAGTCATCTTTCTCATACACACTTCCTGGCCTCCTTGGCTACCGTCTGCCCACCAGTCATCACATGGGCTGGACACATGGAGTAGCTTGAAAGCCTCACTCTTAAGGACTCCTGCTGCAGGGAAATGGGCCCCTCAGGAGTGTGTGGCTCATCACCACCGGCTACTTCAGTATTCCTGTCTGTAAAATGGGTATAATAGCACCTGCTTCACAGAATTATGAGCATCCAAGGAGATAATGTAGGAAAACCTCTGAGGTACTGAATAACTTTGAGCCAGTGGGGTTTTGAGTATTGTTACTGGAGATTTTCATCACATATGGAAGATAGGGACAGTGGGAAATGAGAAGTGTGGAGGTGATGGGTGGAGATGCTAGAACTTCATAGGGCTGCCGAGGATCTCAGAGGCCATCTAGTCCAAGCCCCTTCATCTGTAAGATGAGGAAACTGAGACCCATGAAGGTAAAATGACTTACCCAAGGTCACTCAAAACCAGGTCCTTCGGCTCAAAGTCTGGTATTCTTTCTGCCATACCACAGTGCTTTTCTGATGCAGTATGGGGAAGGGTAGATGGTGACAAAGGCAGCCAGGGGGTGATGCCATTTTCTAAAGCACAGGGCTGACTGTCACTCCCCCACTCCATAAGCTTCCATGACTCCCTGTTACCTGCAGCATCAAATACAGATGCTCTCTGGATGTTAAACCCTTCCAGCCTGGCTCCGACCTCCCTTTGCCTCCTTATTACACCTGATTCCCCTTGATGCACTCTATGGTCTGGGCAGACTGCCTTTCTTGCTTCTTACACACACACTCCATCTCTCATCTCCATGGCCCCTGTCAGTCAAGTGCCGTGTCCACGAGGCCCCTCCTTCCAGCTGCTAGAGCTATGCTCCAAAAACAAGCAGGAATTCACCTGCAGAAGTTTAGGAATCTATCTCTACATTCCTCTGGAAGACTGTAAGCTTCTTGAGGGCAGGGAACTCTATGTAGTCCTTGGCACAGACCTTGTATATGTTGAATGCTTATTGGTTGATGGCAATGGACAGAGGCAGTGACTGGAGGTGGCGTTGATGGCCATGATGGCCATCAGAGCAGAAGGATGGGGAGAATGGAGATGGCAGGATGAGGAAGCAGACGAGGAATGATGCATGATGGGAAGGTTAGGGAGGATGCTGAAGGTGGAGGCAGTGATGGATACAGCGCCCAGGGATGGTCATGTTACCATCTTGTAGCACAAAGGACTGAGGGGAAGACCCTTCCACTCTGTGATGTGGGCATTGTTAAGGGCTGCCCCGTTGTCTTTGGGGGTGGAGGGCTGTGGTCTTGGTGGGTAACACTGATCGCCGGGGGAAGGAGAGGCAGTTTCTACTGGGAAGAAAGCCCTTGATTTGGAGTCAGAGAACCTTGGGTCCAGTGTTGGCTCTGCTGTCTAGTACCTGCATGACCTTGAATCATTTACCTAGCCTCTCTGAGCCTCAGTTTCCTCCTTTGTAAAAAGAAAGGGTTGGCCTCGGAGGCTCATTCCTTGCAGCTCCATTGTGAGTGGGGCGGGTAGAGCTGGCTCCCTGCTGCTGCTTGGCACTGGGGCAGGTACTCTCCAGTTGTTTGCTTCCTGCCCACCTTCTGTGGACAGCCCTTTCCCATCAGCTCTTTGTAATGGGGCATGTGGTGGCCCCGGCTGGTTGGGAGAGAGGGGGAAGGGTGGGGCAGGGCAAGTCGGGCTGGTATTTTTGGGTGGTGGTGGAGCTCCAAGAAAAAGTGAGGGGATCCCTCTCCCGTCTCTCTCCTGGATTGTTGGTCAGAATAGAAGCCAGGATTCTGCTTCATTGTTCTCTCCTGGGGGCAGGCTGACGCTGTTACTCCCTCCCAGAAGGAAACACGGGCTTTCTGACCGCCTGGCTCCTAATTGAATGACGTTATCATTTCCTGTGTTTCTTGAGTCAAGGGGCCATTGATTCTTCTTGGGCTTTCTTATCTCAGGCCGTGCACCAGAGCCCTCACACACTCTGAGTTGGGAGGCACCTGGAGACCATCAAGTCTGACCCCCTTGTTTTCCAGAGAAAAAAATAAAGGCCAGAGAGACCAGCCCGTTTTTACAAATAAGGAAACTATGGCTCAGAGAAATGAAGAGATTGACCCATAGTCATATAACTAACTGTCTTCCTGACTCCTACAGCCCTTCACTTGGGTCAGAGGACCTTTATTCGAATCCCTCCCTGAGTGACCTTGGGTAATTTGTTCAACCTCTCTGGTCCTCTGCTAAGAGAGGGGGAGCTCTGGGGGGCTTGGGCCAGATGGTCGCGGAGGTCCCTGCTAGCTCTTGGGCTTACAGCTCTCACCACCTTATGCACCTGTAGCTGAGCAGGGTTTCCTTCCAAGACTCCCTGACCAATGGGGATCCGGCTTTGGCTGGAACGTGGACCTCCCCAGGCAGCCAGCCCTTTTTACTTTGGGACGATTCTGATTTGGGGGAAGATTTCCTGATTTTTCTTGTTCTTCTCCCTGACTTATGATCACTGTGCATGGAGCTGGTCACACAAATAGTGGTAAAGCCCAGATTTGAACCCAGATCAGAGATCTGAGATCATTCAGTCCAATCTCTTTGTTTTACAGAGAAGGACAATGAGGACCAGGGAGACCTCAAGAGAAAAGGTCCAGGCGCAGATTTTTGCTTGTGTAAGGGAACACCTCCCAACAACGAGGTCAGGCTGTCACTAGAGGGAACTAGCTGCTTCCGAAAAATGGTAGAGGGGCAGCTAGGTGGTGCAGTGAAGAGACCACTGGCCTTGGAGTCAGGAGGACCTGAGTTCAAATCCAGCCTCAGACATGTGACACTAGCTGTGTGACCTTGGGCAAGTCATTTAACCCCAATTGCCTTGCCTTCCCCCCTCCAAAAAAAATGGTAGAGAATCTCTTTGGATCCTCCAGGGGACGCTGGGTGACCAAGTGTCTGGGATGCCCAGTGTAGCAACTGGAGTCAGAAAGAGCTGAGTTCAAACCCTGCTGCTCTCACACACTAGCTGTGCGACAAGCCACTTCATTGCTGCTGGCCTCAGTTCCCTCACCTGTGAAATGGGGATAATAACAGCACCTGCCTCCCAGGGTTATTGTAAGGACAGGTGAGATAATATTTGTAAAGCACAGTGCCGGGTGCATAGTAGGTACTGTATCTTTGTTAGCTGTCAGTTGTTATTATGCCTGTTATTACTATTATTTTGCTTGACTAAGCTTTGAAGTACATGAGGGATTGTCCGAGGCAGAGGAGAGATGTTATTTACTTTTTACTATCAGTATAATTATTACTGTTATTAATTACCAGCCACTGTGCTAAGCACCACAACCAGACAGCCCTGCCCTCAAGGGACTTACATTCTGATCTACTCCAGCACTTGGAAGGAAGGGCAGGTCACAAGGATGGCGAGAAAAGCCGTCTGGTGGGCCAGGGATGCATCCTTCCTTGCCAGAAGCCATGACCTAGTGGTCGGATTATATTTCCCAGAGAAAGCAACAGGAAGCAAGGGAGGGAGGGAGGCCCAGCAATGGGAGAACGGCCCTGCTTGGGTCTTGGGCTAGCTGAATATAGGGAGCTGTCCCCAGTCCGGATACTCCAGGGCTGTCGAGGGGATTGCTGCTCAGATACATATGAGGTGGGATGTCCTCAGAGGCCATGTCCACCTCTGCCTAGCTCACCTTCAGTGCCTGGCCTGAGATGAAACAAACAGCTGGATTCTTGCCTTGGGGAACCCAGGCAAGTCTAATGTCACCCAGTGAGAAGTGGGTCCAAAGCTCAGGTTCTAGTCCAGGCTTTGACACCCACTAGCTCTGGGCATTTCCTCTCTGAGCCTCAGTCTCCCCCTTGGTGAAAGGAGTGCTTTGGCCCCCACTCTGCATTCGGTCCCACGCTCTCCTGCTCCCCCTGAGTCAGCCCCTTTGGGGGGCTCCTGTCTTCTCTAGGCATGGCCCTGAGAACTGGCTGGCTTTGGAAGCATCGCTGATCTCGGCATTTCTGGTCTCTCTGCAGGTGTCCCTGGTTAACCAGAGCCATCTCCCCAGCCGTCCCCATCTACAATGGCATCGTGTTCCTCTTTGTGTTGGCCAACTTCAGCATGGCTACCTTCATGGACCCCGGTGTCTTCCCTCGAGGTAACAGTGGAGGGCAGTGGCCACCACATCCAGGGTGTTCCCGTAGGCTGGGACCCAGGGCGGCCACTGGCTCCATCACCTCTGTGTCCCACAGGGGAAGTGGGAGGGTGCCTGGTCACCAGTGAGGGGTGAAGAGCAGAGCTGGCAACAGGAGACAAAACCAGGGGCAGCTTGGGGCAGCTGGGTGGCGTAGTGAGAAAAGTGCCGGCCCAGGAGTCAGGAGGACCCAAGTTTGGTTCTGGCCTCAGACACTTAACACACATACACAAAAACTAGCCGTGTAACCTTGGGCAAGTTATTTAACCCCAATTGCCCTCCAAAAGGCAAAAAGCAAACAAACAAACAACAACAACAAAAAAGAAAACCAGGGGCAGCTCCAGTGGGTGGCACCTTCACAGTTGGGTTTGAACACAGGTCGTCTGACTTCATGGTTAAGGTTCTTCTTACTAGCCCAAGGAAGAGTGTTTACTGTGTAAGGAGACCTCAGGGCTTAGAGTTAGGCAAAGCCAGAGATGAAGCCCACAGCTACCACAGGGAAAGGGAAGAAGGTGGAGGAGGCTCTGGGGCATCTGCATTCCAGTGGACACAGGGAGTCTTCACACACAGGACTTTCATGTTCTTTGAGGCTGATCCTCCCCCATCTCTCCCATCCCCCTTCTCTCTGAACTTCAGCATCCCCCCCCCCCCAACACGACACACATACACATATACCCCAGGCTAGATGACAGGACACAGTGAAAAGAGCTCTAGATTTGGAGTCAGAGGCTTGTTCCTTCCTTCCCAAGCGACACTAGCTAAGTCCCTTCTCCTCCCTGGTCCTCAGTTTCCTTCTCTGTAAAATGAGGGAATTGAACTGGATGATCTCAGATCTCTGACCTGAGTTCAAATCCTGGCTCTAACACCATGCGCCCCTTCGGGCCTCACTTTTGTCCTGGGTCAAATGGCCAAGGAGGTTGGGTGTTATCCAAAGCTCGCCGATGGTTAAGACTTGTGCCAGCTGGGCTCCGGGCGGAGCCAAGGTGAGGGGCCCCCCCGGGGGCCGCCGGGCACTAACTCTCCTCCTTGGCTTTGCCTCGGGGGGGGGGTGAGCAGCGGACGAGGACGAGGACAAAGAAGACGACTTCCGGGCCCCGCTCTACAAGAACGTGGAGATCAAGGGGATCCAAGTGCGGATGAAATGGTGCGGCACGTGCCACTTCTACCGGCCCCCGCGCTGTTCTCACTGCAGCGTCTGCGACAACTGTGTGGAGGTGATCACCGCCAGCCCGGGAAGCAGAGGGGAGGCCGCCACCAGGGGGCGGGGCT
>NW_027186331.1:2732760-2762616 GCF_028583685.1 Petaurus breviceps papuanus
AGACCCCTCCCAGCCCTGACATTCCCTGTTCTGAGGCCCCTCCCAGCTCTGACGTTTTCATTCTGTCTTCTAAGGTCTTTCCAGTTGCAGTATACTACCATTCTAGGTATTAGCTCTAGATCAACTCACTTGAGCCCTGAGGTCCCAGTGGCCTCTGATAGGAGGGGACTAGACTCAATAAGCTGCCTCTTTATCCTGAGGCCAGAGGAGTCAGAGCCAGCAGGGAGTCCTGTGCCCAGGGGCTAGGGTGAACCCAGCTGGCTCTCCCAGGGAACTCTGGACAATGTTACTGCAGGGCTGGACTATGAACCAAGAGAGGGCTTTACTCCCTTCCATGCTCTTCCCTTGGTCTGCTGATTCAACGCTAAATTTCTCAAGTCAGGTAGGAGGGTGTGGGCCCCCCACAATAGGGTAATGTCCAAATCTCACTGCCTACCAGACATTTCTATTCACTATTCCTTGGTCATCTCCAACTCAACATGTCCCAGACTGAACTCGTTATCATTCCCTAAACCCTGCCCTTCTTCCGAACTTCCCTCATACTGTTGAAGGTACCACCATTCTCCTACTCACCCAGGCTGGTAACCTCAGGGCCATCCTTGATTCCTCATCCTCACACCCTGTCTTTTCATTTCTACCCTCATGGCACATCTCATACATGTCCCCCTCTCTCTGTTCCCACAGCTGCTGCCTGACAGAGGCCCTCATCACTTCCTGCCCCATCTATTGCTGTTGTTCAGTCATGTCTGACTCTTTGTCAGGGATCATGGCACGCCAGACCCTTCTGTCCTCCACTATCTGCCCAAGTCTGTCCAAACTCACATTCATTTTTTCCATGACACTCTCTATCCATCTCATCCTCTGCTACCCCCTTTTCCTTTTGTCTTCCATCTCTCCCAACATCAAGGTCTTTTCCCCAAAGTATTTCACCTTCAGCTTTAATATTAGGTCTTCCAGTGAATAGCCTGAATCAATTTCTTTAAGCGTTTGTTGATTGATTTGATCTTGTCTGAGGGACTCTCAAGTCTTCTCCAGAACTATACTGTGAAAGTGTGGATTCCATGGTGCTCAGCTTTCCGTATTGCCCAGCTCTCACAGTCCTTCATTGCTACTGGAAAAACTACAGCTTTGAGCGTACAGACCTTTGTGGACAAGGCGAAGTCTCTGCTTTTCAGTCTGCTGTCCAGATTTGCCATGACTTTCCTTCCAAGCAGCCATTCCATGGCTGTAGTTGCTATGTGTAGTGTTCTTTGAGCCCAAGAGCATAAAATCTTATGCTTCCTCTATTTCTTCTCCCTCTGTTTTCTGGAAGTGATAGGGCCAGTTGCCAAGATCTTAGTTTTTGGATGTTAAACTTCAAGCCAGCTTTTACACTCTTCTCTTTTACCCTTATCGAGAGGCTTCTTAATCCCCCCCCCATTAATTTCTGCCATCAGAGTGGTATTGGCCACACATCTCAGATGGGTGATATTTCTCCCAGAAACCTGAATTCCAGCTTTTCGATTCATGTAGCCTGCATTTCACATGATGGACTTTGCATAGCAGTTAAATAAATAAAGTAACAATATACAGCCTGATCATACTCCTTTCCCCATCTTAAATCAGTTGTTCCATGTTTGGTTCTAACTGTTACTTCTTAGCCAACATACAAGTTCCTCAGGAGACAGGTAAGAGGATCTGGTTCTCTCATCTCTTGGAGGATTTGCCCCATTTTGTTGTGATCCACACAGTCAAAGGCTTTAGTCAATGAAGTAGAGGTAGATGTTTTTCTGGAGCTCCCTTGCTTTCTCCATAATCCTGCCAATGTTGGCAATTTGGTCTCTAGTTCCTCTGCCTCTTCAAAAACCAGCCTGCCTTTCTTTCTCGTTGACATATTGCTGACTTCTAGCTTGCAGAATCTTATGCATACCCCTGCTAGCATATGAAATTAACAAATTGTTAGATAGCTTGAACATTCTTTGGCATTGCCATTCTTTAGGATTGGGACATAAACGGATCTTTTCCAATCCAGTGGCCACTGTTGAGTTTTCCCAATTTGCTGCACATTGAATGCAGCACTTTAACAGCATCATCTTTCAGGGTGTTAAATGACTGAGCTTCTAGGTAGGTAGATACTGCTCTTTGGGGGATAAGATTGGGGAGAGGCACAGCCAGCTATATGCCCAGCTGGTAAGCAGAAGAGGCAAGATTTGAACCCAGGCCTTCCTGATTCCAAATTCTAGGTTCCAGCCCTTCCCAGGGCTGCCTTTCAAACAGAGACCCCTTCAGCCCTCCTAGAGCCTGAGGCCCATGGCCCAAGGCCTGAGGCCTGAGAGAGAGCTGGTGGGTTAGAGGAGGAGTCATGGCCCCATTGTTAGCCATATCTGACTGGCTTCTCTCTCTCTCTCTCTCTCTCTCTTTCTATTCTTTTTGTTCTGTTCTTTTCCTTCTCTCTCCTTTCTCTCTTCTTCTCCCTCCTTTCTCTCACTCCCCTCTTCCTCTCTCTCTCTCTCTTTCCCCTGCAGGACTTTGACCATCACTGCCCCTGGGTCAACAACTGCATCGGGAGACGCAACTACAGATACTTTTTCCTCTTTCTGCTGTCCCTCAGTGCGCACATGGTTGGCGTCTTTGCCTTTGGGATGGTCTTTGTCCTCCACCACCCTGACCAGCTGGGGGCAGCCCACACAGCCATCACGTATCCTGCCTGCCTTACTTCTTCTCCTGTCCCTCCCTTCCTTTCCCCTTCCCTTTCCTCCTTCTCTGTTGTCCTTCCTCTCCTTTGCTATCCCTCCTTTCCTGCTCCTTCTTCCTCTCTCTCCTCCTTCCTCCCTTCCAAAGCTTTCTCCTTTTCTCTTTCCTCCTTCCCATCCTCTTTTCCTTTACCTCTTTCCTTCCCCCTCCTTCAGTTCCCTTCTTCCTTCCTCCCATTTGTCCCTATTCCTTCCTTCTCTTCCCCAGGAGGGTGGGGCATTGGCCAAGGATAACTGTGAGGCATTGGCCTATGAGCACTTTGGAGAAGACAACCCCTCCCTACAGGTCATTGCATCTGGGTAATGGGTTCAGTAACCTGATTTCCCTCCCTGGCCTCAGTGGGTGCTAGGAGGGGCTGGCTCCCAGCCCAGGGACAGCAAGGGGAGCTGCCTATCAGGCTCCTGGTTTGGGCTGTTTCCCAAGGTTTCCCCCTCCCCCACTGGCATTTACCTTAACACTTCCCAGAATGGCCGTCATGTGTGTGGCTGGCCTTTTCTTCATTCCTGTCATCGGCCTCACTGGCTTCCACATCGTTCTGGTGGCCCGGGGCCGTACCACCAATGAGCAGGTAGGGACTCAGCCGTGAAGCAGCCAGGGCAGAGGAGGGGCCCCAAAGGCAGGAGCAGGGAGGAGTATCCACCGAGGTCAGGTTAAGGGGGTGGTTGTAAAGCAGCCTGGTCCAGTGGAAATAACCCTGGATTTGGAGGCACTTAGGAGCTGGGTGATCGTGGGCAAGTTTCCCCTGCCCCCACCCTCATCTCTTGGCCTATTTTGTAAGATGGGAATAATAATCTTTGCACTTTTTCCCTCAAGTGTTTATTATAAGGAAAGCACTTTGCAGACCTTCCTGTGGCACCAAAGTATTAGATAAATGGGCATTATGCTGGTGGGGACTTAGCCTGCGTGGATGGTCATGCTGTGGGCTCTCCTCTCTGAGTCTCAGCTTCCCTATCTGCAAAATGGGTGTAAAAACACTCAGTTTGCCACAGTCTTCCTTGAGGACCGGCCCCCCTTCCAGTTTGTGAACTTGCTACCCTGGTCTCTGGGGATCCTCAAAGAGGCCCCTGCTCTCCCATGTCACTCTTCATCATCAGAAAGACCCCTAGCTCTGGAGTCAGAGGAGTGGGAGGCACATCTCATCTGCAGGGCTCACTTCATGAGTGGCCCTGAGGGGCCCATGGGCACATCACCACGCACCAGCCTCCTCTTGTGGTCTTCTCCATATTGGGCTCTGGCCTCCCTCCAGTGGCGATCAGCATAGTTGCTCGTGTTTCTTGGTGCCAGAAGCTTCTCATGTATTCACTCATTTGATCTTCCCCAAAACCCTGAGAGGGAGGTGCCATTATTATTGCCATTTTACAGATTGCCATTTTACAACCGAGTCTCAGAAATGAGGTGCCACAGACTCAGGGCTAACGGGTGTGGGGGGGGGGTGCGGTGGATCTTTTTACAGGTGACAGGCAAGTTCCGCGGAGGCGTGAACCCATTCACACGTGGATGCTATGGGAATGTAGAGCACGTATTGTGCAGTCCACTGGCTCCCAGGTAAGGTGGAGCTCTGTGTGCTGTGGAGGGAGGGGAGGGGGGTGAAGGAAATCTCTGGACCCACACTCTTGGTGGCTGGAAGTTCTGCCTCCTAAAGAACACTGGATTTAGCCTCTGAGGACCCAGTTTCAAATTCTGGTTCTGCCACTTATCAACTAATCTAGGGGGGAAAGCGGTGACTCCAGAGCCAGGTGACCTGGGTTCAAACTCTGTGTGTGATGCTTACTACCTGTGTGATCCAAGGCAAGCCACTTCACCTCCCTTGGCCTCAGTTTTCTTATCTGTACAATGGAGGGGTTGGGCTCAGTGGGCGCTGAGGTCTCTCTAGCTAGCATTAGTGCCATAAGCCCATGAAGTCTGTAGCTCTGGGCAAATCCCTTCCCCCATTATTGGCCTTAGTTTACCACATCTGTAAAACAGGGGTATTGGACTAGCTAGTGACTCTACAACCACATCACAACATTTTCGAGCTAGAAGGGACCTCGGTGGCCAACCTGTCCAACCTGGACTGAACAGAAGTGGATCTCCACCACTGTAGATAACCCTCCGTGAGGGCAAACTTGCCACCCTCTTGGGGGGGCCCATGGCACTCACTCTTGGACACCTCTGATTTTTAGGAAGGCGTTCTGAGGTTCCTCCCAGCTCAAAGTCCTAGGAAGATGCCTTGCCGCTTTCTCTGACTAAGGTCAGGTGTCCATGGTCTTGGAGGCCCTCAGTCAGTGGCTGGCCAATCTATGGCACAAGAATGCCGTCCCTGGTCAGTGGTCAGTGGTCAGCTCACCTTGGGGCTTCTGTGGTCACAGACAGATGCAAAGATAGACCACAACCACATGGAAATGTAGCACACATTTTAATCACTTTCATGCACGAGTGGAATTGTATTGCATGCAGGCCCATATACACAGGCTCACATCCTACTGCACAAATGCACCTTCACATGTGGAATCCTAGACCCCCACGTGCACACACCATCCACTTATACCTTCCTGCACAAGCTTGTCTTGGTCATAAGCTCCTGGACTTCCTTCCTGTCCTTGGCCTTGGCCTGGCTATTGATCTCCCACAGAGACACCTTATCAGACAAGCCAGTGATGACTAATGATGGGTCCCTGTGCCTATGAATGCAGTGAGAGCTTGGCTGTTGCTGGGCCTGAATTCCTGATTCCGTCCCACCCCCATCTCCCCATCACATCTTTCTCCATGGCCCTCCACTCTCCTCTTTCACCTGCTCTGTTCTGGCCTGAGTCATCTGCCCTCCAGGGTCAGCCTTGGCCTCCAGGTTCTCTTCCTCTCCCCCCTTAGGCTGGGCTCCAGTGGAGCTGCTGGGGAGGGAGGTCTCCAGAGCCCCCCAGCCCCATCCCCCTGGCACATGTGGAAGGTTTCCTTCCTGTCCATGAGGCCCACTCTGACAGAGACTAGTCAGACAATGTCAGCTGGCCCGCGACTCCACCTGCCCATCCCCTCCCTTTTCTCCTGCTTTCTCCTGTTTCAGTCTTTCTTATTCCTTCCTTCTCTTCCTGCTCTTTCCTCTCTTCCTCTTCTCAGCCTCTCTCTTCTTTCTCTTCCCTCCTCCTTCTTTTCTCTTTTCTCTCACTTCTCCTCTACCTCTTTTCTCTCCATCTTTTCTTTCTTCCCTTATCTTCTGATCTCCTTTATTCTCTTCTTAAAGTACAAAAAGCCCTAGAGTTAGAATTATACCACGTCTATTGGTATTCTAGCTCTGCCTTCTTGGCTTTGGATAAGTCTTGGCCTAAGGTTCCTAACTTTGGAGAGGGAAAGGGAGGAAGATGAAAACCTGAAAAGGACCCCAAAGACCACCCAAGACCAATCCCTTCATTTTTTTTAGATAAGAATAATGGAAGCAGCCCACTTGAATGGAAAGAACATGAGATCTGAGTTCAGATCTTACCTCTGCTACTTACTACCTGTGTGACCCTGGGCAAGTCCTTGAGCCCTCCCTGTAAAGTGATGGGCTTGCCCTAGAAGAGATTTGATGCTAGAGTTCTAGCTTCCTGAAGCCCCTTTTCAGCTCTAAGTCCTTTGAACCCATCATACCCTTCCTCCCTAACTGGGCACAGCTCTCCTTGGCCCATCCCCACTAAAGATGGGGGTAGGTAGATGCCATTCCAACCAGTCTGCTATCTGATGCCTCTTTCAGGTCTAGGTCCTATGAACCCATCATCCCCTTCCTTCCTTCCGGGGCACAGCTCTCTTTGGTCCATTGCTACTGAAGATGGGGGCAGGTGAGTGTCATTCCAACCAGTATGCTATCTGACCCCTCCAGGTATGTGGCAGAGCCCAAGCTGAGGCTGGCCGTGAGTGTGAAGCCCCCATTTCTGCGACCCGATCTCTCCGACAGGCAGGTCTCTGTGAAGGTCAGTGACAATGGAATCCAGGCCACCTTGAGCCGCAGCAAGGTGAGGCAGGGTCCAGGCCTGTCCCCCCTAGGCCTATGTGTGGGAGTTCTGGAACAGAAACTCACTAGTGTGGAAAAGGAACTGACTTGGGAGCCCATGACCTGGGTTTCAGTCTTGTGTGACCTTGGGCAGGGGACTTTCCATTCTGTGAAACTCAGTTGTCTTACCCATAAAACAAGTGTAAATAATGACAGCTTACTTTCCTCAAGGGGCTGCTGTGAGCTTCCCCTGGGATAATGGTGTGCACATATTCCTCTTTTGAGACCGGGATGGGAGTGGAGACCAGAGAAGTTGGGGGTAGAGCAAGCCTACCTTGGGGAGGGGAGGGGTTGGAAGATGCTAGTGCTCACACCCAAAGCCAAGGGATGTCAGGTAAGGATGGAATGCCCAGGGAGAGGGGGCCTTCCCAGGTGACCCCAGCCTCTTGGGCTTCTCAGTGGGGAAGGCAGAGGGCTGAGCAGTCTGGCTGGGGCCTCTGACCACTAACTCTCTGATTCAGTCCAAGATTAGCCTGGGAGGGCTGGATGAAAAGTCCCTGGACCTGCAGCCTCCCCTGCCCCCCAAGGGAGAGCCCGGCAAGTACACTGAGCTTCAGGGGAGCAGTGATGGTGAGTAAGGCGGGGCTGCCCCTGTCAGGGTCAGAGCTAGGCAACTCTTTGGGAGACATGATAGACACCAAAGAAGGGAGAGGTCAAGAACAAGGGAGAAGGAAGGAACAGAGAGGAAGAGAGAAGGAAAGGAAAAGAAGGGAGGAAGAGAGAGAGGGGAGGAGAGAGGGGAAAGGTAAAGGAGGAGAGGAAGGGATAAGAAGAAAAGGGAGGAGACATGAGGCTAGGGAAAGTGAAAAGAAAGGAAGAGGGAAGGTGAAGAAGATGAGGGAAAAAGGAAGGAGAGGAAAAGATGGAGGAGGGAAAGAGGAAGGGGAGAAAGGGAAAAGCAGAGGGGAGAAGAGAGAGGGAGAAAGGGAGACTAAAGGGTGAGGCAGGAAGGGAGTCAGTTGCCTAGGGAGAGCCTACAGGGTGATGAGATCAATATTTGAGAAACTGGGGGCCAGGGCATACTTGGGCTGCCCAGTCCTGAAGTCCCTCATGAGCAGTTCCAGACTCAGGTCAGGCTCCCCCAGTTACCACCCTTCTCCACCCTTGCATGTTGGTATCGCCTTCAGGCCCCATCTTGTGGAGGCCCACAAGGACTCCTGACCTTGGTGGGTAAGTCTCTCTGTCTTTCTCCTCAGAGGGTGGCCTTTCCCCCAAGTTGACCAGCCCTCCAACTCCTGCCATGTACAAGTATCGGCCTGGCTTCGCCAATAATTCCAAGATTCACTACCATGCCACAGCTGACCAGGTGAGGAATTGCTCAGACTTTTCTGGACTCCCCTCTTTGGAGGGTGGGATTATCTCTGCCATCTCCTCATAGTATTTTTCCTAGGTCTTTCAGGATCATAGAACATCAGAGCTGAAAGACCCCTTAGAATATGGAATGTCAGAGCTGGGAGGGGGCTGAGAACAGGGGATGTCAGGGCTGGGAGGGGCCTGAGAACAGGGGATGGCAGGGCTGGGAGGGGCCTTGGAACAGAACATAGAGTATCTGAATTGAGAGTCTAACTACTCCCTCTTATAGGGAGAAGAGGTAAGCCACCCAGGGTCACACTTTTTGAAGTGGCTGAGACAAGATCTCAGCCCTTTCCACTGGCTGTGCCGTCTCTGTTGGGAAGCAATGGATCCCTTTCTGAGCCTTCCTGTGGGAGTGGGGAGGCCAGGCTGGGCTCTGAGCCCCTCTTGCTGTTTCATAGATCACTCTTCAGGATGGCAGCCTGGGGGAGGACGATGATAGGACCCTGGACTACCAGTCGGAGCCCAACCTGGATCTTCCCGACTACCACCGGGGCGCCCTGCACAAGACCTATCAGTCGTCCCCGCTCCACATGGATTCCTACACCGCCAACTCGCGGTCCCTGAGCCTCAAGTCTGCCAGCAGGCAGGGGACGGACCAAGTCGCCCTCCATCCTCTGAAGCCGGAAGGAGCCCCCCCAACCCCCTACAAGACCATCTTTTCTCCCAACTCCCTGTCTAACCGTAACAGCAGCCTCTCCTACGACAGCCTGTTGAACCCCATGTCGCCAGCCGGCCGCAAGTGCCCAGCGCACTCGGTGGTCAGCTCGGCGGGCTACCACTCGCCCTACCTGTCGGCCAAGATGTGCCACCTGCGCGGGGGGGAGCTGCAGCGTCCCGGGCCCCGCAGCTTCAGCCCGGTTCTGGGCGGGGGAGGCCCTGCCTCGCACCCCAGGGACCCTTCGCCGGTGCGCTACGACAACCTCTCTAAGACCATCATGGCTTCCATCCAGGAGCGCAAAGAGCTGGAGGAGCGGGAGAAGCTTCTGCACTCGCACCCGGACTCGGTGTTCGGGGACTCTGGCGTCTACGACACCCCCAGCTCCTACAGCCTCCAGCAGGTCAGCACGCTGTCGTCGGACGACCCCCGCAGCCTGGCGCTGGCCTGCGGCTCCCGGGAGAACCTGACTGTGGCCGGCGGTGGCAGCTTTGGCACCCGGAGCCCCCTGCTGCAGTCATCTCTGTCCTCCCTCTCCGGGGTCATGGCGCGCGCCCCGAGGACTTCCACCACCTCCCTTCAGGCCGACTTGGCCAACAATAACGTTCAGAGCCACCAGACGCTGCAGGGCCGGGGGGCCGGGGGGCCCTACATGTCCCCGGGCCACCAGGTCCCACCTTCCCCCTCTGGGATGCCCAGGTCGCCTTCCTATGGAGGCCCCAAGGCCGTCTCATTTATTAATACTGTGGAAATCACAGAGCCGCCCCCTCTAGGAGTTCAAAGGTAAGTGCTGCCTGGGGTCCTCAGCGAGGCCTCTCTTCCCTGCTGCCTCTCTGGTGGCCCCATCCCCCCAAGACCCGGCTTTGGCTTTGTGTGGATTCTTGGCAGTAGGACCCGCAGCTCCCTGGAGTGGGGGGGAGAGGCAATGCTCTGGGAAACTGGCCTGGGGCACCCTAGCCCTCTGGCCCCCGGATGCCCAGTGCCTTGGTTTAGGTGTTCTTGGAGCCCTGGGTGCCCTGCCTGCCTGCCTCAGGGTCCTCAGGACTGGTCCTTCTGGGCCTGGAGCCTTGTGCCTTCCTGGGGCACAGCTGAGTCCTATCAATCTGCTCCCCCTCCCTTCTGCTGCTGCTGCTACCTTCCCCTCCCTGGGGCTCATTGCTTCCTCCCTCCTTTTCTCTACCCCCTCCAGACCCAGACATAAGTGCTGTATCTGGGATCTCTTCACCACAGCAGGGGAAACTATAAACTCAGAAATAACACCAAAGTGTGAGACCAGCAGAGTTGGTAAAAGATTCCTCCAGGCCAGGCTGGACAGCTCAGAAAACTCACCCTGCTCTCCCACAATGCTCCAAGTCTCTGCTCCCATTTCCAGATACTGCCATGATCATCCAGGCCTTGGCCAAAGCCAGCAGAGCCAGAAAGGAAAACTCTTGGTGTCGGCTGTCCCTTCTCTTTAGCAAAACCTTTCAGGGAGAAGAAGCCTGGGTGCTAGTTCTGCTCCGACACCCACTGACTGTGGGACCCTGGGCAAGCAACTTCACACGTTAGTGTTACAGGAACCTCCCTAAGGGGGTCCAGTTACAGAGTAGGTGCCTGTCGGCTTTGGGAGAGGGAGTTTCCTCAAGGGGAGGGCAATAGAAATATCTCTATAAACAGGAGAATGCTGGGCAGGAAATCTCTTTTCCTGATGAAATCCTAAGTTGGCTTCCTCCCTGCCTCCCCAAATAATCATAATGGAACCGATCCCTCTTGACCTGATCATTCACTCACTCACACACTCACACACTCTCCCTCCTCTCTCTCACTCACTCATGCACACACACACACACACACACACACACACACACAATACACTCTCTTGCACACACATACTCACACAGACAATACACATACACTCCCTCTCCCTCCTCTCTCTCACACACACACATGCACACACAATACACTCTCTTGCACACACATACTCACGCAGACAATACACACACTCTCCCTCCTCTCTTTCACACACACACACATGCACACACACAATACACATATTCTTTTTCTCTGTCTCTGTCTCTCTCACATGCACACACACCATGCATTCGCTCACACAGGCATACTCACATACAGACAATACACACACACTCTCTCTTCTCTGTTTCTTCCTCTGTCTCTTTCCTTCACACACACGCACTCACACATACAATATGCTCTCACACACATACACACACACAATACATACACTCTCACACACAGTATAGTCTCTCACACAGATATACTCACCGACAATACACACACACATCCACTCTTTTTCTGTGTCTCACTCACACACACATGCTCACAATACAATGCACTCTCTCAAACACATACACACAATATATAGTTTCTCACACACGTAGTACAGTCCCTCACAGACATACACACAGACAATACACACACACTATCTCTTTTTCTCTGTCTCTCTCTCACACACAAACATACACACATGCACAAACACTAACAATACACATCTTTTTTTTTCCCAGAAAGGGACCTTCCCACCCCTTTCTGTCCTGCCCCTTTCCGTAGCCAAAGCCAATCTTGGAAAGACACAGTCTGCTCTGATTCTGAGAGCTGGTTCTTTAAGGGGAGAGGGGGGCCCAGAGTTGAGCTTGACACCACACTTAACTTTTCACCCCTTTTCCCACCCATCAATTTCAATTCAATAAATATTTATCAGGCACCTATTATGTGCCAAGTGCTATGCTAAATGCTAGGCATACAAGAGACAAAATATAGTCCCTGCCCTCAAGGAGTTTACAGTCTAACAAGGAGACAATACACACAGATATTTACAAAGCAAATTATAATCAGGATAAATAGATAATGAGCCAAGGGAAGGCCCTGGCATTAAGAGGGTTTGGGAAAGGTTTCCTGTGGGAAGTAGGATTTGGGGATTTTAGTCAGGACTTAAGGAAGCTGGGGAGGTCAGTGGTCAGAGCACCGCAGGGAGAGCATTCCAGCCTGAGAAAATGCCCAGAGCCAAGAGACAGAGCGGAGCGTCTTGTATTTGGAACAGCCCAGAGAAGGTATAAGGTGTAAAGAGATTGGAAAAGTAGGAGAGCTGAGTTATCAGAGGCTTTGAAGACTAACCAGAGCATTTTGTATTTGTACTGGAGCCATAGGGAGCCACTGGAGTTTATTGAGTAGGGGGTGACAGGGTCAGATGTTTGCTGGAGGGAGATCACTGGACTGGAGTGGGGAGAGACATGAGGCAGGCAGACCTTCCCTGCCCCAGCAGCTATGGTAATAGTCCAGGGGAGAGGTGATGAGGGCCTGCACCAGGGTGGGGGCAGGGTCAGAAGACAAAAGGGGATACACGAGAAGCTTGTTGCCTGCTGCAAAGGTGACATCAACAGGCCTTGGCAGCGCTTGCATGTGAGGGCCAAGAGAAAGTGCAGAGTCCAGGATGACCTGAGTTGGGAGCCTGAGGGCCTGGGAGGAGGCTGGAGTCTGGTGCCCTCGACAGTAATAGGGAAGGTGGGAGGGGGAGGGGATTTGGGGGAAAGATGAGAGCTCTGCTTGGGACATGTTGAGTGTAAGGCGTCTCCTGGACATGCAGCTGGAGACGTGAGATTGGAGGTGGAGGCTGGGACAGGCCAGGTAAATTGGAGAATCATCAGCATAGATGGTCATTAAATCCAAGGAAGCTGATGAGATCACCCAGAAGAGGGGCACAGAGGTAGAAAAGAAGAGGGTCCTGAAGGACACCTTCAGTTAGAGGGTGTGATTGGGAGGAGGGTCCAGCAAAGAACACTAAGAAGGATCAGTCTGGGAGGAAGGAGGAGAACCAGAAAGGAGAGAATGATGGACAGTGTCCGAGGCTTCGGAGGGCCCAAGGAGAATGAGGATGGAGAAGAGGAAGCTGGATCCTTGGGCACATTGGAGAGAGGAGTTTGGGTGGGATGAGAAGATCGGAAGCTGGATTAGAAGGCATTAATGAGGGAGGAGAGAGAATGGAGGCCCCCATTGGAGATGACCTTTTCTAGTTGGTGGGCAAAAGACATAAAGGGTGATAGTGAGAATGGAAGGATCAAGGGAACTTTTTTTCTGGGATGGTGGAGACTCGAGCAGGTTTGTAGGCGGTAGTGACAGAGAGGACATGACAGAAAGGGGAGGTAGTCTATTGGAGATGGGATGGAATGGAATTGGTCAGGAGTGAGGCCATTTCATCACAGGAGGCAGGGTGAAGGAGGAGAGGGGCAGGAGGCATCTGAGTAATAGGGGATGAGGAGGAAGGCTCTAGAAATGATTGGATGTTATGGGAGAGGCCCAGAAGCCCAGAGCAAGAGATCTGAAAGTCTGACTTATTCCTGGCTGGGAGTTTTCTCTACCATATCCCTGACAAGAAGGCATCCAGCCTCTGCTGGGAGACCTCCAGTGATGTGGACCTCACTACCTCCTGAGGTAGCCTGATTCATCTGGGGACAAATCTCCTCATCAGGCAGTCTATCACCCTGAAATTCCCTCCTCCCCACACTGTGCTCACATTACTCTTAATTCTGTCCTCTGGGGCCAGGCAGAACAAAGCTCTTCTTCATCTCACCAGAAGGTCCTCAAAGACTAGAATCACGTCTCCACTTCTGTCGTCCTTCATGGGCAACCACTTATCCTCTCCAGAGCCTCAGTTTCCCCAACAGTATAATAAGAGGGGATGGATTGTGCGACCTCCATAGAAGATGATTCTCTTCTTGGGGTTAACCATTCCCAGCTCCTTCAAGTTGGTATTGATGTGATCTTTCTCCCTTTCTCTGTCCTGGCCATCCTCCTTTGGACAGTGCTTAGCATGGTGCCCAACACATAATGAATGCCAGTTGACCGGGCCTATCCAGCTCACCAATGTCTGGCCTAGATAATGAGAAGACTTCTTATTCGGTGATGAGTTAGAGGAGTGGGCAGGGGTCTGCAGCATCAGAAGGGAAGGATTGTCATAGAGAAGAGAGCTCCAGCCCATTCTACAAGACTCTGGTGGCCAACACCAGAGGTGTTGGGGGGAGGTGTAGGCAGGAAACTCTGGGCTCAACCTAAAGAAAACTTCCTAACAACTGGAGCCATCCTGCCAGAGAGTGGGCTGCTAGGTCATGCTGGGAATCAAGGAAGCCCTGAGTTCAAATCCTACCATAGACAATTACTAGCTCCGTGGAAGTAGAATGGGCAAGCCCCTCAGCTCTTTCCACCTCAGTTTCCCTTATTTGTCAGGTGGAGTTAATGCACCTTCTGCTGAGGCTGTTGTAAGGAAAGAACTAGATAATATGTCGAGTGCTAGACAGTGGGTGGCTAGTGTAATTAGCAATTCTTTACTCACTGGAGTGAAATTAGTTCCTGCCTAGGATGATAGTCTTAGAGCTGGAAGTGACCTCACAGAGGCTTCATTTTTGTTGTTCAGTCATATCCGACTCTTCCTGACCCCATTTAGGATTTTCTTGGCAGAGATACGGGAGTGGTTTGCCGTTTCCTTCTTCAATTCATTTTACAGATGAAGATACTGAGACAGACAGGGTGAAGTGACTTACCCAGGGTCACACGGCTAGTAAGTGTCTGAGACCAAATTTGAACACAGAAAGATGAGCCTAGAGATTCTTAACACTTAGACCTAATCTAGCCTCCTTATTTTGCAGATGAGGGATCTGAGGACAAGGGGAGTTATGAGACTTTCCCCAAATCACAAAGGCAGTAAGTGTCTGAGGCAGGATTTGTATTCATGTCCTCTGACTCCAAGGCCAATTGAGTCTGGTCGTTCATTATAGGGGAGAGTCTTGACCTGGGACTGGGGAAGTAGGGCCCTCTGAGCCTCTCCTCCAGGCTGGGGGAATGTGGCTCATATATCCCTGCGCCCTTCTGCTGCCCAGCCCTCTTGGCTCCCTACCTGACACTTAGAGCTCACCTGCCTTCCTAAGCTCCTGGGCCTCCCCATGGTGGTGCACTTGTGGATCCATAGTGCCCTCTAGTGTTTGAGAGAGGAAGAGTGCTCATAGGCTTGAGAAGCAGGGAATCTGACAAGGGGGATGTATTTACAGATGCTCCCTTGTGTGGAGTGCTTCTGGCCACCCAAGGCTGATCAGCATCTGAGGGCAGACTGGAGACAGGTCTTCTCCCCCCAGAGCCATGTTCTCTCCCCTGTATCACCCCTTCCTCTTGGCCAGCAGGCCCTTTCACTCTGTAGATGAGGAGGGAGAGGCCCAGAGAGCCTTGAGCAAGGTCCCAGAGCAAGTCAGCAGCAAAGACAGGATTAGAACTATGGGATTTAGAAGTGGAGAGGGTCTTGGAGAGCCTCTAACCAAACTCTTTCATTTCATAGGCCCAGAGAAAGGAAGGAATTTACCCAAGATCACTCCAAACCCAGTGCTCTTTCCCCCTGCATCCAGGTCCCCCAGCTTCTTTCCTTTCATCTCATAGCATCTTTTCCACTAAAGTTCAACAAAACCCTTCTTCCATTGCTGGCTTGCCCTTGGGACTTTGAGAGGCAGCAGACTCCAGGGCTGACCAGGGCACAGTATGTGAGCATGATGATGGTGTCTCCCCCCACCCACCTTTCTCCTTACTCTGGGATTCCATCCAGGGAAAAAAAGTGTCTTCCATAAATTCCCCAAGATTCTGGCCCAATGGGAAGGGTTGAGATGTTAATGGTGCAGGAAAAACATCAGCTTCTTGGAAGGAAATGGGGGTCTGGGCTCTGGGGGCAGGGAGGAATAGGCCAGCCTTTCCCACTGGTGTTTGGACCTGGGTCCCAGCAGTGTGTGGTCCTTGTCAGTGTCATTACCCCCGCCCCGTCTCGTCCCCTTGATTGTCCTTGTGGCTCCTGACCATGTCAGCAGAGGCGTCCCATCCCAGAGCCCTAAGGGACAGAAGCGGGAAGGAGGGGGAGTAGACTTTTGGCCAGGATGGGTCTGTCCCTGTGGCCTTGGCTGCTAAAATGTTGTGTCAAGCCTCTGTGTGTTCACGTGTG
This sequence comes from Petaurus breviceps papuanus, assembly GCF_028583685.1. Lineage (NCBI taxonomy): Eukaryota > Metazoa > Chordata > Mammalia > Diprotodontia > Petauridae > Petaurus > Petaurus breviceps. Next base: position 2,748,469 of record NW_027186331.1, read on the forward strand.
TGTGTGTGTATGTGTGTGTGTGTATGTGTTTCTTTTCCCACAGGGAGCATGTGCTGCTGAAGACCCCTCAGAGTATTCTAAACGGACAGTCTAAAGGCCTTCCCAGATTGGGGCCTGTGACCAGCACCCAGGGGGTCCCTGGAAGCCCTACCAGGCACACAAATGTTAAGAAGGTGTCTGGAGTAGGTGGGACCACGTATGAAATTTCAGTGTGAAGAGAGAGCCTCATCCTATCCTGGTCTTGTGACCTTTGGCACCCTGAAGATGGAAAACCAAGGAGATGCCACCTGGGGGGTTGCCTACTATTTTTCCTGTCTTTCTCCCTCTTCTTCCCACAAGTCTACCTTCTTCAACCTCTTTCCCCTCCCACCACCCCCAAGGGAATGGAACAGTCTTGAGAACTGACTGGCTTGGGAGTGTCAGAAGAAGAGGCACTCTTGTGCTCCATTCCAGAAGATGGTTTGACTTGGGCGCCATTTTGAGATCCTGTGCCAGATCTAGTTTCCCAGGGTGCACAACAGGCCTGGACATCACACATCTATCTCTGGGAGAGCCGGTGGGCCTCTCAGCCAACATGAGCTTGTGGTGGCGAGTGGAGGCCCACATTTAATGATGCTGCTCTGAAGAGGGGTCCAAACAAAGACCTTTCTCATCCAACGAGTGCGTGTCTGTGTCCCTGGGTTCTGCAGTCCTCTCCCTAACAGCCTCGTGCAATGATTGTGACTGTGGGTGGAAGGGGGTAGATAAGAGAAAGATGGACCACAGGAAGACCCAGGTCTAAGAAGTCAGCTTGTCCAGATGCATGGGACCTCCTAGGGGAGATGGCTTAGCTTACAGCCCCGTGTCTCTCCTTGTTCTCCAGCTCGGCCCACATCAACGCACCACCCCAATGCCACCGCTTGGTCTGAGGAGTGAGTGTGAGGCCATGAGGCTAAGTGCCCAGTCCTCTAGGATCACCTGACTGGGTAGTACGGGTGACCTGGGGTTCTACCATATCCCAAGAGCCAACTTTCCTACCTGGCTGAGACCCCCTTTCTTTCTCTTTCTCACTTTAGACCAAGCTCATCAACTTTACTCTCAATTTTTCCAGGCAGAGCACACATACCTCATTAGGCTTGACCACAAAGATGGGGGTGGGGTGATTCCATTAAGGATCCAAAGGAAATTTCTTTTGTTCCCATCAGCTCTTAGAGAGAGAGGAGTGAGCATAAAGATCCCTGCGCTCAGTTGACCAACGTGTGAGAAAGAAGGCACATCCCTCACCGAAACTATGCAGAAACTGTTTGCCAAGTATGTGCCCAAGATCCCACCTGTGTGCCCCCCAGGCCTGCTGGCACCCCCAGCTAGCTCTTTGCACCTGGTCATCGTAGGAGCCAAAGTTGCCACGTAGAGAAAGCTGAGGGTACAGAGGCACTTTTCCAGGGATGACGAGAGCACCCACCTTGTGCTGGAGACCCTTCCTCTACTTGCCTAAGGACCCTGTCCCCTTGTCTTGACAATGAGAAGTGAAGAGTTAAGGATGTGAAGGACACCACCATAGGTCTCCTACACTTGACTCTGGGGTAAATGGTGGTCTGGAGAGTATAGGCTGCTTCAGACTGAATGAAGTCCCCCTGGGGCCATGCCTCAGCCTGTGAGGTCCCTAGAATTCTCTGTGGTCTGACTGGCATGAAGATGCTGGCTCATTGTCTCAATCTTCCTGGAGCTGGTAGCCTTGGTGGACCCAAAGTTGTAGTATCTAGAACCTTTGGCAGGCGCCCAGCTGCTCCAGTGAATGCCCCTGGGCTTGGCACATGAAACACTCCCAGCTTCCTGTTGCTATTAACGAGTTGCCTTTTCCCCAGCCTTGGTCATTATTATATTTAGCTTCCCAAGTTTTCCCTCCTTCCTTCCCTTCCCCTACCTCTCCCTTTCTCCCTCCAGGACTTCCAAACACCTCCATTTCTCAGCTTTGAGGAGGAGGAGAACGGTGTTCCCCTCTGTACTTGCTGAATCCTTCTGTGCCATGTGTGACAAGAGGGCTGTGTGTGTATATTTTTCCAGGATGAGCACCAGTTATTTGGGTCTCTAATCCCTCTGTGCGTGGATTCCCCACTCGTACCCCCCACCAAGCAAATGGTTCTGTTGTCTCTGTTCTCTGGTCTTCTAGAATCCGTCATTTGTCCACACCTTGTATTAACTGTATAATGTGGTGGGGGGACAATTGTTACTTGAAGCCTTAATTCTCCATGTTTCTGTTCCTGGGTGGGTTGATGTAAATGGAAACTGTTAGTTAACTAATCTTGGGAATCATAGACTCTTGTGGCTAGAGTAGATGGGTCCGCCCCCTTGTCTCCGCCCTGACCTCTCTGGGCCCCCATCAGAAACGAAAACCTCGCGGCCCACTTTCTGCCATTAAAAACCGTTAGGTTACAGATGTTTGGGCCAAGGAGGCGCTCGGGTTTGCCCCAGTGAGAAGCATATCGTCATCACCACTTCTGTTGGGCTACTTTGTTTTTATTTTTATCTTTAGCTTTATATGATTTTATTTAAAAAGAGAAAGAGAGACCACCATGTAATCCATGAACTGTCTGAGTGCACCTTTGGGGTGCCCTCATCGAGGCTGTAGGACCAATGTCCTCCTTTACATCCCCAAAGGACCCACAGTTGCAGTATCTAGAACCCTTGGCCGTGAACCATTGGTGGACACCCAGATGCTCCAGCAAATCCCTGCGGTCTCGGCACACGAGACACCCCGACTTCTGTTGCCCTTAAAGAGTTGCCTTTTCCCCCAGCCTTGTTCATTAGATTTAGCTTCACAAGCTTTCCTTCCTTCTCTCGCCCCCATCCCCTCTCTCTGTCTCTCTCCTCTCCCTCCCTCCCTTCCTCTCCCCCCCTCTCTGTCTCTTTCTCTCCTCTCCTCTCCACTTGACCAATGGGTGAAACACCACCCAGTTGTGTTTCTGTAATGGGGACTGGGAATAGGGATATTCATCCCTACTCAAGATGGCAGCCAGGTCTGTGACCTGCCACTTCTCCCACCCATGGAACAGAAGTGTTTGGAAGTCCCTTGGATGGGCCTCCATCCAGTGTGGATGCCAAGGAAGCCTGGTTATCAGGCTTGAGGAATCACTGTGTGTCAGAACTTGAAGGGCCAGACCTTTGAGATCACCTCATCTAACCTTGTAGACACTTGGCTATTTTTTTTTTTATACTGCCCCTCTCTGGGCCTTGGTTTCCTCTGTCAAATGAAGGTTTGAATTAGATTTGTCTTGGAAGTCTCTTCAAATGCTCAATCTTAGAACTATAGAACCCTTCTTTCCTCTTACAAATGAAGAAATGGAGGCCCAGAGAGGGCCAGCTCCAAGGCCCCACAGCTAGCGTGTAGCTAGGAGTCCTGAGGTCGGCTGCTGGAACGGGGATCAGCAGAGCTGTCAAAAGTCACTGCAGGGCTCTAGGCAGCCAGGAGTGGGCTCTGCCCCCATGGGGTTTGGAAGGGCATCTCACTGGGAAACCTTGGGGCCCTGTGGCCAGATTTCCCCCCCCTCGGTGAGCCTCAGTTTCCCTGCCTGTAAAATGAGGGGATTTGAACAGATGGTCACTGAGATCCGTGTTAATTCTCAGATTCTATTATTCTTGAGCTGCCCAATTGACCTGTTTGTCTTCTTCTAGTCAATAACTTTTCAGAAAGAAATGTTTTCATGTCATAGAGGTACTTGGCAGAGTATCAGGACCTGTGCCACACTCTGCCAAGACAGACCCTACTTTTGTAGGACTTCTTAAATACTGGCTGATCTCTGAGGGAAGGCTACCTGGAGGTAGACAGAAACATTTGCAAAACATGTACAGATCATAGCTCTATAGTTGGAGCGGACCTTGGACATTCTATACCCCAAGTGGGGAAACTGAGACCCAGAGAAGGTCACAGAGCTAGAATCTGAATCCAGGTCCTTTGGCTCCCAGTACAGAAATATTCTTTCCACTCCATTAGTCACTTCAACCCACTGGGAAAACTCCTGCAGAGGGAGGTCTGAGTGGAGGCACCCATGACAAGATAAAGGTCTCTGAGAGCCTCATAGCATGAGGGAGGGTCAGGACTGAAGGGGAGTGTGTGTGTGTGAGAGAGAGAGAGACAGACAGAGAAGAGTGAGAGAGAAAATCCCCTGTGGTCCCTGGTCATTGCCACTTAGGGTTTGGTGGGCCCCACCCTGCTGGCATTTGGTCCTTGGAAAGAGCCAAGGAAGAGAGGTGAGTGACTCCACAGAAAGTGTTAGCTTGAGGTTCTGGTCTGGGGGATTCTTATCTCACCAGGCAGAAGAAGAAAAGGGAAGGTGGGGATCATTCTAGTAAGCCAAGGAATTAGAGACCCCTCTCCCTGCCACTTGGCCCTGACTAAAGATTCTCCCTAGGACTTTCCCACACCAAGGGGATGTGATCTACCTGGTAAGCTGGTCTCAGTCAGCTTCATGAAAGAGGTCACAGGACTCATAGAGAAGACCCCAGGTTGAGGACGGAATTAGACAGCATCTGCTGTGCTAGTGGAGGGGAAGTGAGGGTCTGAGGGAGGAAGGGATTCCCCAGTCAAGCTGGGATTAGAGGGTGTTCTCAGTAAGGAGATCTCAAAGCACCTGGGCTGGAGTTGCCTCACAGATGTCTTACTGTAATGGTGGCCCAAAGCAGGAGCTTATTGGTGATTGAGATAAGAGATGTCCCTTCCTGCCAGACGAGGATGGTGCAGCCTGCTGTCTGAGGGCTGAGCCTGTGACGAGGGGCCAGACAGGCTGTGCATTCACAGCTTATGCTATAACCAAGTGTTGTCATTGGAGGGACCTTAGAACATGGAACAGAAGTTCGGAACTCACAGGAACCTGCGAACATAGGATGTCAGGACTAGAGGGAAGCTTAGAACTGAGGATGTCAGAGCTGGAGGTGGGTCTTAGACGTGGAAGAACCCTAGAACAGGGCTGCCTAACCTTTCTGTATCAGACCCCTTTGGCAGTCAGCTGAAGCCTGTGGGCCTCTTCTCACAATAATGTTGGTTGCTTACATTGATGATTTTTTAAAACTATATTTATTTTGTTAATATTTCCCAACGACATGTAAAATTTTTTAACAATGATTTTTTAAAAAATGTGAATTCCAAGTTCTCTCCTTCCTTTCCCCCTCCCCCCTCCTTGAGAAGGAAATTTGTTTTCAATTATATATATGAGAGATCATGCAAAACCTGTTTCCATGTTAGCCATGCCTACATTCATAATTGAGGGAAACACTAAATTTCGGTTAGAGATTAGTGAAAGTAAAGATGTAATTTTCTTTTCTTATCCAGGTTGCAGACTCCCCTGAAAATCTATCCATAGACGCCATGGGAGTCCATGGACCTAGACTTAGAACCCTTAACTTAAAACAGGGAATGTCAGGGCTTGGAGGGGCCTCAGAACAGGAGATGTCAGGGCTGGGAGGAGCCTGAGAACAAGGAGTGTCAGGGCTGGGAGGGGCCTGAGAACAGGGGGTATCAGGACTGGGAGGGACCATAGAACAGGGGGTGTCAGGGCTGGGAGGGGCCTGAGAACAAGGAGTGTCAGGGCTGGGAGGGGCCATAGAACAGGGGGTGTCAGGGCTGGGAGGGGTCTTAGAGATTCTCCAGTGCAATCCTTTCATTTTACAGAGAACCTAAAAGATCTAAGACCCTAGGAAATCAAGTGACTTGTCCCAGGTGGCAAAGGCTGTGCCAGCGGGCATCCGAAGCCCAGGCCAGGGCTTTCCCCGCTGCCTCTGGCCAGTGGTGGCCGGCCTCCTGATGGCCTGCTCCCTTGCCTGACTTGCCTCTCCTCCGTTTCTGTCTCCATTTCTCTTCCTGCTGTGGCCTCCCCTCAGGGGGCGGATCGGAGCCTGCAGCCGAGGATGCGGGAGCAGCGGGCGGCTGAACCCCAGGAGCAGCCTCCACCTTTGCCGGTACCACTGCACTAGCTCAGCCCTCCGCCCCCCGTGGAGCCCCACGGCCTCTGGCTACTGCCCCCCTGTCGGGGTGCCCCAGCTGGCTGCCGTATGCCGCTTGCACTCAGCTGCATCCACCCTTTTCCCAAGCCTCTCTTGGCCAGAGCGGGATGCCAAGTAGGGAGAGACTGCCGGTGCCCCTCGTCCAGAAGGCCAAGCTCCTTTCACAGGACTCACTCAGGATGAGGCCCCCTGAGGACTTTGGGGGGCCAGGGAGAAAGAACTCAGACTCCAGGGGCAGCTGCCTCCCACTAGGCACTGTGTGTAAGGGGGCAGGAACAGTCAGGAAAATGTGGCCCTATCTCATGCTGCCCTAGATGTGATGGCTATTAGACATCAACGTGTTTGCTTCTTTGAGCCCCTGCCCCTTAAGGGGAGCCAAATGTTAGTCTGGACCTTTCGGCAAAAATGCCCAAATCCCCAGTATTGGGTATCCATCTGCTCTAGGAGGCCACCAACAGAGGGTGGGGTGATGCCTGGGATACCTGCCCCACTGTTCGAATGGGACCAAACCTGCCTGGAATAATCAGCCCCCAGATAGGCACAATGTTTCCCCACCAGAAGTTTGCAAGTCATCCTGATTCAAATCAGAGCCCCGAGTAATTTCTCCTGTGTCTCAAGGGTCCCCTTTCTCTGAGGTTATCAGTAGCATTGGGGGGTGAGATGGGGCAGAAGATGGGGAAGAGATGTGAGATGGAAGGTTTGTGAATCACCTCTTGGGGAATGATGCCAAAGAGCTGTTTGTAGTAGCTGTGGTTCACCCCGGGGTATGAGTCCTTCCTCTGAAACAGACCTGACCCAGTTCTGACTTGGAAGAAGTGCCTCACTTGGAGATGATGGAGGAGCCAAGGAGAAAGGTGGCCATCAGGAAGCTGTACCCTCCCTCCTCTATGCTTCTGGGTTCCTAGCTCTGCTTTCCCTAACGGTGTTTGTCCTTAGATGCCGTGGTGCTCAGAAGTGACAGCTTGAGAAGTTCCCCAATTCCCTCTACCAACAGAAGTCACAGAATTCACAGCTCCCGCCACCGTGGGTGCACCTGGGTGGGGGCTATGCCCTCTCCCCTCACCACACATATCAAACCATAGCACTTTAAATCTCCCTTCCCTTGCGCTAGGTTTTTGGCTTCAGGTAATCTAAGAGGTTTCAGGTTGCATGGGGGTGGAGAGGTGGGGAGGGGGCTGATCCTGAGCAGGGATTGCACTGAGGGCCCACCAGCCTGAAGGATGACTGTACAAAATATCCAGGAGGCCCTGCTTGCCAATGGCTGTTCCCTCACCCCCAGCCCCCAGACCATGGCTGCCCCATCTTCCCTCTCCACCAGGGCGTGCACGCATGTTGCCTTAACCCCCCACCATCCCTGCTGCCTACTTCCCACTCCATAAGCCTGGCTGTTCATTTGGCCCACTGTCCTGTCTTGTGTCTGTATGGAGCCAAACCCCAGCAGTCCTTGTAACTATGAGAAGCCAACATCTCAGGCCCAGGCACTAATCTGGGCCTGGGGGTGGGAAGGCTAGAGGTCCTCCCAGAGCCAGACTCAGCCAGGCTGGGGCTCTCCAATCTTCACAGAGAGCACCACCACACCTTCCCCCACCCCTACCCCCCACGCTGCTATGTTTCCGCTAAAGAAACAACCCTGACTTTCTTCCTTTCTCATGCTAATTTCAATGTTGTACAAACCATACCCTATAGATGCCTAGAGAAATAAATGTATTTATCTGCTCCCCAGGATCATAGGCACAGGAGGGAGGAAAATTTGCCACAGTCCTCCCTTGGTTAAGATATTCTCTCTCGAACCGTTGGTTCTGGGGGGCATCCTGGACCAAGTTTCATGAAGAGGGGATGTGGGTCCCAGGTGTTCCCAGAGGGATTGGAGGGAGGGTCAACTTTGGGAGCTTTCGACTGCCTGGATTCCCTTTGCCAAGCCTGGGGGTAAGAGGTTCTAGGTTTGGTTGTTCCCAGAATGCCGAGCAAGGGACCAACCTCTGGAGCTCCAGAAAGCCGGGGCACATTGGGTTTGCATGAGTTTATTTAACTGCCTTGAGGAAGAATGAACAACAAATCTATTTATTTTCAATTGTACTGAAGCACAGAATGACATTTTCAGACCCTGTAACCCCCAACTATGGAATATAAAGTATATATTATGGTCGCCTAACTGTATTTCTTCGAGTTTTTGAAAAACAAAACAAAATTACGATAGATTGTTCTACAAGGGTATTTTTTCCATTTAAGTCCCTGAATAAATTTTTGGTGTTTTATCTCCATGGCTCCTGTTTTTATACTTGGCCTAAACCCCCTAGTCACCGACTAGCCTTGAAGGAGAGAAATCACAGGACCTAAATTTAGGCAGAATTTGTCAGAGCTTATCATCCTGAGTTCTCGGAGGTGGTAACAGCAATGCCAAGTGGATACTGAAAGGCCTGAAATACTATGCTTCTTTGGAAGAAGGAAGGAATGGAGGGAGGGAGGGAAAAAGGAAGGAAGCATTTATTAAGTACCTATGTTCCAGGCACTGTGCTAAGTGTTTTACCAATATGTCATTTAATCTTCACAGCAATCCCAGAAGGTAAGTGAGATTATATTCCCTTTTTATGGTTGAAGAAAAAGCCTGAGGCAGACAGCAGTTAAGTGGCTTGCCCAGAGTCACATAGCTGGTAAATATCTGAGGCTGGATTTGAAGTCAGGTCTTCGTGACCTGAGTTTTAATATGGGATCAGACTCTGAGGGAGGTAGGGATTGATACCCCCTTGTTAAGTGGACCGGGTAAGTTTCCCTTCTGGGCTGGTATTTTGGAGGTAGTGAGATCCAAGTATTTTCATGGCTCCCTTGTTCTCCATTCATGAACAAATAGGTTAAGCCGGGCCCATGGCTAACACTCTCCCCACCTCCTAGGCCCCAGTTCACATCTGTGATCCACTGCAAACTTAATAATTCGAGTTTTCTCTTTCATCAGTTGGGGATAATAGTTGTTAATAGTAACTCCTTAAAAACATAATGAATGGTATACGACATGAGAAGGGGGAGGTTTGGGTGCAATTAACAGGTAAGGGACATGCACTGGGGTGATTTTCTGCAAGAGATATCGTGTCTCTTGAGACCACTCCGGTAGTTGAGAAGGTTTGGCAGGAACCCCGAAACATCGGGCAGCTGGGCTCTGGCAATACCATGAATTGGGTGCAACCATCTAACGTGACGTACCATGTTTCCCCAATAATAAGACACTGTCTTATTAATTTTTTGGACAGAAAAACACCAGAGGGCTTATTTTCAGGGGAGGGCTTATTTTAATGAACATTGACAGCAATTTAAAAAACAGGTAAATGTGAACAAAAAAATGTACCTTTATTCAATAAGCAAATCACTGGGGAAGAACAGGATGACGCGCTCACTGCTGCAGCTCTGATTGGATGCAGCTCGGAGCGCGGCGTGCATTTCACCGGGGGAGGAGGGACGGTGCATACAGAGGGTACCGTAATGTAGCGTGTAGCTCAGGGGATCACCTTCACTACAGTAGCAATCTCAATAGGGCTTATTTTCGGGGGAGGGCTTATTTTAGAGGAATCTTACACAGTAAGGGGAGGGCTTATTTTCGGAATAGGTCTTATTATCGGGGAAACACGGTAGCTACTGCCCTAAATCCAAGAAATAAACCAGTGGCATCAGGTTTCAGGTTGACTTTGCTCAGAATCCTTAGGAAATTCAGCTTGATATGGAGGACAGCAGAGCAAGGGATACTCCTGTCTCAAGATGTTATTCAGTCATTTCAGTGTTATCCAACTCTTCAAGACCCCATTTGGGGTTTTCTTGTCAAAGATACTTAAGTGGTTTGCCATTTCCTTCTCTAGTTCATTTTGCCGGTGAGGAAATGGAGGCAAACAGAGTTAAGTGACTTGCCCAGGGTCACGCAGCTAGGAAGAGTGAGGTCAGATCTGAACTCAGGTCTGTCCACTGCACTACCCAGCTGCCCAAGCCAACATGCCTTGGAACAGTCAGAAATACCACCACCCCACCTCCTGGAAATGCTTTGGTGAGGATGAGTAGGCCAGTAATGTGGACCAACCACGAAGTGATTGGAGAGGAAATGAACTGAAGACATAGATGCTTTAATTATATGCCAGAGATACAAAATAACCAAGCACAAAGCAGATCTGGTCAATTTCACAAGGACCTGAGGATGGTTTTTGTCAATGACAACCTCCCACCTCCTCCAATGGCAACATGTTGAAGTCCATGTAGGGCAATCCTAAGAAATAGCTTCATTCCAAAATCCAGATTAGAGAAAATGTGGAAATTGAGCAGTGACTTAAATCTGAAAGGGGGAAGGCTGGAGGACTGGAAAGTATTCTAATCTATACTTAAAGCTCCAGAAGCGTCACTTTATGATGAGACAAATGGCAGCAGTAATGCCAGCATCTCCAATAATTTTGAAAAAGAAATGGGCCTATGTAGAAAGGAATTTTTAAAAATCCTCTTTGATTTTGGTGGGACAAATCCAACTACTAGACCAAATATTCCCACATGGAGCAATTTTTTATGATTTTAAAAGAATTATCTGCTCTGAGAGACACTGTGGATAGGAACTAACTTTGAAGCCAGGACAGCCTATGTTCAAGTCTGCCTTCTACATATACTGGCTGTTTGGCCCTGGGCAAGTCTCTCCAGGTAACTCTACAACTTTTAAATTGCAGAGAAAGTCTCAACCTACAAGGGCAGACAGAGTTTCATCACTAGACAATTCTCTATACCAGTGAAATCACAGGTCCATCCCCTTAACCCTGATATAACCATCATGAATGAATGTATTCTTCAACAATATTAGAGATTATAAAAATGTTCCAGAACTTGCACACAACAGTGTATGTTGTAGCTGTTACACCATGGTAGGGGTCCTAAGAGGTAAGGCAGAGCTATCTAGGAATCCTCCTAAAGGCACACATCAAACACTACCGTGGCAAGAGAGGCTTGAGAAAACTATGGAAGATCCATGTCTAATTTGTATGGGCAGTAGAAACTTGAGCACCATATCACCTGATTAAAGACAATGAAGAAGAAATATATTATGGAATCCAGAAAATAAATTAAATCAGACATTTGATATTCTTAATTAACAACTAAAAGCCAAAGTGAAATGGTTAAGGGGATACAAGGATTTGGCAGTTATCGAACAAGCCACCTGAAAGCATGGCAACCTTTATACTTCACCTTTGACTCTGTTTTGCACTCACAACTTTGTTATAGATTGTGAATTATATTAGAAGATATGCAGAAATTGATTGTGTTGGTGCAATGGCTTTCAGCTTTGTGTAGTCAAGATTATCTATTTTATCTTTTGTAATTGCTTTTATTTCTTGTTTGGCTAAGGACACATCTACATAGCTGTGAAAAAGTATATGATCTCCCTCTTGGCTAATTTTTTTAATGATAAGATCTTTATTATTAAGGCTTAGATATCCACATGGAAAACTTCTCTCTTTTTAAAATATATAAGTAGCATAATACTGCCAAAAACAATTGATATAAAATACAACATCTTCTAGGAAAATGAAAAACCCTGCTACAGTTCTGCCTTACTTTATTTTTATTTTTTTTTTAAGAAATCGGGATTAAGTGACTTGCTCAAGGTTATTTCTGGGTGTGGTGCTAAGCATCTGAGCCCAGATTTGATCCCCAGGTCATCCTGATACTGGAGCCGGTGCTCTTACTCGCTGAGCCACCTGGCTGCCCCTCTACCTTACTTTAAATCCATCACCACTGTTGAAAAGAACTGTTTGATTTTTAAAAAATTATATTTATTTATTTGTTTACTTTTAGTTTACAACATTCAGTTACACAAGCTTTTGAGTTCCAAATTTTCTCCTCTTCCCTCTCCTCCCTCCTCCCTGCCCCCATGGCAGCATGCAATCTGATATAGGTTCTACAAATACCTTCACATTAAACATTAGTCAAGTTGCAAAGAAAGATTATAACCAATGGAATGAACAATGAGAAATAATAAGTTTGATTTTAAAATAAGAAAAGGTACTTTACTAAAGAGTCATGTTAATTGCTTGATGTACAAGAATGGCACAAGTTATATGTCTCCACCGGAGAAAGAAAAAACACTACTTTAAACACCATCTCCATCTCATGGAACTTTTCTCCAGTGATATCAAAATGTCTTTTGGGCTCAACAAGTGTGAAAGTCTTAATTCATGGCAAGGAAAGACAGATGATGAAAGCTATGAGCTTGGATTTAACAGTTGAATTGAACCAGTGGGAGAAGGTGATATTTACAAATACTTTGATTTCTTCCAGGAAAGATACAGTAAAGCATCAGTGAAGGATCCATGTATTCAAAGACAGTTACTGGCATCCTAAAATCACATCTTAATGGAAAGAATATGTTTAAAGCAATTAACACCTATGCAAAACCCACCTCAAAGCACATTTTCAGAACAGTGAAATGCTCCATGACACATCTGAAAAGGATCTAAATAAAAACCCCATACGATGTTAACAAAGTAAAGGACTCTTCACCTAAAGCAACTATAAAAAGACCAATACTTCCTCAGCATGAGGAAGGAAGAGGATGGATAGACATTTGCAAAGAATGTGAAAATGGGCTAAAAATGTATGGACATAATTTTAGAACAAACTGACACCAGATCACGTGTGGCAACGGGGCAAGTCCTTGGAAATACTTTTCTTGCCCCTTCGTGGGGCCCTCACAAGGCTCCCCTATGGAAAGGGATAGCTTTCTTTTTTTGCTTTTTGGAGGGCAATTGGGGTTAAGTGACTTGCCCAAGGTCATATGGCTAGTTTTTGTGAAGGGATAGCTTTCTTCTAGGCACCTTAGAAAGTCTTGAGATTGACTTTCTTCAGTGTGTCTGGGATATTGCTAAGATGTTGATAAAAAGTCCAGATCCTTTTACTCTCAGAAACTACAAGGTTGTCCTCTGGTTGGGGGTGGGGAGGAGATAAAGGTTTAGTTCTGCCCCTTACCCCCTAAAGCAATTCCCTCTCTGGACTTGGTTGGAACTTCTCTCCCCTCTAAATTGCCAAATATTTGAATGCTGATTTCCAAACTGGCTTGTGATTTTATGGAAGGGCACAACAGGGTTTAATGCCTTTAATTGAGTAATTAATTAATTCAGTTAAGATGTTCTCACCTGATAGAGGTAACAGGGCTAGATCTTTTTTTAAAGTTTTCTTTATGTGGCATGGCGAGAATAAATAGAGCCTGGGCCTCAGGGAAACATCAGTGCAGCACCAGGTAAATAGCCAAGGCCTACAGACCCTGGCACAAGAAGCCTGAGACAGTGTCCTTTCCACTCCAAGAGCAGAGTTCAGATTTAAAAGAAAGAGAATAGGCCAAAAAAGACGAGCAAAAAAACAACAAGAAAGAATCTGGCCATAGAATGGTTACTGGCAAGATCAAGACACAAACCTAGAAGACGACAACAATGTCAAACACCTATGGGCAAAACCCCAGACAAAAATGGGAAGTGGTTTCAAGTCCAGAAAGAACTCATGGAAGAGCTCAAAAAGGAGTTTAGAAGTCATATAAGAGGGGCGGCCAGGTAGCACAGCGAGTTAGAGCACCAGCTCCAGTGTTGAGAAGACCTGGAGATCGAATCCCGGGCTCAGACACTCAGCACCACACCCAGAAATAATAACTGGCCGTGTAACCTTGAGCAAGTTACTTAACCCCAATTGCTTAAAAAAAAAAAGTCATATAAGAGTGGTAGAAGAAACATTGGGAAAAGAAATGAGAGTGATGTAAGAGAACTATGAAAAAAGAGTCAACAGCTTGGAAAAAAGAAGGCAACTGCTTCAGAAGTGTAATTGGCAAAATGGAAAAGGAGATATAAAAATGACTGAAGAAGGCAACTTAAAAAGTACAACTGCCAAATGGAAAATGAAGTACAAAAGCTAACTGAGGAAAACCATTCCTTGAAAGCTAGAATTGGCCAAGTGGAAGTTAACTCTATGAGACATCAAGAATCAAATAAATTCAAAAGAATGAAAAAATAGGAAAAAAAATTTAAAATACTTCATTGGAAAGAACTGATCTGGGAAATAGATCCAGGAGAGACAAGATCAGAATCATTGGACTACCTGAAAGCCATGATCAAAAGAAACACCTAGACAGCATCTTTCAAGAAATTATGAATTTTAGTGAGGCAGGGCCGTGGA
>NW_027186331.1:2763016-2785651 GCF_028583685.1 Petaurus breviceps papuanus
ACAATTGTTTCTGGTCTTCCCAGATCTATTTTTTTTAAAGAGTCCATTCTTTGCCTCATTTTTATTAAGACTTAATCACTGTATATAGGTGCTTCCTTAAACTGAGACCTGCTAAAGACTTTAGCTTGAAAAGGCCAAGGTTCCCACTGCATCCTGGCCCCTCTCCAGTCGTCCTGATCTGTATCTGGACACTGGCTACAGAGGAGAAAGCGAAACTGGTGACTTTGCACAGCCCTGCCTCACTTTGTGACCCCATGGACCATCACATGGCTGGGCCCTTCTCTCCTCTACTATTTCCTGAAATCTGTCCAGGTTCATGTTTGTTGTTTCCATGATACTATCTATCCATCTCATCCTCAATGCTTAATTGCTTTCTATTTTGAAAGGTGAAAAACCTGGCTCCCAACACTGACAAATTACTGTCTTATCTAATCTTGCCTCTCATCTCACAGTTGTGAAGTTGATTTTTTTTTATTTTGGAATCTAGAGAGGGGAATTTTATATCTATCTTTATCACATTTCATCTTCATTAGCCTCATCCCAATATTCTAGGTAGCTGATCAGGGAGTGCAGCCCCAGGCAGGCAGTGCCATGATGGGCCCTTGATTGAAGTAAAGGACTTGAATATGAGCTCCCCTTCTCCTTCCCCCCTTCCCTCCTCTCTTCACCTGTTAAGACACATCTTGGGGTTTTCCCAGATCCTGGTTCTGCCCTTTGATTGGATATCGCACTTTGGGCCCTCCAGCATCTCTTTCCATAAAGTTCCAGTGTATCTCATGAGGCTTCATTGACCACTGTCCTCTCAGTCATCCAAAGTCTTGCACATTGGGACCTCCCAAGAAATTCCTGTCTGGACTGAGTTCTAGGAAACAAGTCTGTCTCTGCAGGTCTGTCTGTCTGCTTTCTCTTATAAGACTAGCAAAACTTCAGAGCTCACACTTCCCTTTGGTCTCTGCTTCCAGGAATCATGGAGCCGCCCAGTAGTGGGAAGCAACTCCCTCCAGGTGCCTGACAACATCTCCTCCTTCTTGTTCCTTTATTTGAGTTATGCCTTGCCTTTCACTCATTCATTTGTTCATTCATTCATTCATTCATTTATGTATTCATTCTTTCATTCATTCATCTAGTCATATTTTTATTTAGGTAGGCAGGTCAGTGCTAGATTTGGAGCAAGGAAGCCTACATTCACATCCTGCCTCTGACACTTCCTAGCTGTGTGACTCTGAGTGATTCACTTAACCTCTTCCTTTTCCTTATCTCAGCATCATATTATCTCCTGTATCTCAGTTTCCTTATCTGTAAAATGGGGACAAGAATGGCACCTCCCTTGAAGGGTTGTGGGAGTGGGAGGATCAAATGAGATATAAAATGTTCTATAAACCTTAAAGAATTGTATAAATTCTATCTATTAATGTTTCTGTTATTAGTATTACTATCCCTATCATGTTTTACATGTTATATTGGTATGGAAGATGTTGAGTTGACCTACAGGGACCACAAAAGGGACATGCACCTGTGGGATGCCCTGGAAAAGTCTGTGACTCCAGGGACACGTGTGACTCAATATTTGGTCACATCAGAGGTGACAAAAATGCTTGGCTGCTTCCAGCCACATGGTGACCCAGTAATTAAAGAACTTTACATTGAAAGCTCGGGGTGCTCCCTTGGGCCTCCCCCACCTCACGATCCCAGAATATAGGGAGCCATACATTCTGTCTGGCTCCTTCTTCCTTCAGTACTCCAGTTGGTACCATGTAATGCCCAAACTTCCAGGTTTTGGAGAATCTGGGAGAGGCTGATCCTTCTCCACTCTAGCATCATGGAAACCCCACCCTCAGGGCAGCTAATGCAGATGGATTCAACCAGATACATTTTCACTAGAGTCAGTCCCTATCTGCCTTTTCCATTTTTATGTTTACTTTTTAGGTAAATAGTCTTGGGCAAATGGGTAGTGATCTCGAGATGAATGTGTCCAGGCTTGGAGGTGACTTTGTGAGTGTGAGAGTCCTAGGTTAATTTAGTACAGGGGGGAATTTCTTCATTAGAAAAAATGACCATCAAAAAGAAGATTACCCTTAACCTGGCCTATTTTCCTAGAAGATATGTATTGGGAGTTAGGTGGACAGTGCAGAGATGAGGTGAAACATAAAGTAAAGAATTAGCAATCTCACAAACTGCTTTATGTTCTGATAATGGTTAAGTATCTGCCTTCCAGCAGATTATAACAACAGTTCTAAGTTAAATGACTGAATCCTGTTTTAAATTTGTTTTTGTCAAATGCAAACATATGAATGTTTTGTAATTAGCATTCCTTTTGTGTGTAACAATAAAATAACTATCCTATTATATTCATATTATACATTTAGGCCGCTTTTTATTCTCAACTTTAGCAAAAACACAGACATGAACCTAAATATAAGGTTTAAAAAATTTGTCTTCAGGGTACCAGAGTTGTAGTTTAAGTAGTCAATGAATGTTTAAAAAAAAAAAAGGGAGACTAATCCACTCACCCTTCATAGATGTCTCAAGACTGAATTCAATCCAAGTAGTATGCCTGGGTCCAAAATAGATATGACTCTAATTAGAAAAGGGATTTGATTCAGTGTCCCAACTCTTTTGGATGCAGTAATAGTACCTTAGTGTTTGAGTGAAAAGAACCTGATATTTGACATTTGAAAACATGGAATTTAATACAGGATCTGGTATTTACTGGATGTGTGACATTGGGCAAATGACTTCCCTTCTCTGAAGCTCAGTTTCCTCTTCTATAAAATGAAGGTTTGGACTCAATGAATTCTAAGATCCCCTTCCATTGTAATTTCTTTTAAAATTGTATTTTTTTAATGATTTTTTTGTTTTTTAAATATTTATTTCTAAATGTATTCTTCTCCTCTCCCTTAGTCATTGAGCCAGCCCTTGTAAAAAAAATTTTGAAAGGTGGGGGGGGGAAGCAATGCAGCAAAACTGGCCAGCTTATTAATAACATCTGACAGCATATTCAATATTCTACCCTCATAGTCCCCAGTCCCACAGTGAAGGGGAGGAGGTTCAGTAAGCATCAAAGTCTATGAAAATAGTGAGCTCTGTGGCTTCAATATATCCCTGGGAACCTGGGAGGTACTGGATAGAGGACTGGAAGGCCTGAGTGCAAATCCAGCATCAGACACTGAGTAGCTGTGTGATCCTGAGCAAGTCAACCTCTGTTTGCCTCAGTTTCCTCAGCTGTAAAATTAGGATCATAATAGCATCATGGAATCGTTGCCCTATCTCACAGGTTTTTTGGTGAGGATCAAATGAGATGGTATCAAGAAAGAGTTTAGTGCATTTCTTGGCACATAGTAGGCACTTAAGCAAGACTTTTTCCTTCTCTCCCTCTTCCTTCCTGCTGAGAGGGAGGACAAGGATCTTTCTCCAGACTATGCAGTTTCCTCTGGATGAATGCTCCACTCTTGCCAAAATGAAACTGGCAGATCCAGGAGCCGTCAGAGCTGAAGGGGACTTGGGAGACCTCTAATGAGGCAGACACGAAGGTGAATGGCCAGTTAATGCCTATTTCAATGCTCTCAGTCACAGGCAGCTTCCCATGACCCCAAGCAGACATTCCACTTGGGGACTACTCTCCTTTAGCAGAAAATCTTTCTCATATCAAATATTCTCCTTCCCGAGCACTTCTGCCCATTCCTCCTGGTTTTACTGTCTAGGGCCAAGGAGAACAGTGTTTGCCCTCTTTCTGACAGTCCTTTAAACACCCCACCCCCACCCCAAGCCTTCTCTCCTCCAGGGTAAAAATCCCTGCTTCCTTCCCATGTGGACAAGGAAGATCATCAAAGCTTCAGCTCCCCCTTGGAGCTGATCCAGATTCTTTCCTAATATGCCGATTTTAAAATGTATAGCTTTTGTTTTCCTACCACATTCAATTCTTAATTTCCCATCCCCCACCCAGAGGACCCTACCTTATGTAAGCTATATGTGTTTTTGCTGGCTAAATATAAAGACAGCTTGGCAGGCATATGTGGCATGAGTAGATATTTGATCCGGAATCTGGCCCACTCCTCTGCAAGAAAGACTGATTTCTGTCCTGAAGGGGAACAATAGGAAAGCTTACTCCTCCCCTCCCCTACCTCCAATAGCAGTTTTGGGTTAGAATTATTTCTATCTACCACACCCTGAATATTGATAGTCTAGGGCTACTATTTGTTATTCGGTCATTTTTTTCAGTCATATTCAATTCTTTGTAACCCCATTTGGGATTTCTTGGCAAAGATAATTTTACAAACGAGGAAACCAAGGCAGATAGGTTGAGTGACTTGCCCAGGGTCACCCAGCTAGTAAGTGTCTGAGGCCAGATTTGAACTCAGGAAGATGAGTCCTCCTGACTCCAGGCCTGGCTCTCTATATCCACTGTGCCCCCTAGTGGTAGACCTTCCAAAGTGCACACCTGGATTGTAAGGATGCTTTGCTTAAGTTTGAACATCTGCCTTGGTGCAAAGGAGGAAGAAGAGCCTGAAAAAGACCAGGAAGATCCAAAACGAGATGAAGAAGTTGACAAAGATATAGAGGAAGATGAAGAAACAAAGACAAAGATCTCCCAGCAGCAAAGGTGAATTGGAAATAACTCACCACTGGAATCCTGTGTGTCCAGGGTAGAGAGACAATGTGAATCACAACTGTGCTCTTTGGGGAGGCTTGGGATTTTGTTTTTGTTTTTTTCACACATTGCCCCTCACTGTAAAAATTGTCAGGATTATGAGTCACAGGAAGAAGCAGGTTTTGTTTGTCTTTGTTTGGGTTTTTATTTTAGTCGAATTAAAAAAAAACACTTCTCATAAATATAAATGTGTACTATTTAACTATTTGATATAAAAGTCTGTCATATGTACAAAAACTTTAAGAAATTCCATCCCCCTAAAATTCCATGCCTCCCTTCTTTGAACCCTCTGCCACATGCAAGACTCAGTTTCATGGAGTTGTCCCTCAGACAAACTGCCCCAGACATGGGTAACAGTGGGGTTACATTTATAATAAAGAATTAAAAAGAAAGGAAAAAAACAGTTTTTGGGGGGAAAAGCCTAATCAATTCAGCAACAAAGCCTAGCACTCAGAGTTCCACACCCAGAGTTCCCAACCTTTGCAAACAAGGGAGGGAAGAAAGTTCTCAAATCACTTCTTCAGGGCTCACAGACCAGGCTTTGCACGTTCCTTGTGTCCAGGCACCCGGGAGTGAGCTATGCTAAATGCTCACTGGTTTCTTCTGGGAAACTTTCTGTTGACACGATACTGTTAAAAACAAAACAAAACAAACATGCAAAACCCCCTCTGGTTTGGGGAGAACTCTTTGGCATCCATAAGGCTCATGGGGGACAGGATGCCCTTTGTGGCTTCTTTTCCAGAGCCTCCATATCTGGACTTTTCCATGCCTCTATTGTCCTTGGAGTATCTCTGTTTGGAGAAGGTTTTTTTTCTTTCCTTTTTTTTTATTTAGAAGGCAATTGGGGTTAAGCGACTTGCCCAAGGTCACACGGCTAGTTTTTGTGTTAAGTGTCTGAACTCAGGTCCTCCTGACTCCAGGGCCGCCACCCCTGGAGTATCTCTGTTTATGGTCTCAGAGATGGATAACGTGCCTGAACAACCACCTGCCCCTCCCTGTAAGACCCATTGCTCTTCCCTATTGTTACTGAGCAGACCTGGTACCTGAAGTGGAAAAAGACCCAACCGTGCCACCCACTCGTCTGAGAAGAGTCCTAAGAGCTCAGCATGAGCAGGATGTGTCCCAATGGCAACATCTGTGGAGACCTCCCTGAATCACTTGCCTTCTGGCGCCTTTACCATGAACTTCTCTTCCCTTGCTCTATCCCAGTCCAGGCTTTCTCATTAGGTAGAATAAAGTCCTATAATGAAGGCCTACCTCTTTAGAAATTATTGCTCACATGTAATTGTATTTATTAATCACAAAAGAGTAGATTTAAAACATTAATTTTATAAAAAGTAACAAATTCACTTTCTATTTTAGTTTTTATTTACTCTGATAAACATTATAAACATTAATTTTATAAAGTTAACCTGTTGATTTTGTTAATAATTAACATACAAACCAATCTTAAACGTAAAACAACGTAGCCCGCACATATGTATATTTGTAACATTAAACAGTATGGATGTATGGGATGCACTATTGCCCATTCCATCGTAAGCTCCTTGAGGGCAGGGACTCTTTTGGCCTCCTTTTGTATCCCTAGCACTTAGCACAGTGCTTGGCACTTAGCAGGCACTTAAATATTTGCTGACTGAGCAATTTTGGATGACTTACCTCTTTTTCCTTTGTTCATCTGACCCTCCCTCTCAGGTTTTTGGGGGGGTTTTTTGCCCTTTGTTCTGGAAGAGGACCGTGACATGAGGGAGGAGACGCTGTGACTTTCAAAGGAATTGGATTTAAGGGAGGCAGGGCTGTGCAGAGTCACCAACCTCACTTTCTCCTCTGGAGCCATCTGGGTCCAGTGGTGAGATAGAGATCAGGAGGACTGGGCGTGGCTCTTCCCTTTGAGAAAAAAAAAAAACCAACCCACAACAATCCCTCAATGCACATGCGCATAATTCAGCAAAACAAACTCCCACCTTGGCCCCAGCTGAAGACGTCTGTCTCTCTGCATTTTAGGTTCATGATCTTTCTGTCAGGAGATGAGTGTCCTGTTTCATCTTCTTTCCTTTGGACTCATGGTTTCCCATTGCATTCATCAGTCTGGTGTCTTTCCAAGTTCTCTTGTTCTGTGGTTGTCATTGTGTAGATGGTTCTCAGGGCTGCTGCTTTTTGGGTCAGCCTGGCCCTTTTGTCAAAGCCTCCAAGTCCCAAAGCAGCTGCAATGGGCCCTAATTAGCAGGTTTTTTTCTTTTTTAAAGAACTAAATTATTTATTTTTAGTTTTCAACAATCACTTCCATAAGTTTTAAATTTTCTCCCCCTTCCTTCCCCAACACAGCTTGCTATCTGATATGGGCTCTACACACACATTCCTATTAAACACATTTTCACATTAGTCATGTTGCATAGAAAAATTATAATGAATAGGAAAAATCATGAGAAAAAAAATAAACAATAAAACAAAACAAAAAAGAAAACAGTCTGCTTCGTTCTGCATTCCAACTCCATAGGTCTTTCTCTAGATGTGGCTGGCATTTTCCATCATGTGTCCTTTGGAATTGTTTTAGGTCCTTGCATTGCTGAGAAGGGCTAAGTTTCTAAAAGTCAGTCCTCACACACTGTGGCTGTCACCATGTACCATGTCCTCCTGGTTCTGCTCCCCTCCCTCAGCATCAGTTCACCTAAGTCCTTCCAGGTGTCTCTGAAGTCTGCCTGCTCCTCATTTCTTATAGCACAATAATATTCCATTACATTCACATACCACAACTCGTTTAACCATTCCCCAGCTGATGGGCATCCCCTTGATTTCCAGTTCTTGGCCTCCACAAAAAGAGTGTGATAAATACTTTTGTACCTGTGGGTCCTTTGCCCATTTTTATGGTCTCTTTGGGATACAGCCCCAGAAGTGGCATTGCAGGGTCAAAGGGTATGCACATTTTTATGCCCTTTGGACACAGTTCTAAATTGCTCTCCAGGATGGTTGGATCAGCTCACAGCTCTAACAGTCAGAAGAGCTGATGGCCAATGCCCCAGGCAATAATACGCCATATAGATGTGCTTTGCAAATGGTAACTCATTTGATTTTCACAACAACCCTGGAAGGTAGGGGTTATTATGATCTACAATTTACAAATGACGGGACTGAGGCAGACAAGTTAAGTGACTGTGGTCACAGCTAATGGCTGAGGCAGGATTTGGACTCAGGCCTTTCTGATTCCTACTCGAGGCTGATAACCACAAGGCCACCTACATGCCTACCTTGAAGGGCTTCACACTGCCAAGCTTAAGAATTTACTAGAGGCAGCTAGGTGGCACAGTGAATAGAGCACTGGCCATGGAGTCAGGAGGGCCTGAGTTCAAATCCAGCCTCAGACACTTAACGCTTACTAGCCATGTGACCTTGGGCAAGTCACTTAACCCTAATTGCCCTCCAAAAACCAAAAAACAAAAGAATTTACTATACTCAGGCTGCCTTCTTCTTGGGAGCATATTATCTGAGCCACCCTCCCTTCCTCCCCCTAGAAACCAGTAGGTGTCACCATCTGGCAAAGTCTGGAGGTTTTAGGATGGAAAGGGAAAGAGAAAGTGTTCTCCTCTCCTGCTTCCAGATCACCTCTCTGGCCTCCAACTGGACAGCCCAAGAGATGCAACCTTCCCTTGGTCCACACTTCTGTCCACTGTCCACCCTCAGACCGGAAGCCTCAGTCACTTGAATTTGGCTCACCAATGACTGTTCATTCATGGTCCTAAGTCACTTATCTCATCAGCCTCTGCTATTTGGATCAGACTCTTAGAACTGAGATGACAAAGTCTTAAAATCCTTTTCAATCACATCTGACCCTTCATGACCCTATTTGGTGTTTTATTGGCCAAGATATTGGAACAGTTTGCCATGTTCTTCTGCAGCTCATTTTACAGATGAGGAACCTGAGGTAAAGAGAATTAAGTGACTTGCCCAGGGTCACACAGCTAGGATGCATCTAAAGTCAGATTTGAACTCAGGAAGAAGAGTTCTTGACTCCTGGCACAGTGCTCTGTGCACTATGTCGCCACCTAGGGGCCCCATCTTAGAATTCTAGAAACAAAATATTTTAGAGTTAAATTATTGGAGCATCTTGGAGACAAAGTATCAGAACATCTTAGAGACAAGGTTTCAGATTCTTAGTGACCAAAGCTCTTAGATTGATACAAAGTAGGTAGAAATAGTATTTTTAAAGAAACAATGTTTTAGACTCTTAGAAATACTAAATCAGGGTCCTGCAAACCCTAAACTTCTGTGAACTTCAGTGTCTTAATCTGCAAAATGGGGGTAATAATCCTTAAAATAATCTCAGATAAGTCTTCATAGGACTTAAAGCTAGAAAAGACCTTAGCACAGAATCCAACTGTCTCAGTTTAAATAGTAGGAAACAGAGGTCCAGACCTGAGGTTATATGGTTAGGTAGAGACAGAATTTTAAGTCCCCTAGACTGGGGATTCTTGGAATGAAAAGGACCTGGGTTGAAGTCCTGCCTTTGACACATCCTGATTGTATGACCATGGCCAAGTCACTTATCCTCTTCTATTCATTGGTCTCCATCCACATCAGGCTTTTCAGCCCTGGAGGATCCCTGGCCCAGGAGATCCCAGCCCTGGCACTGCCTCTCCCATCTCATTGAGGGGACCCTTTAGGAGCATAGGATATAGCTCCTGGAAGGAACCATCTTCTAGGCTGCATCTTGGCCTGGGGAAATGACTTGTCCAAAGTTGGGGGGAGGTGAGAATTCCAGCTTCCCAGGCCAGGGCTCTCTGAAGTCTCTTGGGGCCTCCCTGAGGGGGTTAATAGGAGATTGGCTATGTGGATCTATGTCTAGCAGGAGTTTTCCAAGGAAAAGGGCTTATGTCTCAGTGACCACCCTTCTAACCTCTGGGGACAATCCTTGTCTTGGAAAACCCCAAATCATAGGTTTCATGTCTCTCTTGCTCCATCTGCCATTCCACCATCATGGGGTGTTTGGGTTCTGTTTCAGAGTGGGGAGGGGAAGGTATAAAATGAGGAAGCTTAACTTGGTGGAGGGAAAAAGTGTCTCAGGCTAAAGGTCTCAAGGTGAGAGAGACCGAGGGACATGAGGGTGAGCTGGAGACATGTCCCTTTTGCCAGAGCAGGGTCCCAGCATCTGCAATGTATGCCTCAAGCTGAGAATTCAAATCAATATTCCTTTTTAGAAAGACGTCTTCAAATATCCCCAGTACCAGCAGTCTCCAGGGTCATTAGAGTCAGTCCAGGAAAATGGAATCTCCTGGTAAGGCAATTAAAAGTAAGAATGTTGGGGTGGCCAGGTAGCACAGTGAGTAAGATCACCGGCCCCAGAGTTGGGATGACCTGGGATCGAATCCAGGCTCAGACACTTAGCACCCACCCAGAAACACCTGGCCGTGTAACCTTGAGCAAATTACTTAACCCCAATTGCTTAAAAAAAAAGTAAGAATGTTCCGTGGTGTCCCAGGAGCTCACTGACAGCCACCCAAATGGCATCAGTCGTGCCCGCCTCTTTGGGACCCCATGGATACAGTACACCAGGTCCTCCACCCTTCACTATCTCCCCAAGTCTATCCTCCCATGACATTCTCCAGCCGTCTCCTTCTCTGCCTTCCCCTTCTCCTTTTGCTCTCAATCTTTCCTAATATCAGGGTCTTTTCAGTGAGTCTCATCTTCTCACTAGGTGGCCAAAGTATTTTAATTTCAGCTTCAGTATTTGAGCTCCCTGTGAATAGCTGGAATTAATGTCCATAAATATTGACTCATTTGATCTCCTTGATGTCCAAGGGACTCTCAAAAGTCCTGTCCAGAGGTGGCTAGGTGGCACAGTGAATAGAGCACCAGCTGTGGAGTCAGGAGAACCTGAATTCAAATCTGGCCTCAGACACTTAACACTTACTAGCCATGTGACCTTGGGCAAGTCACTTAACCCCAACTGCCCCTCTGAAAAGCAAAAAAAAAGGTCTTGTCCAGCACCTGGGGGCAAAATTAGCTTGTCCTGCCTCTGGTGTGTTTAACAGCTTCTTTGTTCATAACAGTTGCTGATAGCATTGTGGGAGGGGGGAAGGGGGTTGGGGGTATAACTCAAACCTCCCCAGTTCCCCCAGGATCCTGGCCCCTAACAGGCAGGTTGTCAACTCCATGCCTGTTATTTCTAAATGAGCAGGCTATATTCAGAAGCAATTAGAAGTACTCTCTGTTGGCAGGACACCAAAAGGAAAAGCAGCATTTTCAAGCCTTACAGTTCTTAGCAGACCCTGAGTCTGGCCTTGGGGCTTCCAGAGGCCTCATGGTCTAAGTTTCTGAGTCTTCATCTAAAGTCTATCCCTGCTAGATCCATGAATTAAACCCCAGTTGCTTAATTCTGCTATGATGTCTCCAGAGGCCCATGACAGAACTAGATTAAGATGTGATTGGGAAATATTTAACAAAATAAATTAAAATGCAATAAACATGGAAAACCGTATATTAATGTTGTTAGTCTGCAGCCCACCGGAATACTTATGTACAGTTTACTGGCCCCCATTTTTGTTTGTGTTTGCCACCACTGGTCTGAGGCAGCTAGGTAGCTCATTGGATAGAGAGAGCCTGGAGTCAGGAAGACCTGAGTTCAAATTAGACCTCAGATTCTCATTAGTTGTATGATCCTGGGCAAGCTACTTAACCTCTGTTTGCCTTAATCCACTGGAGAAGGGAATGGCAAACCACTCCAGTACTCTCACCAAGAAAATCCCATGGACAGCATTGGTGTGCTATGGTCCACAAGATCACAAAGAGGTCATCGGAACATGATGAACGCCAAACACCACTGGTCTATATCCCTTCATGCATTCTCAGGTTTGTGGCTATGGGGGCTACCCCACACTGAGCCCTGTTTTTCCTGCATTGCCTGGGTTCAGGGCAGCCCAAATGCTCCCTGAAAATTGGGGATTGTAGGGGCTCCGGTCAACCTCTAAAAGTTGAATTATAAGTTCTTTGTTACTTTTATTGATCCAGCGCAGGAGTAAAGTACCACATCATTATCAGGCCATCAGATGGCTAGGGTAACTTGAGGAAGGAGGCCATGATTGGGGGTAGAATGGGGGCTTAGAGAAGATTCTGATTCGAATCCCCACACCCAGACAGGGAGCTGCTGTGGACACAGCATCCAGGAGCGGGGTGGGGAAGCTCAGGGCACAGAAAAGCACCTACTCTTGGAAGGTCCTTTTGGCTCTGGAGTGGCCTGTCGTGACCACAAGGAGTTACTGCTGAATAGGACCAGGTTAGGGACTGCGGCGCCACCTGGTGGTGGTATGTCAATTCTTCAGCTTGGCTCTCAAAGCTCTCTTCTGTTTGGTTCCATCTATGTTTCCAGGCTCATTTCATTCTCTCTCTCTTCATTCAGTCTCTGTCCCAGTCAAACCAGACTACTAGCAGTTCTCATATCTCATGCGCCAATGCCCATCTCTGGGTCTTTGCACCAAATGGAACATCTAGAAGGTTCCTAGATTTAGCATCAGAAGGGACATTAGAGGTCACCATTCAGTTGAGAGATGGGGGGAACTGCAGTCCTGCATGTTATGAGGTATAGCTTGGGAATGTCACTGTGTGCGGCTTGGAGAAAGGCAGAATAGACATCTCTAGCCCCTTTCCCCCCCACTTTCTCCAAAGGAGACATCTATTCCTGCCGAGAGGAGGAACAGGAAATTGGGAGCAGAGACCACACTGCTCTCCTCAAAGAGAGGGGGCACCAGGCTAGAATTTAATCTACCTCCTCACTTAAATATTATTAGTCTAGGGGATTTGGTCAAGTTCAATGTAACTTTTGATCACCATTGCACTAAATGTGGGGAAGGAGGACCCTGAACTTTATATTCAAGGCTTGACCCCCTTCCCACAAGTTCCACAGTGAACACACATCGCAAGTAGCAAAGAAAACCCACCTTTATCCAAATTATAGCAAAGCAGAAATCAGAGGAAGTATCGACAGGAAAGTATTGCGAGACAGTAGAGAGGGAAGGAGCTCTCCCACTGGAAGCAAGATCATTCCGCTCAGCCAAGAGATGAGCCTCGCTCTCACCCAAAGGGAAGCTTGCTCAAGTCTCTAGAGTAGCCCACTGCAGACAGGGGCATGATGGAGACTGAGAGCTCCATCCATGTCCTCAGTCTTTTTCTTCAGCAGCCTGAAGTGGGACTGGCCTTTTCTGTCTTCTCTCTCAAAGCCAGAAGCCAGATGCACCGGGAAAAGACTGGGTGAGAATGAAAACTGCAACTCTCTTTTCCTTACCAACCCAGCCCTGCCCCTCCTGAAAAGCAGGGCATTCATCTTTTCCAATAAGGAAAGAGTTCTGTGCCAATGAGCAGCTAGGTGGTAGAGTGGATAGACTCATCTTCCTGAGTTCAAATCCAGCCTCAGACACTTACTAGCTGTATGACCCTGGGCAAGTCACTTATCCCTATTGGCCTCAGTTTCTTCATCTGTAAAATGAACTGGAGAAGGAAATGGCAAAGCGCTCCAGTATCTTTGCCAAGAAAAGCCCAAATTGGGTCACAAAACATTGGACATGACTGAACAATGACTCATCTATGGAATGTATAGAAGGGAAGGACAATGGGAAATTCATAATACAAAATATAAAGGCTTTTCAAAAAATAAAATCAATGTATTCAGAGTCAAAAGATGAAAAACTGGCATTTTGAATGAATGAAAAAGCATTCATTAAGTGCCAACCCTGTGCTATGGACACAAATAGAAAAAGCAAGAGAGTGTCTGCTCCCAAAGCCACTTACTCTAACTTGGGGAGAGCACATCTGAACATTCAGCTGCAGGTGAGACAGAAAAATCCAGAAGTCACCAGGATCTGGAAAGGCCGCACGGTCTTCAGGATACATTGGCAGGTCCGATGACAGTGTCCAGGGGTCTAAAGGGCCAAGCAGCCGAGCACATACTAAGACTCAGAGGGCCTTGGGATTCCGTTGCAGGAAGGATGGCAAGGCCTGGTGATCCTTTTTTTAAAAGTTTATAGTTGACGGCTACCAGCTCATCTAACTGGTGTGAGCAGCCATGTCCATTTTTTAGGGTGGGGGAGAGGGGGCTTGACCTACCACCACTGGGAAGCAGGGAGCCAAAGAACTGACCTCAGGAACTGAGTGGTGTGTGGATTCTGCATCCCCTTCCACACAGGTGGGGGTTGGGTGAGCCATCTAGAAGAAAGGAGAGGGGATTGGGAGGAAAGCTGGGGAAGAAGGGCCCACACTGCCATTGCCTTAACACCCAGATGAGATCTGGATGCCTTGAGCCCAGGGTGCTAGAAGGGGATGGAGAAATGGATAGAATGCTTCTGTTGGCACTCTGAATAGGGTTAGGCAGCTTTAGTAAGGGAGGGGGAAGGAATGAAGAAAAGGAGAAATATGTTTGCATTCCATTTCCAAATAATAGTCTGATACCTCACATTTATAGAGAATTGACATAAATATCAAAAATTAAGAACCATTCCTAAGAGAACAAGAGGACAAAGACCATTATGAGAAATCTTTCAAAGGAAGACATACAAAGTATCAATAACCACTTGAAAAAAAATATTCAGAATCAACAATAATAAGAGAAATACAAATTTTAAATCCCTGAGGAATCACCTTATAGGCATCTAGAAAGCAAAAGATACTGAATCCCTCATACATATCAGAGATACCAAACACTGAAGGGGATGAGGGAAAATTGATTCATTAATGAACGGTTGGTGGAGTAGTGAATGGGTCCAACCATTCTGGAGAACAATCTGGAACTAGACTCAAAGGGTTATAAAACTGTGCATACCCTTTGATCCAGCAATGCCACTGTAGGTCTGTAGCCCAAAAAGATTAAAGGAAAATGAAAAAGACTTACAAGTAAAAAAATATACAAGAATTAATAATACAAAGTACAAAGGCTTTTCAAAATTAAAATCAATGTATTCAGAATCAAAGGATGTAAGACTGGGGTTTTGAATGAATGAGAAAGCATTTATTATTTGTAGCAACTCTTTTTGTGGTGGCAAAGAATTGGAAATTGGAGAAGAATTGGAGATGCTCATCATATAGGGAATGGCTGAAAAAATTGTGGTGTGTGATTGTGATGGAACACTATTGTGGCATAAGAGGTGACAATGGGAGGTGGTTTGAGAAGAAACATGGCAAGACCTACACGAACTGATGCAAAGTGAAGTGAGAAGAACCAGGAGATCATTGTACATAGTAACAGCAATGTAATGATGATCAACTTCGAAAGACTGTGATCAATACAATAATCCAGGGCAATTCCAAAAGATTCATGATGAAAAAATGGTATCCATCTTGAGAGAGAGAATTGATGAACTCTGAGTGAAAATTGAATTATAATTTTCTCACTTTTTTTTTTGCTTTTTTGATGATACGATTAATGTGGGAATGTGTTTTGCATGATTTCACATGTATAATTGATATCATATTGTTTTTCTTCTCAGTGAGTGGGGGAAGGTTGGGAGGGACGGAGAGAATCCGGAACTCAAAATTGAAAAAGAAAATAATGTTTAAAATAAATGAGTAATAATAAAAACAGAAAGAGAAAGGGGAATAAATATATCCAATAATGGGGAACCCACTAATGAAGCCTGGAGAAAGATCACAGAAGAAAGTCAAGCAAAGATGTTTAGTGATAAAGGAAGAAAAAAAGGCAGGATGGTAACTGGAGGGGGCAGAAGGGCCAAAGGAAGATTTTCTTAGGATTGAGAAACCTGAGGATGTTTGTAAGCATATGGAAAAAAGCCAGGGGAAGGGAGATGATGAAGGTATAAAAGAAAAACAGAAATATGTCTGTAGGCAGATTAAGAGAATGTAAGCTCCCTGAAGGCAAGGACTGTCCTGCTTTTGCATTGGTATCTACAGTGCCTAAGATGGTGCCCAGAATATAGAGGTGCTATGTAAATATTGTTGATCGATCGACCTCTTGTTTGCCAGAATGTGATGTAGTCCATAAGAGATCTGGGAATTCTTCAGTGAATGCATTCATGTCAACAAATATTTACTACATGCTTACCATATGTCTACTCCTGGATAAGCATTATGGACAATAGAAAAGAATGCAAGACAGCATCTCCTCTCAAGAAGTTATAAGTCTTTTGTGGAAGCCAAAATTTGTAGATGAGACAATATGAAACAAATAAAAAAAGCAAAAGATAATATATAAAGCAATGCTAAATCATGCAGCCAGTGACTTAATGTTGCCTGAAACCTTGATCCTAAGGTGGTCATTGCAGAATGACTATGGGGTATAAGAATTAGAGGGTGGGAAGGGGTGTGGCTGAGTTCTGCAAAGGCAAAGAAAATATTTGGATAAGCAAAGCCTGATTGGCCATTATCCTTCATTCTCAAAGGAGAGAAAAAAAAAACCCAAGACATCACTATGTTGGGTCAAGGCACAAGATATGTGACTGTGGCTGATCAGACCAATGCGAGCTTGGAATGTTCTACCACAGGCTGGGCACAATAATCCAAGTGAACATTTGGGGGGAATTCTCTAAATTTGTGCATCTCACATTTCTTTTTCCCTACTGCAATTCTACTTTGTCCATAAAGCACAGAACTTTCTTTGATGTGAGAATACCATGCTGGGTAGTCCTGGCCAGTGTCTCCCATGTCTTACAATTCCAAAGTTTTTCAAAGAGACCTTGAGAGAATCCTTGTATGGTTTCTTTGGACCTCCACGTGAGTGCCTACCTTTCGTGAGTTCTTCATAAAATAGTCTTTTAGGCCAACGTACACTCAGCATTCGAACAATGCGGCCAGTCCGTGAGAGTTGCACTCTCTGCATCCAGTGCATCCCAAGGCATCACCAGGAGTCTTGGCTATTGTCTTGCCACTGTTCTGTGGTGACTGGAAACAAGAATGAGGCTGACGACTTTGTGCAGCAATGGCTCACTTAAATCCAATTTATGCTCGAGTCCAAAGCCATCATTCATACCATTTTTCCTACCTTGGAGTCCTGTGGTGATAGGCAGGTGCCAAAGCAGCAGGTATGGACACCCTGGGAGCTGTGGTCATAACCCTGCACACAGGGTGCCCAGGCCATGGGTTGCCTTCTCACGTTATGCAGCAGTGGGACTCGGCAGCCCCCCGGGTGTCTGAGCAGCCTTTAAAGACTGCACTGCTCACCTCCTGCTGTGAGGAAGGGGCACCCTAATTTTTGTGATTTCTCTCATGGTTCTCTTCCTGCCTGTTTGCCTGCTTTTCCTTCTCAGTCTTCCTTGCTCTTCACTGCCCATACCATGTCCCCTTGGTATGGGTCTCTCCTGGGTACTCTTGTCTCTCTCTCTCAGTGACCTCATCGGCTCCCATGGCTTAAATATCTATGTATGCCTGATCCCAGCATATGTCCCTCCTGAGCTCCCACTGCCCATCACTAAGTGGTTGTCTCAATCCACCCAAAGCCTGCCTCTCCACTCTTATTACACCTTACCCCCCCCCAACTAAATCTGTCTTCTCACAGATGGCACTATCTTAATTCCAAAGCACTCATGATGAAACATTCTCCAGATCCAGAGGAAAAGCTAATAGGGTCTGAGTGCAGCTCAAGGCAGACTAGTCTCATTTTATTTTTCTGTGAGTTTTTTCTTTTGGCCTGTTTCTTCTTCAACACCATAGCTAACATGGAAACATGTTTTATGTGATAGCATGTGTATCAATCATATCAAATTGCCCACCATCTTAGGGAGGAGAGAGAAAGTTTAGAACTCAAAATTAAAAAAAAAATTTAATTGTCTTTACATGTAATCAGGGAAAAAGAAAATAGTTTTTTTTTTTTGCTTTTTGGACAGCAATTGGGGTTAAGTGACTTGCCCAAGGTCACATGACTAGTTTTTGTGTTAAGTGTCTGAGGCCGGATTTGATCTCAGATCCTCCTGACTCCAGGACCAGTGCTCTATTCACTGTGCCACCTAGCTGCCCCTAAAATAGTATTATTAAAAAAAAACAAATGGCATCACCACCAATGTCCTTTCACAGCCCCCAGAAGGCAATTCTCTCTTCACATGCGCCATTTAAATTCCCTGATTTCCTTTAAAATCTTTGCCAAGCATCACCTTATGCTCAGAGCCTTCTCTGATTCCCAACCCCTGCGTTGTTCGTACCATTCTTCCCAAATTATCTCATATCCATTTTTAAAAGACATTTTTAATACAAGCTACATTGTTGTTTGTTTGCTTTCTGGATGGGAGAAGGAAGGGCAATTGGGGTTAAGTGACTTGTCCAAAGTCACACAGCTAGTAAGTGTTAAGTGTCTGAGGCCGAATTTGAACTCAGGTCCTCCTGACTCCCGGGCCGGTGCTCTATTCACTGTGTCACCTAGCTGCCCCAACATTGTTTTTTGTTTTGTCCTTCATTCTCCAAGAGAAACATGACATCAAGAAGGTGAAACCATGAGCTACATATTCACATCTTGTGATCTTGACTAGATCAGGGCTGGGGAACCTGTGGCCACAATAAGCTCAAAAAAGGATTACTCACCTGGAATGTGAAAAAAAAAGTAATATCATAAATAAAAATGATACTGGAATGAGATCAACTATCTTTTGCAACTATGGCTAGAAGAAAAGTCCTTAACCAAGCAGAGATAGAGAGGGTTACAGGAGCTCAATCAATCGCTATTGATTAAGTGCTTACTACATGAGGGGCACTCCGCTAAGAGCTAGGGATACAACCACAAAGCTGACTCCAGGGCGGGTACTCTGCTCATTGTACCGCCTAGCCAAAGAAAGTCCCCAGCCCTCAAGGTCGGGGAGGGGGGGGGGGGAGACGGGAGACATATGAACAACTAGATAGAATGCAAGCTGTATCCAAGATAATAGGAGATCATTTTCAGGGGGAAGGCTCTGGAATTAAGAGAGTTTTGGAAAGACTTCTACAGAAGATAGGATTTCAGTTAGGACTTAAAGGAAGTCAGTGAAGTCAGTAGGTGAAGATGAGGAGGGAAGATACTCCAGGCCTGGGGCACAGCCAGAGAAAATGCCTGGAACCAAGAGACAGAGGAGCAGCCATGAGGCCAGTGTCATTGGATTAAAAAGTACATGGTAGGAGGCTGGGTTATAAAGGGCTTTGGGCTAAACAGAGGATTTTGTATTTGCTCCTGGAGGCCACAGAGAGCCAGTGGAATTTGTTGGGTATCTAGGCAATGTGATCAGACCTTCACTTTAGGGAAATCACTTTGGTGGCTGAACTGAGGATGGATCAGAGTAGGGAGAGGCTTGAGGCAGGTAGACCCCCCCAGCAGCTATTGCAATAATTCAGGTATGAGGTGATGGGGATCTGCACCAGACTGGGGGCAGTCGGGGGAGAGAAGCAAGGAGGCAGGGGAGGAACACAAGAAAGACTGATAAAAAGAGAAAAACAAATTGTTTCAATTACATGAAAATGAATACCTTTTGCAAAAACAAAATCAATGCAGCTAGAAAAACCATAGATTTAGGAATGGAAGGGATCTTTGACTTTTTTTTTTTTTATCCCCAGTTCTTAGCACAGTGCCTGGGCTTAATAAATGCTTCTGACTAGCTGGAAGTTATCTGGGCCAACTCCCTCATTCTACCAATGAGGAAATTGAGTCCCAGAGAGGATGAGTTGCCCAAAGTCCGACAGATACTGTGTGGCAAAGTCAAAATTTAAACCCAGGTCCACTGACTCTAAATCCAGCCATCTATTGAGTGCAACATGCCTCCCTAACTATTCATCCCTTCCTTCTTACCTACATTCTCTGCCATTTCTACTATCATTAAAAAGTTCTCACTGTAGAGGTAGCTAGGTGGTGTTGTACTCAGTGCTAGGTCTAGAGTCAGGAGGACTTGAGTTCAAATTTTACCTCAAACACTTCCTTGCTGTGTGACCCTGGGCAACTCACTTCACCTCTGTTTCCTTAATTGTAAAACAGAATTAATAACAGCATCAACCTTCCAGGGTTGTGCAGACCAAGTGAGAGAATGTTTGCAAAGTGCCTGGCACATAACAGAAGCTTTGTTTGTCATTTAAAGCTCTTTACATCCTGGTCTCTATTCTGTCTTTCTAGAATTTCAGCACTTTAATACCCTGAATTCTGTTGTCCAGACACACAAACCCACTTGCTGTTCCTCACACACACATCATTTTGCCTTTACACTGGTGGATCCCCAGTGCTCTTTCTCCTCACTGCCTTTTAGACTCTCTGGCTCCCTTTAAGACCCAGTTCAAGCACCAGCTCATCAAGAAACCTTTGTGGGCCCCCAGAGTTACCACTAGTGCCTTCTCTCCCCCCCCTTTTTGGGAGGCAACTAAAGTTAAGTGACTTGTCCAAGGTCACACAGAAGTAACTGTCGTAGTTCGAATTTGAACTCAGATCCTCCCAACTCCAGGGCCAGTGTCCTATCTACAGAGCTGCCTACCTGTCCCCTAGGGCTTTCCCTTCTAAGACTACTTTCTATCCACCATGGATTTGTTTAAGCATGTTGTCCTTCCCCTTAGGCTGGAGACTCCTCTTTTTTTGACCCCCTAAAACTCAATGCCCAGGACATAGTAAGTACTTAATAATAAAATGTTTATGGATATATATTTCTAAAGGTCACATCTACTCCATTTGCTTCCCTGCTCAGTAGATTCCAATTACTCCCTATTCCCTCTAGGACCAATTACAAATGCTGTCATTCGTCATTCCAGCTCTTCATAACCTGGACTCCTCCCATTGGTCAGTCTTCTTACACATAACTCTCTTCCACACACTCTGTGCTCTAGTTCTGTTTGCCTACTTGAGCTTCCTCACTACATCTCTGATCTCTGTGCTTTTGCATTGGCTGTGCCCCATGCCTGCAATGTTCTGCCTCCCCGCCTCTGCTCTCTCTGCAGCAGATCTTTCCACACCCCCTGCCCA
Organism: Petaurus breviceps papuanus; assembly: GCF_028583685.1. Lineage (NCBI taxonomy): Eukaryota > Metazoa > Chordata > Mammalia > Diprotodontia > Petauridae > Petaurus > Petaurus breviceps. The sequence continues at coordinate 2,783,551 of NW_027186331.1, forward strand.
TTATTGCCTTTCCCTTTAAAGCGGGCTGCTTTTCATCTATTCAGCTTTCATTGCATATATAGTATATATACTTCCATTAGAACATAAGCTCCCTGAGGACAGAGATTGTTTTTGCACTTACAAAAAAATATCCTGAGCACTTAGCACAGTTCCTAGCACTCAGTAGGCACTTAGTAAATTGATTGAGACAGTTGATTTTAGACCAGTCTGATTGTCAGAATATTCCACTTTGGCATTGAGCTGAAAATTATTTTTTGCAGCTCCTGGCAAACAGTCCTAACTCTTCCCTTTAAAACCAGCTAGAATAATAAGTATGGCACAATGGACGGAGCACTGGGCTTGGAGTTAGGCAGATTCATCTTCCTGAGCTCAAATCCTGCCCCATATACTCACTAGCCATGTGACCCTGGGCAAGTCACTTAATCCAGTTTGCCTCAGTTTCCTCATCTGTAAAATAATCTGGAGAAGGAAACCACTCCAGGATCTTTGTCAAGAAGTCCCTAAATGGGGTCATGAAGAGTTGGACATGACTGAAACAACTGAACAACAATAACAAATTATTATTAGTTACTATTATCATTCTGATTGTTCCCTCTTTTGGAAAATGTAATAACTGGGTGCAGAGTCAAGATGGCAGAGTAGAAACAGGACTTCTGCTCCACTCAGGCTCCCACCACCTCCAATTCATGCAAAAAAATGACTCTAGACAAACTTTGGAGCTACAGAACCCACAAAATGACATAGAGAAGCTAATTCCCCGCTGAGGACAGCCCAGCAGGCCAGCAGATAGTGGCCAGTGCAGCACTCTGGAAGCCAACCCCAGACCCTGCTCCAGCCAGAGGTCTTAGTCCCAGGGCTGCCTGACCAGCTGCCAGCTAGAGGGACTTCAGATCATTAGCAGCTGTGGCAGTTTCCAGAATCATCAACCCATAAATGTCAAGGACAAAGTGAGAGGTCAGTGCAGTGTGGACTTTGGGATATGGTAGTTTGGGAGTGTGTTGGCCTTTATTCCCTGGAGGGAGAAGCCACTGAGGCGCAGCTACTGTGCAGCTGCCATCACGTGGAAGCTTCAGCTCCTGGCCTGCAGACTGTAGGGGGACCAAACAACCAGTCTGAGGGGTAATCACTCTTGCTTTAACCTGCTTGGATCTGGATTGTGGTCTAAGGTGGAGGTCCTGGTGTGTGTGACCAGCTTGCCAGAGCATGTGGAGGCTTCAGAGAGGGCACCCAACTAATACCTTTATCAGCTGAGAAAACCCCAGCATTTGGGATGAAGCTCCCTTGTCTGGTAGCAGAGTCCTACTGTGGCAAAAAGCCCAGGGGTCAAGTGACTGAGTGGTGACATGAGGAGGCAAAGGAAGCAAAATAAACAGAGCACCCCAGCTTTACACTCCTATTTGGGGGACAAAAAGGATAAAAGCATGGAACAGGAGGAAGACAGTGAAGTCAGAACTCCTGCACCAAAAGCTTCCAAGAAAAATACGAGCTGGTTACAGTCCATAAAGGAGTTTAAAAAGGATTTTGAAAACCAATTAAGAGAAGCAGAGGAAAAATTGGGAAGAGAAATGAGAATGATGTAAGAAAATCATGAAGGGGTGGCCAGGTGGCTCAGTGAGTAACAGTACCGGCCCCAGTATCGAGATGACCTGGGGATTGAATCCGGGCTCAGATACTTAGCACCACACCCAGAAATAACTGGCTGTGTAACCTTGAGCAAGTTACTTAACCCCAATTGCTTTAAAAATTAAAGAAAGAAAGAAAGAAAGAAAGAAAGAAAGAAAGAAAGAAAGAAAGAAAGAAAGAAAGAAAGAAAGAAAGAAAGAAAGAAAGAAAGAAAGGAAGAAAGGAAGAAAGAAAGAAAGAAAGAAAGAAAGAAAGAAAGAAAGAAAGAAAGAAAGAAAGAAAGAAAAGAAAATCATGAAAAGTGAGTCAACAACAGGACTGAAGAAAATAATACCTTAAAAAATAGACTAACTCAAATGGCAAAAGAGGCTCAAAAAGGCAATGAGGAGAAGAATGCCTTAAAAAGCCAAATTTGCCAGATGGAAAAAGAATCTCAAAAGCTCACTGAAGAGAATCATTCCTTCAGAGTTAGATTGGA